>NC_090941.1:579117761-579426966 GCF_040938575.1 Ambystoma mexicanum | reverse complement strand
AGCCAGAGCTGCTGCAAATGCAATTACCACAAGGGCAATCACAGCAAGTATCCTTGCAAGCACCACAGGTACAAACGCAGCAAGCACGGACACAGCAGGCTATGGTACCACAATGGAATATGACCCTTGGAGCCCAACAGTCAACCACACCCAAATTGGGGGAGTGTGACTGTGATAGGATGTAATCCTTTTACAGATACTGCTCACCTGGTATCCACGGGGGCGCCACACGATACTGGATGGAGGTCTAAGCGCTCTCCTGGACCCCTCTCTGCTTGGTTATGTGCCAGACGTTGGGTAGCACCTACAACAGGAGAATGGAGGGTTAAGATACTGGTTCTGTGATGGGTGGACTCCCACCTCCCTCTGGTCCAAATAACCTTGGGGTTATTGCTCACCTTAGGTTTTTGTGCGTTGAACTCTCCATCCTGCGTCTCTGTGCAGGGGCACGTGGTTGGTGGAGGCGTTCCGTGGACCTGGTTGCTTCACTGGTCCATGTGCCCTTATGTTTGGTCCAGACCGACTGTGACTCCGACTATGCTTGCTGTCTTCCAGGTGAGTTATAATGTCTTTTCCGTCTTTATTCTGTTGCTTTCTTTCCCTCCGTTTTCTGTCTTCTCAGTGTCTTGCTCCACTACGCTGTTCCCTAACAGTGTCTCTTTTGTTTTTACAGGGATGGCTGCGATTTCGGAGTTGCCGTGCCGATGGCGAAGACCACGGTGAGTTATTGCTGCGCGCAGAGCTGCACTGTTTATTGGTGTTAATTGCTAACCTGTGTTCTCTTCTGTTCTTTGTACAGGTTGCGGTGATGTTCTAGAGTGATAAGCGATCGAAGCGCTGCTTGCCCAGGTAAGTGCTTTGTTAATGCTGACCTTGTGCCTTCTCCCTTGTCGGTTGCGGTGAAACCTAGAGATAGTCAAGGTAAGAGAAGCGCAGGGTGCTGCCAGGACTCGCTGCTTGCCCAGGTAAGAATTGTTATTAATGCTGTCCTTGTTTCTTTACCTTTACAGGTTGCGGCGAACTCTGGAGGTGGGCGAGGTAAGAGAAGCGCAGGATGGATTCAAGACCGGTTACTTCACAGGTAAGTGTTCTTGCTCACTGATGCTGTTCTTGTTCTTCCAGGTTATTAATGGAATCCGGATCTAGGGCTTCAGGATCGGGCCGCCGGAGAAGCAGATGAGCAGGAGCTGGACATGGTGAGCCTTACGCTGCAGGAGTGCAGAATAACGTGAAGCGTATTCAGCTGTTTGGGTGTGATTTAAATAGCTCAGGTAAAGTAGTTCCAGGCCAAGTAGTTCCAGGCCCAGCCACACCCAAAACACTAAACCGCATGGCTTGGTTCTAAAGAACTGAGCTGTGTAATAGGCCTCCATGTTGGATTAAGGTCCAAAACTGGTATTACTTTATTCCTGATAATGAGCTTCTGACTCCATGTATGTTTCTGATGGAGTTTTAAGGCCCTTGGGGCCAGTGTGAAGGGCTTTAGCCCCACTGCTGCCAGTGGACTGTTATACGTGAGGGGGGTCAGGGGCATGGATTGTGACAATACAGGGATGAATTTATATCCACAATAGGACAGCCCACTAGGCAACCTGATGTGTTCAGTACCATCAGTGGCACCTGACCCCCAAGAGGATCCAAGGGTCAGGATAACAATAGGAGGCAAGGCATTTTCATTTCTAGTAGACAATGGAGCCACTCGGTCCGGTGTCCGCGAGGGAAAATACCCAATGTCAGGTACTGCCATGAATGCTCAGGGATTCTCTGAGGCGATGAGTTTAATTCCTTTTACAGAATAATTGCCAATCTCTATAGGAGAAAACAACTTGTCAATGCCATTATTATATTTTAGGCAGACGACAGTTAACATATTAGGGCATGACCTGATGACAAAGCTTAACATGACGATATCTTTTACTGACGAAGGAATTGTGTGTTCTAATCCAGGGATACACTATATGAATGTGGGCTATTTATATGGGCCTTTATGGGCCAGAAGGCATTACGAGGATATTGGCCTTTATGGGCCAGAAGGCATTACGAGGAGTGCCTTTAGATCCAGAGGTATTTTTGTCTGGAGTGAATGTTTCATTATCATTGCTACCCAGATTTGTATGTAAAATATTGAGAATACCTGACACATTTTTGTTTAGACCTGAGATTTCCATGGACGATAAGGAAGGGCAGACTATTCCCTTAAAGTTAGAAGCAGCGGTACAACGTTCATTCATCAACTGTTTTTTTTTTTGTGGCACTTTTTGCCGAATAAAAAAATACCAAAATATGGGGGGGCATATAAGGGTATGGTGGCGTGGTGTATAGGGAATTAATAATAGGCAAGGGGAACATTGGGGGGACCCCCGAATAATAAAAAAAATGCTTGTTTCAGCAAAACATTTTTGCCAAAAAACACAGCGAAAAAAGAACTAGGGGTGAATGAACATAGAACCAAAGCAGCAGTGGTCAGAGATGAGTGATGCTTCATGGAACAGATGATGAAGGAAGAGGATGGAGAACGGCTATAGCCCTCAGTAAAGGATACAAGAGGACAGATTTGACTGACAAGGAACTATTAAAGATGATTATTCAGATGATGAACTAGTGTTTTTTTAATAAGGCTCACTTACTGGATCAAAGTAGAGAGTATAGAAATGCTGCAGAGAGTGGCGTTGGTAAAAAGAATCCCATCATTCTTTCAGGAAGACTTAGAGAAATTACCAGAGATTGTATGGACCACAAGCCTATATGATGTTGGTTTATTAAAAGGGATAGGTGCAGTTCAAATTAAACTGAAACCAGGAGCCCTTTTACCATGAGCAAAGCAATATCCCATGTCCAAAGAGGCGGATGAAAGTATATTTGAGACCATTTCCGTTTTAATGAAGCAAGGCATATTAGTGCCATCGAATTCATCATGTAACACGGCTGTGTACCCTGTGAGGAAATTAAAGTGGGGGGGCTCATAGAGATTTATACAGGACCCTTCTCCCTAAACAATATAGTTGAAGCTGAGTTTCCATCTACGGCCTAATATTTCACAGTTACAGATTTGAAAAATGCATTCTTTTCGATTCCCATTCATGAAAACTCACAAGATTTAACTTCCTTTTCTTATAGAAATACCCGCCTGAAACATGCTCATTTGCCCCAGTGGTACTGTGAGTCCCCTTCAATCTTTTAACAGAGTCCTCCAGATGGACCTGGTTAATGTTCAACTCGAAAGTGCAATAATCCAGTGCGTGGATGGCATTTTGGTGTGCAGTGAGACAGAAGAAAGATGCAGAGAAGACCCAGTTAAACTCATGACTATACTCTCAGAGAAAGGATACAAGAAGTTACAATCGCTCCAGGAATTGGTGTTGTATATAGGGCAGTTGATCCTGCACAAAGGGAGAAAAATGACCCCTGAAAGAGCAGAAGCAATTATGAAAACCGTAGCACCTAAAACAGTGAGGGAAATGCAAGTTTTTAGGCTTATGTAACTATTGCAGGGCCTGATTTTTTCAATTAAAGTACATATATTCGATCACTTTTAAAAGGACTTAAAGAAGCACAGGTGAACAAGAGCACAACAACATGTACAGATGAGATGACTGAATGATTTGAGGAATTAAAAAAGTCAATCAGTAGAGCCCCCCTGTGTTGGGGATCCCAGATTATAATGAATTATTATAATTATTCTCCCATTCAAATGGAGAAGTTATGACTGCAGTCCTGTAGGGTGTCCTGACCCACGTTTAAGCTACCCTGCTACAACATTTGGTGCTGTGGGCTTAGGAAATTCAAGATGGCGGAAAACCCACAAGTGCGCCGAAATCCAGGAAAGCTGCGCACACCAAAATGGTTACCTAACTTGCCACCCACCAGGGTAAAGAAAGGTCTTTGTTAACAAAATCCACTTTTACTGATGTCAAAAAGTTGCTGAAATCGTGACTCATTGGACCACTTTAAAGATTCAACCCTTTTTGTGGGGTTCCACATAACCATCTTACTGTAAGGAGCCCCATCAAAACAATGTTAAGCAAGGATTTACTACCATGTAAGAACCATTCCTGTTTAGAATGCATTAATCCAAGAAAATCCCAAAAATGGGTGCAGTACCAGTACTCACCACTATCCAAAAGCCGGCGTTTTAAAACCCACTGTGTGTTTTTCTGAAGGCAAGCAAAATGCCTATTTCAAACCTTGCAACATGTGCAAAATATTCACTGAACACCAGCAGACATTTGGCAGAATGGAGTTTTGTGTGCCTACAAAATCTGGGAAATGAAGAGCCCAAAAACAATGCTTATAACAAAAATGCTATGGAGTCAGCAGCTTAAGCCTAACTGCAACTGGATTTAAAACCACCAAAATCGAAAATGTTAAATTAAATGAGTGACCTATGTTTGGTGTCACATGCCTTTGTAACTGTTGAAATGTCATAGTTTTGCACTTAGAATCAGCATTCTAGCTGCATGTGTAAAATTACAAGTTATTTTAAAAGCAACAAAAAGTTAGCTGAAGGTCTGGCTTAAGGAACTTGATTTTGCCTAGCAACGGATCCCATCAGGAGTGAAACTTGAGTCACAACTATGTTCCCAGGCCAATGTTCCTTTTGCTGCCCACACTAAGGATATGCCATCTATCCGATAATTGAATTTCCTGTGCTCTGCCAGAGAGTGAACAAAGCCCTCTCCACTCAGGCAAAGGTTTTTATTACAGACGTCGTAAAAAGTGGCTTCCTCCTGGAGAAGCTGGGAGGGGCACTGCCTGTGAGAAGCAAGCTGGCTTGGCAGAAACTGGAAAGACTGGTTTCTGTACCATGTGACCTGAAAAGACACACCCCTGCAGCAAGGATATGGTTTTATAAAAAGGGGGATAATTCATAGTGCGGACATGTGAAAATTTTATAAATGATACCATAATTCTTGTGATTTTTCTGCCCACAGTTTAAGACGTGGTAGGAACCGGTGGTATGTTCAGGGGGGTTTTAGCGGAAAAGTGGATATTACTCTAAATGTGTGCATGTTAAAAATCTGAAACTTCATCAGTTAATGTCCCTACCCCCTGCACACATGTATGTAAAGTTGGGTCCATGTCGGAAATTGAAAAAGCAGTTAAAAAGTCAATTATGTACACTCTTTGAATGCAAGCTCCGAGAATGAGCAGATTTGGACATAGACATGGCTAAATTCAGCCACACCATGTATATGTAATTTCAAACAACTGTGTAACTCTGAAGTATGGATTTTGATCATATATATATTTGGGTGCACAGATGATAAGGGAGGTTGTTTCAAGAGATCATAAAATGACATCAATCTGACTCACAGTTCAGTTTGCCAATCAAGCGGAGGAATGGAAGCCTGACCAATGACGAATGAGAGGGGCAAGTCTAGTGATGCAACACACACACCCATTCTCAAGAAACAGATAAAAGCAGAGAGTCAGGACACATAGAGACATTCAATTTCATCTGCCGCTGGAAGCCCTGCCGGAAAAATCCATACTTACCTCCATCAAACTCCAGAAAGCCAAACTAGAGACTTCAATCTATCCAGAGTAGAGACCAGACCAGAGAGAAAGCAGTGCTGTGCCTAGCAGAGACCAGACCAGAGAGAAAGCAGTGCTGTGCCTAGCAGAGACCAGACCAGAGAGAAAGCAGTGCTGTGCCTAGCCGAGACCAGACCAGGCGCTGTGAGCAGAATCCGGAAAGACCTGACCAGACTGAAGATCGTGACCAAGTCGCTTTCCTGTTCAAAATCTCTTGTGAGTACTTAGCAAAACTCAGAACACATCTCTTAATTTAAATTCATCTAATTCAATCTATTTAACCTAAGTAGAACTGCCTCCTATCTGTCACCTGTCATTTCTAGTAAAATTTGTCATTTTGAAAAAGTGTGCGTTTAAAATTTACAAAACCAAAAACGACCTTTACTAACGGTAGAGATACTCCTTGCGGTTCCTTTGTAATAGCGCTCGGCGCATCCGCGAATTTTGCCGCGATTTGCAATTTCTTCACATGTAAAAAAACTGCTGCTGCCTGATTTCATTTGCCAGAAATTCGTTTAACCTGCTAACTATCCCTGCATCATTGCTAGTGTGAGCCTGGACTAATATTAACTAGATACCACTCACCCTGAACCTCTGAAAGGGAATTAAAAGCGTTTCCAGCATATTTCTCATTCATTGCCAGCACATACCAAAGCAATTTGGGCCTGTGTTTTCAAAACTCCTATCTGTTTTCTGTGGTGTAAGCTTGCTGGGGTGAACTGATTACATTGATTGCATTTTTGAGAACTGCGTGCTTTCCTCCCATTCCCTTGCATTGCATAAAGAGGGGGGGAGTGGATTGCCAGAGAAAAGTGATTACATTGTTTGGTTGAAATCATATTGAGTATTTTCTGTACTGCATTCATTGAATATTGCCTCCACCTGAGCTTACATAAAGCATCCTCTACCACATTATACTTTTGTTCCTATTTACCAGTGTGCTATCTTATCCATTTCATGTCAACTCATTAGTGATTATAAGAAGTGTGTGAGTGCCAGATTCTCCGTTGTTGATCTTTATCATATCAGATTAAGTGTGCTATTCAATTATTAATTTATTAAAAAGTGTGATATATATTTTAATTTATCAAATAAACCTTTTAAACTTGCAAAACAGAATTACTTCTTGGCTCAGTGGGGTCAGGGGGATTCCAAGAGAGGGGTGTTATACAAGGGTAGTCATCCAGAACGCATGAACTGGACCTAAAGATATATCAATAAGGGTTTTCATTCAGTATTCTAGACTAGGCGTTAACTTGGCTGTAGTGCTGAATTGAATCCTCTTACAAAGTGGGGGCTCGAGCCGAGACGTTGGGTTAGATTTACCAGTTGTGCAGCTTAATACAGTGTGCTAACTGACGGGATACATACACCCGGTCGGATCACCACGCTGCATTACGCTGTGAAGCATTCCTCAAAAGGGACACTCCAAGAAAAGTTCTGTTCTGCAAAAATAAAATACTAACTTCTGGAAGTCAGGACAGAGACCAATCTCTAGAATGACGACCTTAGTAGACATGAAAATAGCCAGAGAGCACCTCTTGCATAAGCTATTTGTGAGAGGTGAATGGACCGAACAGGGCCAGGATGTGTGGTTGCAGGCCATCACACAACAGGTCACTGAAACAGGGTCAGATATATATAGAGATCAGGGTCCCTTACATGTGGCCCTGAGTGAACTATATATGGCTCCTAAAGCCAAAGAGGAACACAATAAGATCGCCAGGATAGCAGCATACCTGTACCTATATATGGGAGACATGCAGGATAGATGTGCTGAAAGCCAAAATCTGGCAAATAGGCAACAGATGGCATTACAGAAGGTCCAATCTGATCTGGACTCTTCTGAGCAGAGGCTGCAGAGGAGCCAGGAGTCAGAAAATGACAGCAGACTGTACATTACTAAAATAAAGGAGGATATGGATGTGCTGCAAAAGGAAAAGTCAGAACAGGATACTAGATTTCTGGCCCTGCAGAAGGAGCACCAAGACAGTTTGGACTCCTTACTGCAGAGCCAGAAAAAGCTGGAGCAACAGATCAATTTCAACAGGGCATGCACAGAGCAGGTAGCCACCCTGCAAATCCAACTAGACAGAGAGAAAGAGGAGAGCAATAAACTGATCCTGAAAGACCTGGATACCCAGGCAGAGTTTGATCAGGAGCGCCAGAAAGCTGGTGCCTTCCAAAGGCAAAGGGACGACCTGGCGGCACAAATGCAGGCTCTTAGTCAGGAAAGAGACGCCTTAGGCCAGGAAGTCTGCCATTTAAAAAGGAAAATGGAAGAAAATCACCTGGCCCACCAGGGACTGGGTGACCTCCAAAAAGAAAACCAGAACTTGCTAGAGCACACCAGGAGGGTGGAGGATGCTCTAGCAAGAAAGGAGCAGGCCAATAGGGACACAGCTCAGGAGGTAACCCTCCTGCAGCAAAGACTGGCCCAGTTCTCCAGGACCAACCAGGAAGCACAGAGGGAAAATGAGGCCCTCTGTCAACACAATGATAGGCTCCAACAGCAGGTAGCGATGCAGGAGAGACTGATAGAGTCGAGTAAGGCCTTAACTGAGGAACTGAAGGCACAAATGCAGGCTCTTGCATTGCAACAGGGAGCAGGGGCGGATAGAGATGAGGTTCGCTGGGAAATGGAAACTCCGGAGCATAACCTCAGGAGCCCTAGTACCAGAGGCCCTCATACCTCTCAGTCCCTGGACTCTGCCACCCCCATGTCCCCTGGCGCACATGAGCACAGGGCCACAGGGATGGCAGATTACTATCCAGCCAGAAGCATGGGGCTCATAGGCCAGTACCATCCAGGAATGGAGGGGTGGGCATCCGGGTATGGGCACCCAAGTACAATACAGTTCAGTGGGGAACCCCAGGAGAGTAGGCCCATTAAGGGCATCCTGAAAACCTCTGCCCAGTTAGGTCAGTGGAGGGGGTACCCATCAAATCCTGACAGCAAGGAGGAATCTGAAGACTCCTCTGAACTGCGCAGGACACAGGAGACCAGGTCCCCACATTCTGCCAGCCATTCCCAGGCTCGCAGAATCCGGGAAAACCTGGAAGAACAGACGGGAACCTCTGGGAGCAGTGCCTCTGAGTCCGACGAAGAATGGACAAGGGTTACCCGAACCAAAAAGGCCAATAAGGCAAAAAGGGCCTTGCTCAAGGACCCCTTAAAGCAGATTAAGGCGATCAGGAGCGTCATCACGCCTTACCATAAGAACGCTAAGTATTCTGTTTGGGAGCACTTAGAGTTGTTTGAACAAATGATGGAGACTTTCCATTTGAAGGACAGCCAAAGCTGCATTCAATATGTAAAGTGGACCTTCTCCCCGGAATACTCCAGTTTCTTTGCGGGGCTGGAGGACCAAAATCATTTAAGATGGTCCACCTATAAGGCGGCCATCCTGAAACATTTTTCTGTTCACAGAAATCCTCAAGAGGCTCGCAAGGCAGCCTACAATTTGCAATGTGGGGAGGATCAGGCCCCACAAGAATTTGTGCAGGAGTTAAAGCGGGCTTTTGCACAGACCACAAGAAGGGTGCGCACGGATAGCCGTGAATTTATAAACACGTTTTTCCATGCCTTGCCCAAATATATCATGACCCAGCTCGTGAGGGATTTTCACGAGAAAAGATCTTTAGACTGGGTCATTGAACAGGCTACCCGCATCTATGAGGTGCAGAAGCCCATAGAAAATAAAAGCAATGCCCAGAAAAACCCCAAAGCCAACAGCACCCCTGCTGCTGCCAAGGTGGCAGAGGTAAAGGTCACCCCCGTTTTGGATTTGGAGATGGGGGGGCCTAAAAACCTACCTGCACCTAATAATGCTAGGCCCAGAAGGTCCTCGGGCCAGTCGCAGACAGGGAGCCAGGGAGGCAGCCCCACAAATGGGGTCCCTCGCTCTCCTGACTATGTAAGTCCTCGCTACAAAGGTAACAGACCCATCCTGGGTTATGTGTGGACTCCTCCAGCCCAAGGGGGGGGATCCAGCCAAGCACCTAACCCAGGGAACTTCCCTCCAAACTTCCCACAGGAGGGCAGAAAATTACCAAACCCTGGGCAGAACTTTTTCCCCAGATATCCACCCGACTTTCAGCCCCAAAACCATCCATCCTTCTTTCCCCAATTCCCTGAGCCCAGACCACTGAATCCGGGAGAGGGGAGGCCAAGGGTGGAGGGGTACCAAAATCTTCCCAACCAGGGGTACTACCAGAGGAGGGACAGCTACCCTTCCCGGGATCAGCCCAGGGGAGAAAACAGGGCCCCGTATCAGCCTGAGCGGGTTTCCCAGTTAGAGCGCCAGGTTCAAAACATGGCGCGGGATATGGGTCATATACTGAGGGCACAGCAGAACCCTCAGATCAGCATGCCGGCGCAGAACGCACCCAACTCTGGACCTGGTGCTCCAGAACAATGACGGGGGCAGCACCCCGATAAATCACCGGTTCCCAGGGAGGAGGCACAAAGGGAAGGGGGGTGTAAAGCCTTGGAGGAAGCTTCCTTCCCAACTTGTAAACAGCCCCTGGAAACCCAGGAACCGGAAACAAAATCTCTTGCCCCTGAAAGTCTGCCTCCTAAGGAGCAGAGGGGGGGTAGGAGAAACAAAAGACCCAAACAGACTCAGTTTGAGGAGGAGGTACAGATCTTCCAATTTGAGGGAGAGGGATCCTCAGAGGATCCTGGGAAAAGGATCTTCTCCTTCAGAGAGGGGGGAACTCCTCCCAAAGAAAAATGGGTCCCTAGGGATGCAAATCCAGACTGGGGAGATGGGGAGACTGAGCTACCGCCGCCCACCATCTCATCCCAGAACCAACAGCAAGAAAATCCCCTGGTTCAAACCCATCCTGGCGACTGCCTCCAAAAAGGGGGGGGCGGCCCAGAAACGGAGCCAGGGGAACCCACAATGGCTCTGATCTCCAGTTGCAAATTTTTTCTTTCAGATTCCCAAGACTCTCCACAGAATTCTGCCCAAATCTCCTCGCTAGCGATGTCCAAAACCAGAAAATTAGCCCACCAGTTGTCCAAAAATGTACATTATCTGTGCCCCCTTGAGGAGAAGGAGGGAAGATATTATGCCCCGGTACAAGTACAGGGGCAGGGTACAATCTCAGCACTGGTGGACACTGGATCTCAAGCTACCCTTCTGTCCAGAAGGGCCTTTGACGAACTGAATGCAGGAAGGGGAGAGGATTACCAAATTCCTCTCACCTCTCTTCCGGGACAACTACAGAACTTTGACGGGAAGGAAATTCCCGTTGAGGGGACTGCAGACTTGGACATTAAAATTGGGCGACATAAGTTGAAACACCCGGTCATAGTTGTGACCCCAGAGGGCACCCCTTGTTTACTAGGGAATGACCTCCTGAGAAGGTTGTCACCCCTAATAGATTGTGTAAACAAGGTCCTCTGGACCCAGACTAGCCGACCAATAAAATTAAAACAGAGTGTTAACCATGTTAGTTTAAACGGCACCTGCCACATGGTTGAACAAAAATCTGACCAAGTAGAATTTCACTTCCAGAACAACCAGATTCCAGACGTGACAGTAATAGCGGTAGGACAACAGACTGGTGATGGGGGGTCCTCTCTATTTCTGAAAATCAACCTTCCTTCCAGTCTAAAGTGGTATTCCACGCTGGAAGGAAACACTCTGAAATTCTATACTAATCCACAATCAGAAACCCCCACTCCTATAGTCCAGAAAGATGTGAAATCAGCTCAAAGCCTGGCTGATATTCAGCAAATTGGAGAGCAGTTGTTCATCCCTGTTCAGTTAAATGATGGGAAGGACTCTGTTCTCGCTCGAGTGTGTGTGAACAACGGTAAGAGCTTCATCAGCGAAGCCATGTTCCGCCAACTCCCAAAAGATCCAGCCATTCCCACCTTCAAACTGATAGACAAATGGGAAATGGACCTGGAAGCACCTGACTCCAAACATCTCCTGCCAAGCAGGTGTATGCTCAAAATCTCCATTGGCAACAAGAGCATAGTCCATAATTGTTGGGTCGTGCGAGACGTCACTGCCGCCTTTTACTTAGGCAGTGACATTCTCAATCGCTTTGCCATTAGTTTGGACCTAATAAACTTCAAAGCTTGGTCCCGATTAGCGGATAATCCCATGGGCTTTGATGATCCAGAAAAAGCATTTAGGTCAGCTCAATTGCTACCTTATGCAGTTGAAATTCAGGTTAAAGAGGAAGTCACCATCCCAGAAAGGACCCGACAATTCTCCCTGGAAGTGAAAGTTAAAAGGGGACAAGAGTTGAAAAACCCTGATGCTTACATACATCTAAATGCTTCTCTCCAACAGCAAGGGTTGGGGGTAAACCCGACTCCATTAGTCAACATAGAACATGACCCCATTCTAATAGAGGTGGATAACAGCGACTTAAAGAGTATTACTCTAGCCGCAGGCACCATTATTGGAATGGCGGTTGATGACCGACATTTCTCCATTGATCTTGTAAATGAACTGTTAGGACCCATCCCCAAGGACTGTTTTGACAGTGACAGTGATGACAACGCAACACCAGACAGGATTTTTACCCGGCATGGGGGGAACTTCCTGGTGTACACTTCCTGCCCCTATGGTAAGGAAGATGTGACCTGTGACTTCAGGAGGGATGAGGTGATTTTCCAGGTCCATGAGGGCTGCCTTTCCCACCTGAAGCCTCCGGTCCAAATCAGCACTCTGACCAGGGACTTCTCCACCCAGCTGGAGGAGGCCGCGGAGATAGCCAAACCAGAAGTCTTTCCAGGCTTCAGGCAGATGGTGGAAGAGAGAGTCAACCTAGCTGATGCCTGTGTGACTCTGGAACAAAAGCAAAAGTTGAAACAAGTTTTCTTGGATTTCCAAGATCTCTTTGCGGTAGACTCATATGACTGTGGTCGCACCGACATCCACACCACAACAATCCCCACGGACCCTGGCATGACTCCAGTGTTTGTGAAGCAATATCGCTTGCCTCTCGCATCAATGGAGTCCCTTACTGAAATAATTAAGAACCTTGAGTCCCGGGGAATAATCCGTCCAGTCCACAGCACCTTCAATAATCCGGTGCTGGGAATATTGAAGCCAAACGGCCAGTGGAGACTCTGCGCTGACCTCAGGGAGCTCAACAAACGGGTCCACACTTCCCGATGGCCTCTTCCCTACATTGACCAAGGGCTGGCCCAGATTCAGGGGTCACAGGTATTCACTGCAATAGACCTGACCAATGGATACTGGACCGTGCCTGTCAGTAGGGAGGACCAATACAAGCTGGCTTTTACCTTTGGGGGCCAGCAGTACACATGGACCCGGACTCCCTTCGGATACCTTAACTCCGGTAATGAGTTCAATATTTTCCTACATAAGGCCATGCCCGACCTGGGTACGAGGGGTAACCTGGCTTATGTAGATGATGTCCTCATCAAAAGTTCATCTGTGGAGGAACACATAGCAGAGATCCGTTATGTTCTGACACAGTTGAGGGCCGCCGGAGCAAAACTTTCCTTTCAGAAAGCACAGTGGTGTAGAACCCGTGTTAATTTCTTGGGGCATGAGATCACTCCTCAGGGTCTCTGTCCCCAGGAAAAGAAAGTGGAAGCACTTCAGAAACTGAAAGACCCCACAACTCTGCGGGAACTAAGGAGCCTCCTTGGACTGACTAATTACAGCAGAAAGTTCATTGAGGGCTACGCAGAGATCACCAGACCCCTGATTCATCTCCTGAAGGGGGGGGTCAAGTGGGAATGGGGTCCAGAACAAGCCGAGGCAGTAAAACAACTCAAAAGAAGCCTCTCACAAGCGCCTTGCCTAGCTTACCCTGTCAGAAACAAGGAGTTCTTCCTGGAGACGGGGTTCTCTAATACGTGCTTGACGGCAGTATTATATCAAAAGCATGACAAGGTCAATAAAGTAATCTCCTATGCGAGCAAAACTTTATCCTCTGTGGAGGAAAAATTCAACGATTGTGAGAAGGCACTCCTGGCAACGGTGTGGGCATTGAAGAATTACCGCCCGTTTATCCAGGGGGAACACATCATAGTGGAGACTCCACACCAGCCTCTGCAATATCTCCAAAGTGACAGAATCCGGGCCGGAAATGTGAGTAATTCC
The DNA here is from genome assembly GCF_040938575.1 of Ambystoma mexicanum. Taxonomy (NCBI): domain Eukaryota; kingdom Metazoa; phylum Chordata; class Amphibia; order Caudata; family Ambystomatidae; genus Ambystoma; species Ambystoma mexicanum. The sequence continues at coordinate 579,413,326 of NC_090941.1, read as the reverse complement.
CGAATTACTTCCTGGATTCTGTCAATGCAAGGCTTTCCTATGGAGGTCAGATATGGCCAAAACAAGAAGAGTCCCCTCGCGCAAGGTCTGGCTGACTTGCATGATTGTGCCAGAGAAAACGGTCTCGAGGACGAAAGTCTAAAAATAAAGGACAACATGGAGGCATACCTTAATTCCCCCCACAAAGTCTTTGAAGAAGACAAGTGTGAGGGAATGCCCACTGTGTATGTGGATGGATGCTCTTACCATGTCGACAACAACGGGGAGAAAGAACTGGTGGCCGGCGTAGGGAATGCATGGGTGAATGAGTCCCCAGAACCCTCCGCTGGATACAAAATTGGTCCCCGAAGTAGTCAGGTGGCAGAATTGATGGCTGTGCATCAGGCCATCCTCACTGCTGTCCAGCATCAACTCCACGAACTGGTCATAATCACAGATTCGGATTATGTACGGAACGGGTTCGTGGAGCACCTGGTTAATTGGAAGACCAGAGGCATGGTATGTGCTAACAACAAACCCTTGAAACATGGGAAGTTGATCCAAAACATTGATGATCTGGTCACCTCGAATGGGATGACCATCTATTGGAAGAAGATCAAGGGTCATTCCAAAGTAGAGGGACCAGACAAAACTGGAAATGACTTAGCTGATCAGCTGGCCAAAACCGGGGCCATCCAAGGGGATCTAATTGAGATTGAGTCCCTGTTGGGGGAAATCCAGGTCACTGCCATCACTAGGTCCCAGACAAATGCTCACAACGACCTCTCAATTGCACAATGGAGTAAGGAGACCCCTGATGCTGATTTGATTACTGCTCAGAAGGGGGATCCAATAATTGGTAAATTTTACCAGCACCTTGAGGACCCTGAGAACTTTCCCCTGACGGATACCGATTACATTGGGAAAGAGGACCTAAGAGTGTTGATGAAATGTCCCAAAATGTTCCGGATCCAAGACGGTTTGTTGGTAAGGAAATCCAAAGCTGGCCACGATCAGTGGGTGGTTCCTACCTCATTCCGAAGCCTGATGTTAAGTCACGCCCATGATGCGGCCACTGCCGGTCATAGGGGGTTTCACACAACATTGGAAATCTTAAGAGAGGTTGCATACTGGCCACACATGGGGCAGGACCTCGACCAGTACCTGAAGGGTTGCCTTGTGTGTGCACGATTTCAGCCATCATCCCTCACACACCGGGCGCCTTTACAAAAGAGTGGAATGACACTGCCATGGTCAGATTTACAAATCGACTTTGTAGGCCCTGTGATTCGCTCGGCTAGGGGGAATAAGTACATGTTGACCGTGACATGCTTGTTTACCAAGTGGGTGGAATGTCTCCCAGCCCCAAATTGCAAGGCAGAAACTGCAGCGGCCTTGATGATTAACCACATCTTTTCCCGTTTTGGTCTACCTCAAAGGATTGAGTCAGACAGAGGTAGCCACTTCACCAGTGAAGTAATGACAAAGATGTGGGAGATACTGGGGGTCAAGAGAAAGCTGCATATTGCTTATAGACCAGCTTCTTCTGGGGCAGTAGAGAGATATAACCGGACAATTGTGAGCATATTAAAGAAGTTTGTGGCAGATTCTGGGCCAAGTTGGGATATCCGATTACCTCTGGTCCTAATGGCCATCAGATCTACCCCTTCATCTGCAACCAAAATGTCACCATTTGAGTTGATGACTGGGCGCAAGATGGTGCTTCCGCAGCATTTGCTCTACAGGACCCAAGAGCAGACACTGATAAATGCCTCCACTACTCATGAGTATGTAGAGAATTTAAGGAAACACCTCCAACATGCTTTTGCTTATGCTCAGCGGAATCTAGAAAGATCGACTGATAGCATGAAGACCCATTATGACCTGAAAACTTCCAGGAAGGAATATCAGGTGGGAGACCGGGTCTATCTATACAACTTCCAAAGGAACCAGGCCAAGCAGCGCAAATTTTTGCCTACATGGAAGGGACCCTTTGAGATCGTCGATAAGATCTCCCCTGTGGCCTACAAGATCCGCATCCCCAAAGGTGGTTCGGCAGAGGGGGAAGACAAGTGGGTCCACATAAACCAGTTGAAATGTTGCCATCCCAGGCACACTCTGCAACAACTGGAGGAATCCTCTGGAATCCTAGCGGGTACTGTATCAGACTAATTCAGTTCCAATCATAAAACCTACCACATCTAGTCTCTAAAATATTGTGATCTACATGAAACTGTCTCTAGTGATGCTGTTTTTTTTTTTCAAAATAAGAATGTAATATTTCGTTACGATGAAATGCATATGCTGCCCCACTATCTCAACAGTGGTGGAAAAAAAAATCGTCTATGAGTAGATATTGCCGCTCTTCCTTTATCATCCTAGGAGAGATGAAACCATGAAGGATGACCAAGAAGGACGATCCGGAGACCGGGAGCAAAGACACAACGGGCCCGGGGTACCGCCCAATCTTCCCATCAGGACCGGCGAGGAGAACTGATCGATCTGACCGGATGGAGAAGAAGATGCTGAACTGTGCCATCTACAGAAGAGGAAGAAGATTATGCGGACAGACCGGTGCGTGGGTCAAAACCCTTGGGCACGCGACTCCCCATCGACCCAAACTCAAAGTGCAGTCACGTGGGGGGGCTTGTAGGGTGTCCTGACCCACGTTTAAGCTACCCTGCTACAACATTTGGTGCTGTGGGCTTAGGAAATTCAAGATGGCGGAAAACCCACAAGTGCGCCGAAATCCAGGAAAGCTGCGCAGTTGTGCGCACACCAAAATGGTTACCTAACTTGCCACCCACCAGGGTAAAGAAAGGTCTTTGTTAACAAAATCCACTTTTACTGATGTCAAAAAGTTGCTGAAATCGTGACTCATTGGACCACTTTAAAGATTCAACCCTTTTTGTGGGGTTCCACATAACCATCTTACTGTAAGGAGCCCCATCAAAACAATGTTAAGCAAGGATTTACTACCATGTAAGAACCATTCCTGTTTAGAATGCATTAATCCAAGAAAATCCCAAAAATGGGTGCAGTACCAGTACTCACCACTATCCAAAAGCCGGCGTTTTAAAACCCACTGTGTGTTTTTCTGAAGGCAAGCAAAATGCCTATTTCAAACCTTGCAACATGTGCAAAATATTCACTGAACACCAGCAGACATTTGGCAGAATGGAGTTTTGTGTGCCTACAAAATCTGGGAAATGAAGAGCCCAAAAACAATGCTTATAACAAAAATGCTATGGAGTCAGCAGCTTAAGCCTAACTGCAACTGGATTTAAAACCACCAAAATCGAAAATGTTAAATTAAATGAGTGACCTATGTTTGGTGTCACATGCCTTTGTAACTGTTGAAATGTCATAGTTTTGCACTTAGAATCAGCATTCTAGCTGCATGTGTAAAATTACAAGTTATTTTAAAAGCAACAAAAAGTTAGCTGAAGGTCTGGCTTAAGGAACTTGATTTTGCCTAGCAACGGATCCCATCAGGAGTGAAACTTGAGTCACAACTATGTTCCCAGGCCAATGTTCCTTTTGCTGCCCACACTAAGGATATGCCATCTATCCGATAATTGAATTTCCTGTGCTCTGCCAGAGAGTGAACAAAGCCCTCTCCACTCAGGCAAAGGTTTTTATTACAGACGTCGTAAAAAGTGGCTTCCTCCTGGAGAAGCTGGGAGGGGCACTGCCTGTGAGAAGCAAGCTGGCTTGGCAGAAACTGGAAAGACTGGTTTCTGTACCATGTGACCTGAAAAGACACACCCCTGCAGCAAGGATATGGTTTTATAAAAAGGGGGATAATTCATAGTGCGGACATGTGAAAATTTTATAAATGATACCATAATTCTTGTGATTTTTCTGCCCACAGTTTAAGACGTGGTAGGAACCGGTGGTATGTTCAGGGGGGTTTTAGCGGAAAAGTGGATATTACTCTAAATGTGTGCATGTTAAAAATCTGAAACTTCATCAGTTAATGTCCCTACCCCCTGCACACATGTATGTAAAGTTGGGTCCATGTCGGAAATTGAAAAAGCAGTTAAAAAGTCAATTATGTACACTCTTTGAATGCAAGCTCCGAGAATGAGCAGATTTGGACATAGACATGGCTAAATTCAGCCACACCATGTATATGTAATTTCAAACAACTGTGTAACTCTGAAGTATGGATTTTGATCATATATATATTTGGGTGCACAGATGATAAGGGAGGTTGTTTCAAGAGATCATAAAATGACATCAATCTGACTCACAGTTCAGTTTGCCAATCAAGCGGAGGAATGGAAGCCTGACCAATGACGAATGAGAGGGGCAAGTCTAGTGATGCAACACACACACCCATTCTCAAGAAACAGATAAAAGCAGAGAGTCAGGACACATAGAGACATTCAATTTCATCTGCCGCTGGAAGCCCTGCCGGAAAAATCCATACTTACCTCCATCAAACTCCAGAAAGCCAAACTAGAGACTTCAATCTATCCAGAGCAGAGACCAGACCAGAGAGAAAGCAGTGCTGTGCCTAGCAGAGACCAGACCAGAGAGAAAGCAGTGCTGTGCCTAGCAGAGACCAGACCAGAGAGAAAGCAGTGCTGTGCCTAGCCGAGACCAGACCAGGCGCTGTGAGCAGAATCCGGAAAGACCTGACCAGACTGAAGATCGTGACCAAGTCGCTTTCCTGTTCAAAATCTCTTGTGAGTACTTAGCAAAACTCAGAACACATCTCTTAGTTTAAATTCATCTAATTCAATCTATTTAACCTAAGTAGAACTGCCTCCTATCTGTCACCTGTCATTTCTAGTAAAATGTGTCATTTTGAAAAAGTGTGCGTTTAAAATTTACAAAACCAAAAACGACCTTTACTAAATTACTCATATCTCGGCAACCGTTTGGGCTAGAGACTTGCAATAACTTTCATTTGGAAGCTGAGATCCCAGGCTTTCCTAGGACCCCAAAACGGTAGAGATAGTCCTTGCGGTTCCTTTGTAATAGCGCTCGGCGCATCCGCGAATTTTGCCGCGATTTGCAATTTCTTCACATGTAAAAAAACTGCTGCTGCCTGATTTCATTTGCCAGAAATTCGTTTAACCTGCTAACTATCCCTGCATCATTGCTAGTGTGAGCCTGGACTAATATTAACTAGATACCACTCACCCTGAACCTCTGAAAGGGAATTAAAAGCGTTTCCAGCATATTTCTCATTCATTGCCAGCACATACCAAAGCAATTTGGGCCTGTGTTTTCAAAACTCCTATCTGTTTTCTGTGGTGTAAGCTTGCTGGGGTGAACTGATTACATTGATTGCATTTTTGAGAACTGCGTGCTTTCCTCCCATTCCCTTGCATTGCATAAAGAGGGGGGGAGTGGATTGCCAGAGAAAAGTGATTACATTGTTTGGTTGAAATCATATTGAGTATTTTCTGTACTGCATTCATTGAATATTGCCTCCACCTGAGCTTACATAAAGCATCCTCTACCACATTATACTTTTGTTCCTATTTACCAGTGTGCTATCTTATCCATTTCATGTCAACTCATTAGTGATTATAAGAAGTGTGTGAGTGCCAGATTCTCCGTTGTTGATCTTTATCATATCAGATTAAGTGTGCTATTCAATTATTAATTTATTAAAAAGTGTGATATATATTTTAATTTATCAAATAAACCTTTTAAACTTGCAAAACAGAATTACTTCTTGGCTCAGTGGGGTCAGGGGGATTCCAAGAGAGGGGTGTTATACAAGGGTAGTCATCCAGAACGCATGAACTGGACCTAAAGATATATCAATAAGGGTTTTCATTCAGTATTCTAGACTAGGCGTTAACTTGGCTGTAGTGCTGAATTGAATCCTCTTACAGTCCTCACACAGAAGACAACAGTAGAACATGGACGTCGAGTCACTATACACTAGCATTCCCCAACGCGAATGCATCGATGGGTTGGCCACATACCTTGATAAAAGAACCAATATGGAACCACCTACGTCTTTCATTCTTGAATGCATCTGCATCGCGTTAACCGAAAACTACTTCATTTACGAAACATCTTTCTACCAACAATGTCACGGGACCTCAATGGGAGCAACTTTCGCACCAGACGTAGCCAACCTGTTCATGGACTTTTTTTTAAAACAAATGTATCTATGACATCAATAACCCTTTCAAAGAAAAAATTAGCTTCTAGATCAGGTACATCGATGATATTTTCATGACATGGAAAGGAAATAATACAGAACTAAAAAGTTTCTTCACATAGCTCAACAATCAAGATCCCTGCATCAAGTTCACAATTCAGGCAGACAAACACTCGATTCCATTTCTAGACCTCACAGTCTACAAAACCACCACCAACACCCCAGCAACAACCCTCTACAGGAAACCAACAACCAAAAATACACTTCTGGAATTTAAGAGCTTCCACCCTCCTAGTCTCAAAGAAAATCTCCCATTTGGCCAATTTCTGCGACTAAGGCGTAACTGTACGAAACGAGAAGATTTTGAAACAACTAGCAGAGAACTTGCCACAAGACTTAAAGAAAGAGGCTACCCCAAACACACGATCCGTCAAGCCAGAAAACAAGCAAAAAACAGAAGCAGAGAATCATGCCTTGAACCGACCCCACGAGAGCCTTGCAAGGACAAAATCACCTGTGTCACTACCTTCTCACCACTCAGCAATCAAATAAAGAAAACTATACTTAAAGATTAGAACATTCTCCAAACAGATTCATTTAAATCCACCAAACCCCGTTTTGCATTTAAACGGAGCATAAATCTTAAAGATCGTTTGGTAAATACCTATACAGAACCGACCAAGCTAAAAGAACAACTCACCCTATGGAATCTACCTGCCGTCAAAGGACACTTCAAATGCGGCTCATGCTCAGTCTGTTCTCTGACAAAAAACATGAAATCCATTGATCTAAATGGAAAAAATTGGAATTTCAAGTCATTTACCAACTGTAAAAGCAAATGGACAGTATACGCAATTCAATGCCCCTGCAATTTGCTATACATCGACAAATGTAAGGGAGAAGTCCGACAACGTATTTGTGAACATCGCTCATGCATCAAAAATGCTGTTCCCGACAAACCTATGGTGGCACACTTCCAAGAGAAACATCACACCCACAATGACATTTTCTGGTTTGTTCTAGAAACAGCCAGAAACCCATTCAGAGGTGGCGATAGAGACCTCTCACTTCGAAAGCTAGAGCAGAAATGGATTTTCCACCTCGATTCTGTCAAATGAGGCCTTAATATAGCCATTAAATGGAATCTTTTCTTCAAATAAATCCCTATTTCTAGCGAAGTTTGTCATATGTTTTCTTTTAACATGCCTTGTGAAGTATTTTAACAACATACCACTGGTCTCACCCCGCCTGAATACAAATTATGGTTTTTGTCTTTTCAAACTGTAATGCTTTAATCGTGTATCCCAAACAAAGATGTTTTCTTGCCTTCTTTTTCTGCACGACGAGACCAAAATGCCTGTTTATGCAACACGCACCACTCAAATGAAGTCACCCTTGTTTTGCTACCACTTTGCTTTTTACACTATTAGCCATTAGTGTCCTCATCATCGCCCATGCGTACAAATCAACTCATGATGCATGCGCGCCCCTTTTTCCAAAACATAGCGTCCCCAGTAATGCCGCCATTACGCATGCGCCACACCGCCCGTAATTGTATTTACGCTACGTGCCGTCTCCATTAGTAATCATTTGGTTTCCGGATTCGCAAGGTAGATGTTTATCCGCCTCACGCTCCTTTTTCAGGTAAGAAATCGAGCCCTCTATGACCCATCAATCACTTAGCTAAAATCATTGTTAATACAGAACCGCACCACGATTATTTCGCTCAAACTAAATTCCACCATCTTGTTTGGCATACTTTAGCCCAAACCACCGCCAGCACATACCTAATCGGATGCCAGGCCCTAGCCCTAAATACTACCATAATCATATACAACCAACAATAGACAGTACAGGCGTGAACTTCCCTCACGCTTTGCTGGATATTCTCAGGTTCTGCACCGTAAAATCACATTTTTTTATTGATAATGCCCACGGAAATCACAATTCAACACCATACCACCCTTTTTGAGCCCTTTTAAACAATAAGGACACTTCTCTTTAAATTGTTTTTAAGCACCAGGCAAAAACATCACTTTAGCCAGTAAAATATATCCTTTTCCTTCCTACACAGCGGCATAGGCAAAGTTTCTAACCTGAATAAACATCCAAGTACACAGCAATTGTACCCGTGTGATAAAACAATTCGAAAAAACATTTCCATTTTGGACCGCATACCATCAACCAAGGTATGCTATACTCTCGTTATTTGTTCCATTAAGTATGATCCTTCATACCATCCAGGCACATTCATTGCCATCTTTTTCCTATTGTAGATTACCTCCATGGATACCAGACCAGTCTATTTGTCTTCCTGAATTCAATTCAACCGTTGACAGAACATAGGTAGGTTTCCTATAGTGCAGTATTTTTTCATAAGGATTCCCCCGTGTGGTCACAATTCCCCTTGACATACTCTCCTCTCCCTCCCAGTAGGTGTTCCCAAACACGTCCTGATGAAAGTTCGGACCCTTCATCTGTGAACATTTCTACTCAGTGAAGTTTGAATACCCGCCGAACCAGAAACACCCATAACAATGTGTCGACCACTATGACATACTACCTATCTGATTGTAGTATTTGAAATCCACAATACATGTTACTAACCCTCACCTACCAAACTGTGATGTAACAACAGTTTTGTACTCATTTCCATTTTTTGTGTTTTTCTGTTACAAGCTAAACAAGGCTTGAATGTGATCTTTTGTTTCAAACTATGTATTCTTTACTATGAATTCTATATTCTATATGTATGTCTGAATAAACAAACATTTCTATCCTCTCCCATTTTTTGTGACTTTTGATAGCTAGCATTTAAAAACTAGCTTCCTGCCTTTTGAAAACCTACCGCAGCCTAAACGGTGTATATTATGACTCTCTCTTCTCCCTGTAAGAGTAGAACATGGACACAAACCATTGGCCTATCATAGTGGGGTTCTAGATCAAGTTATGAAGGGATACTCTCCCTGTGAGCAGTCTTTAGCTGCTGCTGCATTCGCAATTGAAAAGTCTTTAAGCATATCAATTGGGTGCCCAATAACATTATTTGTAGAGCATGCATTAGTTGCGTTCTTCGAGAATCCCAAAAGTACATTGACCACACAAAGAGCATCAGGGTATGAGGTGATTATTTCCAACCCTGCGATTAAAATTGTTAGATGTAAGAAAGTAAATCCAGCAACGTTTATAGCAGAACTATAAGGAGAGGATGATTATATAAATGGCTGCACACCGTATACTGAATGCTATGATATTACCCAAGCTAGAGAAAATGCCCTTGGTATGGGGGTGGGATGGGAGTTATTTTTATTGATGGTTCTTCAAGAATTGACCAGACATCTGCAGAAAGGCATACTGGATCAGCGTTAAATAAAGCTGAATTGAGAAGGTGTGTTTGAGGAAGTGACGAGTATGAGACTGTCTTAGAGTTATTCAGCACAGGCAGCAGAATTAATGGCGCTCATTAAAGCGCTGCAGAGATTTGAGGATGAGGAATTGACAGTGTACTGTGACTGCGCTTATGTGACTTCTTCCGTACATGCACGTTTGTCACACTGGAAAAGGAGGGGCTTCTTCCACACAGACAGCACTCCAGTGCAACATGCAGCCCTATTGGATAAGTTTATAGAAGCATTAAGTCTCCCATCGACCCTAGCAGTCGTAAAAAATGTGCATTGCATTCCAAAAGGACAGATTTAATCTCCTGTGGATACAAAGCCGCAGATTTAGAGACTAAAAAAGCAGCCTATTATCCACCCATATCTAGTTTGGAAATAGAAGATGTTAAACAGTTGACAGGACGATGCATGTTGCTAAAGGAGGACTTTACATGCTGTCTATAGTCCATTTAATTGAGACACAAGGTCGAGCCCCACGAGAACAACAGGATTTGTGGAGAAAGAGGGGGTGTTCTTTACCCCCCACTGAGGCAATTTGGAGACAGGATAGCACTGGAAAGCCAGTTATGCCTCTAGCATTATTGAGAGTAGCACTGAAGCAGCTTCACTGTCACACAGACATGACTCAAGAGAGTCTTGCTGCTACAATTGAAGAAGAATGGTTCCCTCCCAATCTATTAGAGCATGTGTCACATGCACTGTGTGCCAGAAATTAACCTCAGGGCACACTTTCCAGCAGTAAGAGGAGCAATTCTAAGACCCAGTGGCCCATTTCAGCATCTACATATACATTATGTGCATATGCTGCAGGCAAGCAATGGCTACAGATATATGCTGGTCCTGGTATGTCTTTTTTCTAAATGGATCAAGGCAGGTCCATGCACCCCCCATGATGCCTCGTGTGCCGCCAAGTTCCTTGTATGGGAGGTGTACCCCAGGTGGGGGGCAGGTGGGTTGAGGTTTTGCATTCTGACAATGGACCGCATTTTGTAAATTAATTGTTTGAACAGATAGTTCTTCTATTAGGTATCAGACTTAGGTTTTCTTCTGCTTATCACCCACGGGTGAATGGTGTCTGTGAGAGATTTAACAGATTATTAAAGGAACGAATTGCAAAGCTCCAGATGACTTTAAAAAAAGGGATGGCTACATTGCCTGCCCCTTGCCCTGTATGCCCTGAGAAATCAGTCTGGCTCAGATCACCATCTAACTCCTCATGAGTTGGTGACTGGACAGTGTATGAGAACCCAACTTGCTCCTCCAACTACAGTAAGGACTGATGCTCACAGTGTAGCGAGGGCATTAGGTGATAAAATACACAATTACCGAACAACAATGATAGCGAGTATTTATTTTATACCTCAACAGATCAAGAACAGAAGGGAGGGGTCAAAAAGAAGAGATAAAGATAATCTTTTGAAACAGAAGAATTGCTAAAACCCCCAAGTATGTATCCAGGCGACCAAGTGCTGGTGCGCAAATTTGTGCACACCTGGAATACACGGCGCTTTGAGGTGCTGTATGAAGTGGAAGAAGATAGCCCCACCGCTGTGAAGTTAAGGGGACAGAGAGCGTGGCTGCACCTGCATGACATCAAACCATATTAAGGCGAAACATTGACCCCTACCACAGCTGCCCTGGGTGAAGCAAGAGAAGTAGTTTTGTGCATACAGACTTGTTCCATGACCAGAAGCAAGGACAAAGAAAATGATGAGCATATCAATACTTTAGATTAGGGATTGACATTTTTCAAATACGATAAGGAGGAAAGAGACTTGCCGCGATTGTGGAACTTTTTTAGATAGGATGAAAGAGACCATGCGAAGAAAATCTGGAGTTTGGAAAAAAGAAGAATATCATCCTTTGTTTATGCTACCTATTATAGTGACAATACACAGGGCAGAGTGTGTGCTATTTTGTCCTACATATTACAGTCTTATCCAGCCCTAATACGAAGAGGGATAAATATTATTGTGTTTTTCAGAGCTCCCAAGAAAAATGGTGGTGTTTGGAGAGTGATAATCACAATTATATCACAGTTTCTGATATAAAAAGTGATTCAAAAGGATATAACAAATGTGCATATTAAAGTGAACACACAATGGAGAGGTTTTAAAATTTCAGAGATTCACTACCATCCAAGTCAATAGGAGTTCATGCAATATTGATGGTGATATCATTTGGTATTACAAGTTGTGATTTTCTCCTTATTATGGCATTTCAACATGTTACAAGAAATGGTACATTTATGGGGGTGTCAATGAAACATCCATTATTGCCCCCACTAAAGGTACAGAGAGCCTGTTTACATATATATCGCGAGGGGTCTATTTCGATTTTAAAAGGGATGTTGAGGAAAACCATGGAGCTATAAATACATATCTTGATAATTTGATCCCTATAATTAATAACCTATGGTACCAGCACATGAAAGAGGTGGGCGAACAATCATTAGATAAAAGCTGTTATGTTTTTTTTCCTAATACTGAATGCCATGAATGCGCAATAACATTTATTGCAAGAGAAATGTCCGTACATGATGCAAAATGTCTGTCATCTAGCAGCATGCACAACCAGAGGACAATTTGAATGAAAATGGGCACTGTTACGATGGCTATCAAAATTGGTAGTTCCATATGAAGATACCTATGTGAAAACAAGAAGGATGGAAAATGGACTAGGATGGACAAGCAAGAAACATATGTATCCATCCCACATTGGAGAATGAATAAAGATTGTCCTGATGAAGAAGCTGAATTGCTCAGACATAACTGAAAAATCAGGTGAGCCAAGATGCGGAGAGAGACCGCAGCTAGTGATATATGGATGTGTTTTTACCACGACCGGATGGGAAGGGCTATTGGTCTGCCCATGCACACTTATTGAAGAAAGAATCAGCAAGCATAGTGCAGATAGTGATTGACAAACGCACAGGATTGTGGGCCAAGTACTCAAAGTTACTTACATGGGTTGACAATGAAGCAGGAACTGTATCTATAATACCACTAGTGTCATGATCCCTACCCCCAACCCTCATAGGCAAGTCAGTCTGCCCCTTGGAGCCAAGTTAGGGTCTTCTACCATGGCCTCAAAGGCCTTACCGTCTTGCTAAAGACTCTCCTGGAGTCAGTCCTGGTGCCTCTGGTGCTAGGCTCATGCTTAATGCACAGGTGTATTGGAATACATGGGGCTATATAAGCCACGCCCATACAGAGGAACACGCTTTGCGTTACTCTGCGGTTAGCAGCGTGACGCTCATCGTGTCCAGCTCTGCCTCCTGAAGTCCTTATCTGCTGCATCCTAGAATCGCGCACCCTGGGAGAAACCTGGAAGACACAAGAACAGTATTACTACAGCACTTACCTGTGAGTAGCATCCTATCTTCAGTCCACCACTTACCCGGTTTGGGAACACCAGCATCTAGCCGTCGCATCCTTCTCCGGAACCCCGGCGTCTAAGCGCTGCACCGCAACCTTGAAAGGAAAGAAAGAAAGAACAGCATTAGTGAGTGCCAAATCATTCTCATTGAGGAATCAATAGGACGCTTACCTGATTCGAACGTCTTGTGGTCGGCTTCCAGTTTGGAACATCACAGCGACCTGCAAGCAAGACAAGAGACACAGGTTAGCACAAGAAAGACAAAACAACGCCGTGCATTGCGCAGTACTTTAAACCCTGCGCATCGTGCATTTGCTCACCAACTCGTGCTCAACACTGAGCCGCATTGCAACGCCAAAATCACTTCACCTAGAGGAAAGAAAACAGAGACATTAGCGAAAGAAAAGGAGGAAGAAAGAGACTGAAATATCAAACCTACCTTAATAAGTTGGAGTCACAGCAGGACTGGACTCGAACAGGGCTCGCAACAGTGAAGTAACTTGGTTGCATTTCGCCTGCTCCATCTACGCGCCCCTGCATAGAGAAGCAGGATGGAGAGCGCATTGTACAGAAAATTAAGGTGAGAACAGGTCTGAGGGAAGGTCTGGTTTTCAAGGGAGGCGGGGGTCACCAGCAAAGGACAATAAGTCCTGAACCCAGCATTCCTGTATTGCAGGCTCAACTCTCTGAAGCATTATCAAGGGAGGAGGTTCGAGGGAGAGGGAAGGGTCTAGCCAGGCTGAGTGGCGTCCCCGTGGATACCAGGTGAGCGTTACAACTAGGGAAGGCAACAACATGCTGCAGGAATGATGGCCTGATCCTCGTTGGACAAAACAGAGAATGTGGACAGATAATGGAAGTCCCAGGAATGAATGGAGGAACTGCAGTATTGATGGACCGATATTGGGCCTGTGGATCCAGAGTCTACATGCAGTTGCCTAAGAATGGGGGAGGAATATGTTCCATGCTAATGATAAATGTTCCAGCATTGGTGATCCCTCAAAGTGACCTCCATATTGATGAATTTCCGAAAATGGATTAGCACCTGAGGAGGAAGAGGTCGCCTAACTTCCATCGGCAGAAGAGAGAGAATTATAGCTATATTCTTGCCAGGACGTCAAGCGGCAGGAAAAACACCAAGTGGCTGCAGATTAGCAGATGGGAGCTGCTGCAGAGGATCAATGCAACAATAAAAGGATTCAATGCAATCAGAGAAGAATTACGAGCCATCAGGCTAAAGACCCTCCAGAACATATATGTTCTAGGTCTTATTACATCAATCAAAGGAGGCGTGTGCGCCAAGATCGGGCCATTTTTGCTGTACGTTCACACCCTCTCATGATGGAGGAAATAGAACCCTGACAGAGGCAATAACTATGCTGATGACCCTGCATATGAAAATGGAGGATGAAACTGATGAGACAGCAGGAGATGATTGATTTTCATCTTTATTGCCGTAAATTCCAACCTGGTTGGCAAATGCTTTTAAACTACTTGGAGCAATACTAGTGTTGGTGTTGCTAGAGTTTTGTTTCATAAGGGTCATCTTGGCACAATGCCAGAAGGCAGCAAAAAAAGCTATTGGGATGAAGATCATGATTGATATAGACTCTGGAACTGGTGAGCAGATGCTGAATGAGAGAAGTACCTGTGAGAATATAAAGAAAAGTTCCCTTGCACTTCCAGGAACCAGGTTCTACCACCACAAGGATCATAAGAAATATGTAGGAAGTTGAATATTCTGTTCACCATGAACATATGTGTGGATGAACATATAAAGAATGCAGGTCACCCCCCTTTGGATTCCTAAGAAAAAGCAGGATGAAAAGCAGATGGGGATAAAAACAATGAAAGGAGAGAATTTGGTTGAGAAATTGACCATAGGGGGGAATATAGAGCAGCAGGTAGACACCTCACCACCACCACCATCATACTGGAACAGCAGGAGAAGAACAGTAATTGGGACCCCCTTTATTGTTCCTATACCACATTGAGTCTATGAGAGACGCTATGCACTCAGACAGCCACACAGAATGTACCCTTGCACTGAAAGTGTGGAAGGATGCCACATGGAAAGATGTCAGCACACACCTATGGACATCATGTAACGTTAAGTGAAATTTGACGAGGGCTGAGTGATGGCATAAAGAGGATATATGCTGAAACGATATGAAAATACTTAAGAATGCCAATGTTACTGAAGTACTAAGAGAAACATGTACATAAAGCTAAAGTAATCTTGAATACGAAGAAGAGGAAGTTACTGACCAATAACTGCAAATACGTAGTAATGCAAGGTAGAAAAGAAACATATAGAAGCTTCCTATAGAGGTGTATAAATAGCATGGCTAGGACAGCCATGATAGGAAAATGAACGCTGGCTCACGTCGAATTCAACCAAACTACCTCAGAGACAAACCAAGGCTGCAGAATCAGAAGATGCGGAAGAAGAATAGCTCTGTGTGTAGAACCAACGATGAGTCAAGGTTGGCCCAGAATTAAGGAGCCTATTCTAAGGAATAAGCACAGATCTCAAAAGGAGTTACATGGATAAGCTCTGAACGGGTAACATTCCTCATAGATTGAAGCAGAACAAAACATCTGTAAGAGCCAACTGTTGGTCAATTAAAAATGTAAAAAGTTCATATGCAATCGTGAGCATGTGTCTAGAGGCCAAGAGGATCAACAGCACCCAGCATAACTAAATCAAATACCAGTAAATAAGAGGCTGAAATGGACAAATTTGCAGTCTGCTAAGACGTGATTTCGAAGAAGAGATCAAGGGCTATTCATTAGAGCCTCAGATGAAGATAGCAGTGTGCTCGCACTCCCTTGAATGTTCCAGGCCAGTGAGCATCTAGCAAGCTCAACTACAAAATGAAGTCTTTGGCTTACAGACTACCAATGAGAGGTGATGGATTAATTGGGAAAATGTGGAGTAGTTTGACAGGAATCAAACGCCTACGTTTTGTTTCACTGACGTGCTGCTAAAGAGCCAAATGTCCAAGGTTGGAATAGCATGCCAACCATTCTGTGGGTTTGAGGGATAACCTAACATACAATGTTGCATAGACCAATCCACCGATAGTTTGTCCATTATAATCAGTAATATAGGTGCTTAGAGGTAGTTCAAGGTGTGCCTTACAGATGAGGGGTAGCCAATGATGCACTAATCCTTATATGTTCTACAAGTAGATATGTTTCCTTAAACAATCCTTCCCTCGATCGGTTTTGTATTTTGCCACGTAACATGACGTCCTAGATGATGCACATTGGGGTATAAGACTTTTGCATAATCAAGGTTAGGTGTGAGTGTGCATGCATCATTCCAATGCCTGCAGTTCTCCTTGCTTTATTAAATGAGAGTAAAGTAGTAATTTGCCATATTCCTTGAGTCTGTCTGATTATTAGGTCTGAGATCATTATTTGTAATTCCATCTAGCACGAAAGATGCTTCAAGGTGCTAGAGAACAATAGATCATGAGGATGCCTACTTCCATGCGCCAATCCATCTGAAGCACAGGAAATACCTGAGATTTATAGTAGGTCCAGCCACTACCAATTCAGGGTGCTGGCATTTAGCCTCTCTTTGCTGTCCAGTGTTTTCAGCAAACTGCTGGCAGTGGTAGCGACTCGCCTCAAGGAAAAAAGCATACATGTTCCCTTAGCTGGACATCTGGTTCATCCAAACTTGCTCCCTGCCTCAGGGGTCGGCACATCTGCACCATATGTGAAGCTTGTTTCTCAGTTTGATCTTCTCCCTGAACTTCAAGAAGTTTCATGTTTAGCCATCCCAGTCTCCCTGTTTTATCAGAGTGATATTGGACACATTCCTGGGCAGGGTCTTTGCCCCCAAGGAATGGACACAGACCATCCTCCAGATTTTCAATTTCTTTAAGTTCCAGAGGCTTGTTCCAGCCTCTGCCTTCCTGTATTTATAGTGCCTCGCAACCTCCTGCACCCTGGTGGTATTGGAGCTCGGTTATGCATGAGGTCACTCGAGTGGCTACCTCGATGTCCATGCTCTTCATTTCAGGTCCGCATGTTGAACCTAGTACACGTCTCATAGAGGGTATCTTATTATCTTCTGTGGTGGGTCCTGAGAGGCATCTTGCTGAAAGGGGCGTTGCTTCAACATCCTTGTCCCTAACTGACCATATTAACAGCCACCTCCCTAAATAACTGGGGCAGTCACCAGTTGGATCTGATGGTAAGTAGCCTTTGGTCCTTGATGGAAACCTGGGAGCATATCAACTTTCTGGAGCTGTGTACAAGGCCCCTTCACTCCCGTCTACGCGAGGGAAATGTTTGATGGTCCTGATGGACTTGCTGGTCATGCACTAGTTTAACATACAGGATGGTGTGTGTTCATTGCCTCTGTGCAGATAAGCAATGCGAGTGTGGTTCTGGGCTCTGGAGAATGATCTTTCTCTGACAGAGACCCATCTTGCCAGGACAGCCAAAGTCATTATGGATTTTTTGAGCTGATAGTTTTCCCCTCTGGAGAAGATCTCTTCACTTCTAGTGCATGCAGAAGCGTGAGTTGTTCCGCTCCAGAGTTTCCCTAGCAGGAAGCTGTGGTGGATGCGCTGATGGTTGAATGGAACTTGAATCTCCTTCTCTGCGTTCATGCCAATCTCTTTAATTCTGCTAGTTTGTGTCGATCTCTATCATTCTGCTAGCTCTCAGTTCAGGTCTATGTTGACTCTGATGGCACTGGACTGGCCTGGTGGACATGGTATCTGAGCCTTCTGGCTATGTCCATCTAGGCTCCCCGATGCCTCCCAGCAAGAGTGTACCTGCTCTCCCACTTGGGGAGGGAAGAGCGGGTTTTCAATCAAAGCCTCAGCAACCTGCATCTTTGGCTGACAACATCCTGGATGTAATCCTTTCAGTTCGCAAGCTGGCCAGCAAATCTATTTATTCCTGCAGGTGGTGTAAATTATTGGCTTGGTTTCAGGATAGGGTTCTGGATCCTTTCATCTGTTTTAAACCTTCCGTTCTGAGTTTTCTGCTCTTTTGCCTGGCCATTATATCATTTTTATAAAGACCCGCTGACCAATGCTTTCTTCACTATTTGCACTGTTTTGCAGTTTTTTTCAGGATTTGTGTAGCCATATCCCTCAGTTGGTCATGTGTGGAACTTGAATTTAGTGTCGACTTTCTTTAGCGGAGCCCTGTTAGTCAATGCATACATGTTAATTAAGGTTGCTCAGCATTAACATGATTTTCCAGGTGATCATCACTTCCAAGATGTGGGTCACTTAGCTTCAGGTGTTATTTATTAAACATCCCTACTTGGTGTTTTCCAAGGAGGAGGTGACTTTGGGACCCTCCTTTCTTCATAGGGTTGTGTCAGACGTTGTCCTGTTTTTCTTTCCTTCAATCCTTCTAAAATGGAGAAGCGATTGTGATGACTGGACACAGTGTGGGCCATCTGCTACTACATCTCCCAGATGACAACCGCTTGAAAGATGACCAGCTCTTTGTGTTGGAGCCGCTCACGGTTTAGGTCTGGTCCTTGGCAGTGTTCACGTTGCTATGGTGATGTTGGAGGGCACACAAGCCCATCCCAAGATGGCGACAGCGTGTCAGCATCATGACATCACAACGCTTGGGAGGCTTCCGCTCCAACGCATACCCGAATGCCGGTTTCTCAAAAAAGGATTGTGACAAGTAAGTGGTGTGTCGAAACTTGGATCTTTTATTGCAGTGGTGCTGTGCCCCGCTCCTCACCATTCCTTTCCCGATTCTTCCTCCTCGTCCCAGTCCTTTTGGCTGCTATCCTTGTTTGCTCCTGCTACACTCCTCGTTGGGATTGAAGCAATAACCGGTTACATTCTCTTCTTGTACTGTGTTGAGTCGAATGCCCCTGTGAATCTTTGAATGCTACAATCTTGCTGGGAAGGATGTTTTTGACTGTCAGTGGGCTCAATAAACCAGAGGCCTGCCTGTCACCTCTGCCCTACAGAGTGGGCCCCACTTTTGGGCATATTTCATTTGGGCTCGTGGTATTCCCTGCGCAGGTTTGACAAGCATAAGTGCCTTGATTCCTAGTTCCTTTTGGTCACACAGTCTTCCAGAGTTTTCTAGTTCTAGTGGTGTCCTCTTGCATTTGTTCCTCCTCCAGATCTATGCACTGCTATTGGAATCTCTCAAAGATGAGGAATCTCTTAGAACAACAAGAACAACTCTTGGTAATGTTGTTTCTGAAGCATGTTCCTGCCATATATTCCTCATTTCCCACTCAACCTGCCGGTCAGATAGCTTGTACACCTAATCTGTTCTGTGGTCTCCCACTGACTGATGTAAGGAACGCATGGCATCAATAGTAAGACAGACACAAGTGACCACAGTTCAAGGGTGTTTATTGAACTTTAACAAGGGTGTGATAAATGGCTAGCTAATCCTAAATCAGATGGGAGCAAGTTACGACCATCAAATAATAATAATGCAGTCCTAGTGAAGTCTCGTCAAAGTAAAAGGGCCTATACTAAAAAAACTATTTCCAATCCTTACTGCTAAATACAAATAGTGTAGGGTAGTGCTTATGAAAAAGAAAGAAATTATCACAAAATGATGTCGGCATGTTCAGGCCGTTGGCCTCCCTTCCCCACGTTTTCAGCACGGGACAAGGTGGTTCATTCGAGCATAGCACACTCTCAGACTTCTTCGGCACGAGGACTCAGTTCCATTGCCCGCATCAGGTCTTTTTGTGCCCAAGTCTCTTAAGTTATCAAAGTCTCTTGATGCAGAGCCTTATGTACCAAAACAAATGAAAAGGTCCTTTCCTCTTACAAGCACTCAAATTAGGCGATTCACTCTTCACCCTGGATCCCCCTCAGCCAGGGTCAGATCCCTTTTATACCACAATCATTACTTTGGATCCCCCTCTTCGGGCTCATGTTCAAAAAATATCCTTTCTCGGGTGACTCACGGTTCACCCCGGATACCCCCCCGGACAGGCTCAGATCCTTCCTCTTACACAACCAGTCTCCATCAGCTGGGCTTGGACCAATTGCAGTTCATATTAGCTATCGAAGACTATCGAATGTGCACAGGATTTAGCTTGACCCGTTGCAGGACCACATCGATTTCACATTTGCCACCTCTCAGTTGGATACCTAACAGAGAACTTCGAATGAGCATCCACGTGGTTCCGGACCACTCTGTATATGGTATCTATCTTGGCTTCAAAAGTTCAGTCACTCCTTGGATGTTCAATTATATTTGTGTCGCTCATCACATACGCTTCACACACTGTTTCTTCAGATTGCTTCATACAATCCAAAGTTACTGCTTGCAACCTTGGTTCTAACACAGACCGGTCTGCTCTCAGTCTCACGACTCACCGACTGTGCTGACTTTACTGGCGCTGCTTTGTTGTAGGAGCCAAGGATAGTACCACGGCGGCATTCGCTCCTCCTCACCTTGGCTATCGACGCAGGAGAGCCCCGGGTACCTGCGGCACACAATGCAGCTTTCTTCAGCTTTAATTCCGAGTCTTATCTTAATTATTCTTGGGAGCTCGTGAAAGTAGTGGTATTCCTCCGAACAGGTCACAGGGACTTCCCTCATTGCAACCCTCTCTGGTCTTGCTGTCTTTCTCCTCATATTAAACTGTCATCTCAGAACTGCTGTTTCCTCATGTGTTTTGCCTTGCTCTCCATGTGCTTCCGTGCCCTGCCTTTTATCACCATGGGGAAGGAAAATGGAGGTCAGGTGTGTGTTGTCAAGGTGTGGTGCCTGACTCTGCCTAATCTCATTAGTGGTACAGACTCGCAGGAAAAAGCCAGAGGTATTTCTTTTAGTTTTGTCTCATGGTTTTGGTTCTAGGTCGTGGAATGAATAGGGGGATTGTGGGAACTGTAGTATTTTATAAAAGCAGAATGGGAGTTCAGAATATAATAGTCAGCGAGAAGAATGACTGGGATGGTGGGTGTTCTACTATTCCTGACTAGGCAGAAAAATTGTTGTCAGGGAGACAGTGGAAGGTATATTGCGAAATAGATGGGTTTCGTGTTTCTCTCCCTTGCCTTGAACATCCTCTCTTCCTTCCAGTGGATGTTAATTTCAAAGGGTAAAGGTTGGTTAGATTATTGTCAAGAGGTCTGGTAGGGATGGTTCTACATTTCAGAGAAGGACATGATTGGGATGAGGTTGAGGTAGAACAACAGCATCTTGCAAAATCTGAGGGAACAAGAATATTAGAGTAGAGGAGGGGGAACACCCCGTCTCGCCTAATCGTGTTCTCTTCTTTTTGCATACTTCCCTAAGCTCTCCATTCAGCTCGGCAGAAAGGGGCGAAAGACCCTTCGGTTTTACGCACTGAGTACCAAGTAAAGAGGCAGAACTGAGGTCCTGGGGGGCAGTGGATCTGTATATACAGGCCCAGATGTCTTGTCAACTCTGAGGTGCAAAAGGGTGCCAAGACCTGGTGGCCAAAACATTTCTGAAGGAAGTTGATGCTTGAGATAGAATACCAAAGACAAGGAATCGGTGGGAGGAGCATCCGTCAGAGCTAACATTTCAAAGATGGAAGTATTTTGTTCTTTAATGGGAAACAGTTGTCATGTGGACTTGGCACAGTGTGTATCATGTGCGTGTATAGCAGAAAGGATATAAAGACTATGATAACACATCTCCAAATTCAGTAGTTAATTTAACTATTTAAGCATAACTCCCACTCTACCTCTAGCCACTGCTCACCTCCAATGACTGATAGTTACCTGACCTGACATTGATTGGGGTTTTTAAACCAATTTGCGTTTTCCAAAGTTGTCTGCTGGTTCGTTAAATCCAGCTGTAAAATGTACAGTGTTCACAAACCTGTCCATCCCCTTTCCTTCAAAACACATGGGGTGTCCGTCCCATGGTGACAGGACTGGCACATTACCACTGCAGAAATGTCCTCCAAATGTATGTTTGGGGTCAGAACCTGCACACGTGCGGTCATGGCGCACACAGACTCTGCCCACTTGCACCGCCCACCAGTTCCTTTCCAATCGCACAGTGAACTGCTCCGTCAGCGTTTCTCTTATTTTTTCCTCCTTTATTTTTCATTTATTTATGCGCCATGACTGCTGACAGTTTTTCCCCATTTGTGTCCGGTAGTAAACTGTCGGGGCCCTGCAGGGAAGATACTCCAGGAAGGGAAAGGTGGTGTATAAGTTTGGGGTTGTTTTATCAATTAGCAATGTTTTTGGGAGTGAGTGTGAGTATTTCTGAAGCAACAATGTTTCCTTTACGGTAGTGTTATCAGGAGACTGGAATTCTCCCTTTCCAAAATGGAGAAGATGCCCCTTGATGCTGATCGGTTGGAGACAAGAAAGGCAGCTTGGAATGTCTAAACTGCCTTTCATTCAAGATACCAACTGAGCAGGTCACAGCAGTAAAGAGCTCTAGAGCATATTAGACAGTTTTCAGATTCATCTCAGACAGGAAGACACAAAAGAAGAGCAATCCATAAGAATGTAATAGCTAAGAGCATTTATAAAACGTAGTGAATGTTTTGGATCCCCTGAGAGGGAGATTTGTTCAAGAAAATCGGGAGCATTTAATGTTCCCATTGAATTGCATTGGGTGTTACAGGTCTGCGGCAGCATTCGGAATCCCTGTGAGCCCCCTCCCGCCCACAGACACAGGCAGGTGCTGGTGGGTTCGGTAGGGGCTCCCCGGTCGCTCTGCAGCGGCCAGCAATGCCCCTTTTATTTATAGGGCATGCGGTGGAGTGCAACGTCACTCCGCTGCGTGTGGTACCCTTAAAGAGGCAGCACCACACTCCTCCTTTTTCATAACAACAACAATGAACAAAGGATTACTACTCCAAGTTGGCATTGCGAGTGACAGACGCAGTTCCATCCGAAGCAGTCACCATCGATCCCTTCACTGCCACCATGTCCATCGGCCCCAGCTCATACATTAGGGACAACTTTCCTTGTGGGTGCCGGTTCCTTACCAATACATCATCGCCGGGGGCAAACTGCTGAGGCCTGAGTCCCCTCTGAAGGTTCTCCTGTTCAGTTCTTTGCCTCCTTTCCCTTTCCACCTTCTGATTGTCAATCATGGCG
Source organism: Ambystoma mexicanum (assembly GCF_040938575.1). Taxonomy (NCBI): domain Eukaryota; kingdom Metazoa; phylum Chordata; class Amphibia; order Caudata; family Ambystomatidae; genus Ambystoma; species Ambystoma mexicanum. Next base: position 579,390,368 of record NC_090941.1, on the reverse strand, counting down.
GGCTCACGCTCCCTGTTTCTGGTAACAGTCCTCTTGGACATCGCCTGAACAGCGCCTCTGCTGGTACCACCCCAGTAGATGTGTGAGGGGTGTGTCGGTACTCCTGCAGAAATTGGTACAGGGCCCTTTGCAAACATTGACCTTGTCACTGAGTAATACGGAATACTTTGTTGAGGGTCCTCATCATCCGCTCTGCCTCGCCATTGGCCCGGGGCCACAGCGGTGTGACTTTTCGTTGGTGTATTCCATAATCCTCCATCAATCTGGCAAAGCTCTCACCTTGAAAAGGTGCTCCGTTGTCTGAGCACAGTACCTTGGGCAGCCCATGAGTGGCAAATATCTTTTCGACTACCACCACCACATTCTCAAATGCCACCGACTCAACAAACTCCACCTCCGGGTACCTGGACCATTCATCCGCGATGCCTAAGAAGCGTTTGTCCCGGGTTGCAGAGTCAAAGTCAGCATGGACCACTTCCCATGGTCTGGTGCCTCGAAGCATTGTCTCTGTGGTGGGCTCCTTTTGTGCTGGTGACGCTGCCTGACCCACACGCTTGCCGCAACCAACTCTTCCACTCGCCTCTCCAGCTCTGGAAACTAGACCTTCTGGTGCAGATGGGCCTTTGTTTTGGTAGCGACCTGGTGTCCCTGATGGGCCAGTAGGCATGTAGGACAGTGAAGATCAGCCCAAATGAGAAAAAGAAATTCACTGCCTAGTCACCGCCATGCCCGGGTAATGAATCAGACCTTGTCGCCACTGTTACAGGTCTGCAGCAGCATTCGGAATCCCCGTGAGCCCCTTCCCACCCACAGACACAGGCAGACGCTGGTGTGTTCGGTTCGGGCTCCCCAGTCACTCTGCAATGGCCGGGATCGCCCCTTTTATTTATAGGGCATGCGGCAGAGTGCAACTTCACACCGCCGCGTGCTGGTACCCGTAAAGGGACAGCACCACATTGGGGATAGGGATATTTTAGGTGGGAGACAGTAAAAAAGAGCAACTTTGTTTGCAGGAAATCAGGAGTCTTGCGCCTAAATCGGGAGGGTTGGCATGTATGTGAATTGATTTAACTAAATGTTGCTGAGAAATTAGCTTGAGTAGTGTATATTGTAAATATTGAACAGTCTATTAAGAATCAGCAGTAGAAATAAGTAGACATTTAAATATGCCAAGCGATCATGTGGGGAAGCAGATACTCGGAAGATTAGAGGCGCGGGATCGGTATCTGTTTGTTGGGCTTGAGGAAGAACCTAGAACCGTGCTTGTTCATGCTGACGTACATGCAGTCGGCAAGTATACTAGCAACGAGGCAAAGCCAGAGGGTGTAGTGAAGTGAAGAAAGACACCACGCGTTAGAGGTAAAGGTGCGCGTGTACACAGAAAAGGTGCGCACGTATAAGAAAAGATGGCGTGAAACCTCGGAGCAGTCATTCCAAACAATTGAAAGCCAAGAGGGAGGGAGCATTGGGGCACAGCTGTGCACGGCTCCCACAAGCGTCAGAAGTATTTAGATGCACGAATTTCAGCGCATTAACAGAGAAATAAGGCTGGAAAAGACAGCGAGCGCTGCAGCAAGAAACTGATATTTAGTACTGAATACGTAGGGCAGGGCTGTGCAGTGTTAATAGACATAATTAGTAACTGTTTCTAGGAGCAATTACCTGATGAAAGAGTAGACAGGAGTATTTAAGTATAAAAACAGCCAAAAAGTGACTTACTAGCAAATAAACAGAAAGTAAGGAGCTAAAGCACCAGCAAGGAATTAAACATTTACATAGGTTGAAAAGTTAAAAGAATTTACAGCGATCAAACACATTCACATTCAATAAGAGAGCAAGATTAATACATCATCAGAGAATCCTCTAATCTTTACCAGAGGAAGTGCAAGAGTCAAATACTTAACAGAGAAGATAGTAGATGATTTGGAGGTCGCATCTAGTTTTTAGATAAGGCAGACGGATAACTAGAGGGAACAGATTATTTAAGAGGAGATGGAAGAGTAGAAGGTAAGGAATAACTAGTATTTACCTTGTGCTTTTGGGTTTTAGGTTTTCAGCGTTCAATTGGAGTCCAAAGGAAGAGTGCCAAACTTGTCATTTATTTTATCCACTTCCCCTTAAAATAATATGTTGATTATAATTGACTGCATACATGGACTTAAATGTTGATTGGAATACATTACCCATAGGTGTGCAGGGGATGGGAGTGTTCCACAAAACTGTGGACACCTGTTTGTCTCATTAGTTTCACAACCTAGTGGCAGGGTTGTTTTTCTCCCTTGAACCCTTCTACCGGTGTAAGACTAATATCATTTCAGAGTTAAATATAGGTATGCTCTTGGCTATTCGGAGTTAGCCTAATCATGTTGCTGGTCATGCTCGCACCACTTTTCAGCACAGGACTCAAACTCCTTGTTTCTCGAGTGTTTGATCCTTGACCATCGCTGGACAACTGTGCTGCCTGCGACTTCCTTTCTCATCGGGTGCTTAAGAAAAGGTTGGTGCGCAGGGAAGTTATTCGGTGCACTGCCACAACACTCCGACTGGCGCTTGGGCAGAGGATCCCAAGTAATCTTACCTCATTGTCAAAATTATAAGGGCCTTTCAGGATCTTGAACTAGCATATTAGCTTAAGGGCTCCTTGGAGCCTCCATCAAGGTCTTGCACTGAGGAAGCTCACCTCGGGTGGCTTCAGCCTATTATCCTAGCTTGCTCCAAGGTCCACACCTCTTGTACAGGGCTGTGGTCCAAGGGCTTAGAAGAGTCTCCAGCGAGGGAGAGAGTAAAGTTTGGGAAATTCAAGACGTTCTCTGCTGCACCACAGTTGTCGACTCATGGTGCGTTCTTAGATGAAAACCAGCACTGTTTTGACCACCAAGGATTCCGTTCTGGCGATGTCCTCACTGCAAGACTTGAGGAATCTCTGAGATCACACCAGCCTACGATTCCACTACCACTTATGGTCTCCAGGTATTCATTTACTCTGAAGGTTGAATAGTCACCTATGAAAATGAGTGCCTGCACCACTCACTATTCGACCACCTCCTAGGCGATGCGATACTCCGAGTCTTAGGGCAGCCACTCAAGCCACTCATGCCAGCCATATTGGTACCCATGTTAGCCTGCTCCATGGAGACCAGCCTCCTCTACGTTTTGGACTCTGGCATCAGTCCGAACTCCGTCCCAGGAAACATGTGAGAATAATTTTTTTAAAAGTTGTTTTCAAATGTTGATGAGGACCCCGGCCATATTGTCATACTTCAAAGGCCTGAGTAAAGAACTTCTGCCACTGTGGACCTCCGCATCCGTTTCCATCTGTGGCTCCCATATCACCAACGCCTAAGGTTCCCACGCCACCAGTGCCAATGGCGCCTCCTTCAGCACCACTTCCTCCACTGTTATCTATGCCGCCAGCTCCTGGTCTAGTTTGAACCCCCCCCCCCACTCCTTCAGAAGGAAAATACAGTCCTACACTAGTGTCTGGTCATGCAGAGCCTGATAAGTCTACTGAAACAGGCTTGGGGGATGCACTGCAGGACAGCATGGAAAGGTAGCTTCCTTCCTCAGCCAAATCTTTTCATCAGAGGATTAAAGATGTGGTAGAATTTCTAAACCTTCCCATACCACTGGATCCCCCAATCGGGCCTGGGGTCTTCCGTAGAATGTTGGGCCTAAAGGCTGCATACTGCTCAGGTATCCCTATTCAGGAGGACATTTTGAGCAAAGAGAATAAGATATTGGCCAAACGACACTGCGCAATGCCTGTTAATAAGCATCTGGACCTGAGGTCCAAACATTTGGTATCTGATGTGTATCTGATGTGGTCTATTTGATGATGCATCCACCTCTCTAGTGTTCTGTAGTACCGGCAGCATCGCTCTTACATAGGGTGTATGCATCTGCCTCTTCCTTGTTCACCTCTTCTTCGATTCCTCCTGGAAAGGAAGAAAAGTTATTAGATGCACTTGGGGGAGGAGGGAAGGTTCTATGCAAAGGTTACCCAAAAACTGAGGCAGGCTAGTGCAGATGTGTAAATACTTGCAGCCAATAAAGCCTCTATGTAAGGAGATCTCTAAATTTCAAAATTAATTCCATCTGAAAAGCAAACTGTGTTCCGTGCCGGCTTGGCAGATACAAAGTCCATAGCCCAAGATCTTTTGGAAGAGTCTGCTCACCACAGCAGCACAAGGGATGTGTATTGGCACATCTATGTGAAGGCTTGCATAGTTGCATTCATCTGATTTTGCTCAAGATGTACAAGACCATTTTGACTAAATCAACGGCAGTCTTAAGAAAAGATCCTCATCTTCGAGGCAGGACTTTAGATCCAGGACCTCTTGGGCTTTTATACGGTTTCTTGAAACAAGACCAAGAAAGCCAGAAAAAAGCAGCGCATGGCTACCAAAGTATTTTGTTGTCTTATTAGCACCACATCTTACCATGGGGAGGAAAAACAAAAATGATATAATCGTCTGTCTACTCATCGCCTCACAGAATTTCAGATTTTGCAGCATGTTGGAACAGCATCTCCGGAGATCCATTGATGTGTTTTGTGGTCCTGCGGGCATACAGGCCATCTCCTCCCTAACTTTCTGCCATAGTGCAGCAGGGAGGGAACATGAGAGGGATAGGCAAATATAGCCATGAATAGAGGAGAGAGTCAATCCTACTATGCCTTGTGAGCATTCAGAATGTACAAGTGCAGGGAGGGAGACCGGGCAATGGAAAGGGGGTAGGTGCAGGTGTCTCACTGAGGAAGTGCTAGGAGGTAAGTTGGAAGCAGTTGTAAGTGCCTGATGGAGATCACTTGATGAGTGGTCAGCTGCCAATAATAAGTGCAGGCTTGTGAGACAGCAACGGCTAGTGGGTGCCCAGCGACAAGTGCTGGGAGTGGGTGGAGGCCAGAGGCGATTGGAGGCAGGGGGAATGACCCAGAAGGATACATGATGGTCCGGGTCACCAATTCCAGCGACTGTAGCGTTTAGCAAGGGAGCGAGAGGGGGAAGGAGGAGATGGAAAGGAAAGTCTTGAGGAGTTTCTGGAATTTGAGGCGATCTGGCTCAAGACTGGAGAGGAAGGGGGAGGCTGTTCCAGAGGAGGTAGCCAGCCGAGGAAAGAGATGAGCCACCCGCTTGCTGTTTTGAGAATCTCTTGGCACACAGAGAGTTGGCACCAGAAGAGCATAAAGATCTAGAGGGAGAGTATCTGGTGAGAGCCAGTTGAAGATAGCGTGGCCCCCGGCCCCAGACAGCCTTGTGGAGGCTGCAGAGGGATTTGAATTTGATCCTTTAGCAACAGGGAGCCAATGGAGAGATTTTAGGACTAAGAGATGCGATCCCTGGGCTTGAGGCCAAGGTTTAATCTTGCAGCCCTATTCTGGATAAGCTGGAGGGGAAGAGGGTAGGTTAAGAAAGAAGCTGTTGCAGTAGTCCAGCCTAGGGAGTACCAGAGCTCTAGAGACCTTGAGCTTCTGGGGGAATGTAAGGAAAGGAAGGATTCCTTTAAGGAGGTGGAGTGGAAAGTAGGACTTCTTGGCAAGGTCCTAGATGTGAGGGAGGGAGGAAGGAAAGTGAGGAGTTGAAGATGACTCCAAGGTTTCTGCTTTCGGATAAAGGAGAAGGAGGAGAGCCCATAGAGGGAGACCAGAGTGAAGGGAAGAAAGAGGAGGCAGGAGTCCCAATCGGAAAGATCACAGTCTTGCTGGCATTGGGGCAGAGGTCATTGGAGGCACACCAGGACTGGATGGCAGTAAGGCAGTTGGGAATGATGGAGGAAGTAAGGAGAGCGTCAGAAGGAAGTTTGAAAAAGAGTTGTGTGTCATCTGCATAACACTGGAAGTAAGGGGAGAGAGCAGAAATCGGGTATGCAAGTAAAGCAAGATAGATGTTAAAGAGCCAGGGAGAGTGGGTGGAGCCCTGTGGAATGTGACAGGTGGTGAAAGCTGTGGGAGAGGAGAAGGAGCCCAGGATGCCCAGGATACCCTGGGAGGGACAGTCAGTGAGGAAGGAGGTCAGCCAGTTTAGTACCCGCTCCGAGATACATAGGGTATTGTGGATCCGTTTCATGAGAATGGCGTGGTTCACTGTATCAAATGCAGAGGAGAGATCAAGTAGAATGAGAACAGCTTGATAGTTAGAATCAAGAGATGCGAGCAGTTATTCATGGGTGTTCAGAAGAGCAGAATCTGTGCCTCTGGATGCTCGTAATTCAGATTGATGGATGTTTAGGCAACCAACAAGCTCAGTATGCTGGGCTAGTTGGGGGCAGACCAGAGTTTCCCAACAAAGGGGTTCATATAGATAGGGCGGTAGTTAGCTGGGCAGAAGGGGTCGGCAGAGGTTTTTTTCAGATGGGGGCACACAAGAGAGTGCTTGAGGTAAGGGGAAAAACTCAGTAGCACGAGAGTGAATGCAGAAGTCAGCAAGTACGGGGGCAAGGGAGCTGATATTATCCTTAAGAGTTCTGGAAGAAGACCTGTTTGAAGGAGAAGTTCATAGAGTGGACAACTCTAGTGACCTTGTCAGATGTGATAGGAGAGAAGGAGGACAGAAGGAGGAGGAGAGAAGAGCAGAGGGAGGATGGGAGGCCATTGGTGGCAGGTGGATGGAAAGGGGGGCGGGGAGGGAAGAGAGAGTGCTCAGCATGTCCTGAGTTTTTGCAGTGAAGTGAGTGGCCAATGCATTGCAAAGAGTCTGTGAGGGAAAAGGTGAAGTGGAGAATGCCGAAGGGTTGGCTAGTTCCTTGCATATTTTAAGTGTTCAGCCGTGTTTTTGGAAGCACCAGAGATGTGCGCCTGGATGAGGGCCCTTTTCTTGGAATGGATGGAAAGTCAGCATTGTCTTTGGAGAAGGCAACAGGCCTTTTTGTCAGAGATTGAGCCAGAGATCTGCCACTTAGTTTCGCAGCTCTGCATTTGCGTTTTAGGGCTGAAAGTTCATAGTCGTACCAGGTGTTATGCTTGGAGGCATGTTTCAGGCGGATCCTCTTGACTGGGGCAAGAATGTCGAGTGTGTTAGTGATGGCAAGATGCATGGCACCTATGTCAAAGGGGTATTCCTATTTGTGAATACTAGGACGGTTGGCTTATACAAACTGTTTGAGCAGGCAAGGACAATATTGAGTGTTTTTTCTGGACTTGGTGTTTAAACTGGGCCTCTCAATAGGTCACAAGAAGTCTCATTTTCAGCCAGCCCAGACCATTCAGTTTATGAACTACGCTGGGGCACCATCAGAGCGTGTGTCTTCCTTACTCAGGAATGGGTCAGGGGCATAAAGGGAACATCTCCTTTCTTCTGAAATTGACAGAATATCTCAGCAACGTGGTTGAAGCCCCCCCTGGGTCTCATGGAAGCTTGTCCGACATGCTAGTCTTTGAATGAGGAGGATCCAATTGCACTTATCATAACATTGTAATGAAGCAACAGACCCTCAGTCGGTCCAGGGAAATGAATCTGTTGTTAAGTAACCAATTTGCAGATACCGCTCCCATAGTGGTCATAATCGTGGACTCCTCCCTTACAGGGTGGGAGGGGGACGCCTTTCGATTCATAACATTTGGTCTCCCCAAGAGCAACTGGAACACACAAATCTCCTGGTGCTCAAATAAATCAAATTTGCATTGATAGTATTTCTCCCATTTCTGAAGTGGAAGACAGTGCTCGTTCAGACAGACAGAACTACCTTTGTGTTCTATATAAACAAGCAGGGCCGAACCTAGTCTGCCAATCTATGTAGATTGATAGTTCACATTTGGGAATGGGCTTTGGAGCACCTAATCTTTCTGAGAGCCATTCACATGCCAGGGAGACACAATGTGGAGGCAGACGTGTTAGGCATATGTTAGGGAGAATTCTCTATTTAGGCTGAATTTCCTAACCTAGTGAGTCCCCCAGCAGCTTTGCTGGATTTCTGTAGTTTTTTTTTTCCTCCTGCCAAGAGTGAGACTCTTTTTCTCCGACTCTTGGACATGATTAATGGTATTTCTTTGACTGGTAATGTGTTTTATGGGCTATGGGGTCCTTTACTCCATAGGGTCTCATGTGTTTTTTCCTATGTGTGCTACACAGCACCCTCCGTGCAGTAACACAGGGGTGTCATAGTGACACCCCACCATAGACTCCGTACCCTGAGACTACTGTGTCCCAGGGCATGTAAAGTCACCATTGGTTTTACTAGTCCCACATTATTAACAGAAACCAGTACAAACCATCATATTGTGGACGTACTGGTCGGGGCAATTCGATTGCCCCGGGGTCTGTTAGTCGAGGGGGCATGTCTCCGTCCCCTCTGATCGAGTTTTGGCTGGTGGCAGTGGAAACTACTTTTTATATTCGACCGCAAATATTTTCCTATGGGATTTTCCCATTGTTCGAGGCTACCAACTTTAATTATTTAATTCTCATAGCCTCGAACATACCGCCGGTTGATTTAATTAATATTAATTCTCCGGTTGGTATTTTTTGCCAAGACTCGATTCTAAAATGGCGTTTTTCTCTTCTGTGACTCCAACCCAAGTCGAGCCCTTTGTTCCACTTTTTGGCGGGCTTCTCCACAGAAGCCTCCAAAAGTGGTGCCACTCTGTCTGGGTACCACAGGGGGTGTGGGAGGGGGTTTAGGCACCCTGGACCGAGTTACCTTGGTAACTCAGGTCGCACTCTTGTGTGATTGGCCCAAGTGGTGAGCCGTCCGGCTCACCACTTAGCATGTTTGAGTGACAGCTAAGCTGAGTGAATGGGGGTTTTCTGCATAAAAGCAGGGCTTTGGGGACTGGAACTTTAGAAGTCGCCACAGGACCTGAGAATCGACGAGGGAGAAGCTGAGCCGACCTACCACGACGACACCACCGGTGGCGCCCTGCAGAACCGACTCACCACTTCCTGACGACAGAGAAGATCTCCCGGCTGGAGAGGCTTCTTCCCCTGACTGGTGGGCACAATCAGTTTTCCTTTATTTCTTCGCACCCCAGTCCGGTTTGTGGTCGAACTGCCCGTGCCAAGCACCCCGGCAGCGGGATAACCACTCACCACTCACCACTGAACCGCGAATCAACGGACCGCTCCTTGTACCTGAGAAACTCCGCGGCTGGTTTCTTCCCTGGCAGTGCAACAGACTCCTGTCTTCCTCCACGACAAGATCCTCTCTTCCCCCGGACGAAGCACCGACTTGCATCCGCTGCCAGGAACCACTGCCCCCGCTGGAGTGTTCTCACCACTTTAAGGTACCATGTCCGCTAGGCCTCCCTTTCTAAAGATTGCTACAAGGTAATAATAACCCCTTAACCTCCTGGACTGGGCTGGCCGCCTTGACCCTCTAACTGGTCCCTTTTTGTGGTCCAACTCCTTTTTGAACCTTTACAAGACCTTTGTGCACTGCAACCGTGTGACCTTGGACACATTTCGTTGGATCCTCTGAAAGTGGATCCGGCCTCTTGAACTCTATCTTCACGGTTTTACTTTGCCTGCCTCCCTTGTTGTGTTCTTGAAAAAGTGTTGGGATCTGTTTCAATTTTTTCTCTGCTTTTCTCTCCCTTTTTAAAGCAAACTATTAGAGTGCCATCTACGTTAAGCGCTCACCGCTGTCTGAAAATAAGTGGGGCTTTACTTAAGACTTGTCTAATATTCTTTTAAGGGAGTGTATATCTTTTAGTGACCATGTTTTTGAATTGCGTACTATTAGTGCCTGTGTGTTTTTCTAGATGTGGTTTTTAAATAAATAATTATATCTCTTTTACACCAAGCCCTGGTCAGTGTTTACTTGTTCTATTGTGTTCTCTTGACCTATTGTGAATACTATGTATACTGCCTAACTCTTCTTGAGGGAAGTCTGACTGCTCAGCCACAGCTACCAAGTGAATCTGTGTGGTACAGACTGCTACCAAGTAGGTTTACTTCCAAACACCTGTAGTCCTAAATCTTTTGCAGTGGTCCCAGAGGGAACTGCACAGGTTTCTGCCTAACAGCATATTATCTCAATACAACCACAAGTGGGAGGTTTATCCTTCCATAATTCACATGATCTTCAGAACTTTCATCCAGTGGTGCATTGCCTTGGCCTGGCAAAGTACTGGTGAAAGTTGTTATGTCTCAGCTCCAGCACCGCGTAGAACATTTCTCTCTGCTTGACCCTTATCTGGGTTTCAGGCAGATTTTGGCATGGAAACTACATTAACGCAGTTTGGGACGATTTCCTATGGGCTGCTGACGAGGGTGAGACACCCCTTGTAATAATGCTCGACCTGTCTGCAATATTTGATACTGTAGATCACAGTATCAATTTAAACTGCCTAAAGAGGGTTGGAAGGTCTCAGATCATCCAATGAAATGGTGTCTCTTTTCTATCTGTGCACCGGCAGCAAGTGAAATTGGGGAGTTTGAGGAACCTGATGGCGTCCTCTCTTCTTTCCCTGGTATAACCTCCTCCAAGATTACCAGGGAAACGCTGTCGCTATCGGATCGTGACCCTGGGAGTTGATATGTGAGGGAGGACTACCTGGGTGGATGAGAATTGGGGAATGGAGAGGTGGCACCCTTTGGTGAGACATGGTATCCCCCATTTCCCTTTCACCATGAGTCCATTGTCCCCCAAGGCTTTATAGGTTATTGTCAATCCCTTCTCTACTTATCCCCTAAATCATTCCACAAGAAACATCATTTAGGTAGAGGGACGAGGAAGAGACCAGCTAGAGAAATACATCCTCTCTTTGACACACAGGCATACACACACCAGTTATGTACTGGGACGAGGAGGAGTCGAGCAAGAGCAATACAGAACTTTCCAGTCGACAATCAGCGGTCTAGTCCATTAACTTCATGGGAGGTTTAAATGCAGCAAGATTGGTGAAAATTGAGTCGGCTGTGGAAGCAGATCTATGGTCTGCTGGAGGAGCGCAGACCTCTCCTGGAAGGCGGAGTGGCAGACGGAGTGCTCAAGAGTACCGGAACAATGCAGAGTGTATGCTGCGGGAAGTGAGACTGAAAGAAGCTGGAGGCCTGCAGCGACCGATGGAATGGGAACCGGTGTGACCAGGCGAAGTTCCAGAGTGAGGGCCGAGCTGCGAGAGACGCATCAGTGGCAGGAGCAAAGCCATGGAGAGACGAGTAGAGACAGAGTGATGCGCCGGAACAAGAGAGAAGGAGCTTGTGGTGGCCGGATGCCTCACTAGTGCACTGATCGGTGAGTCAACGTAGGAAGGGGGACAATGGGGCGGCAGGCGCATGTTACACTTATGCAACTTTAATGAATGCCGAACCAAAAGAAAGCAAACCCTTTTGAATACGAATTGAATGAAAGCAAGAAAGCAAGCACGTTCAAATAACGATGTGAATGAAAATCAAGTACTGTTAACTACTGAGCTGAATGAAAGCAGTTTTGTGGAATTCTACGTTTTAACTGTGTAATTTGAGATAACAAGTATTGGCAAGAGCCATAAGAATATATATGAAAGTGCAACACATGAGTGGTGGCAAAGCAAGCAAATGAGAAATCATCATGAGGATGTGAGAGAATAAACCAAGCAACACTGTAGAGTTGAAACAGTGGCATTGTGCCTACAAGGAAGAAGAGGCGACAGGTGTCTCGGTTGCATGACCTGTAAAGGGTGGACTGTGTGGTACGACAACTGCGCCTGGACAGAGGAAGCTCTGAACTTTTATTTGAACACTTCTCATTTTCACACTGACATCCCTACACATTGGGCCTCATTACAGGGTTACTGGAAAACCCCCCAGTGGGCAGGGGGTTACCGGCAACCCTCTAACACCGTTTCCACCAACTGACTTCCCGTGCCACTGGGACATTATGGCAGCAGGCGGAAACGGTAAATCTCAATTCCTGGGGAGTCCCATAAGACTCCATGGCAATGGGGACACTGAAGCACTGGCACGGCACCCTTGGTAACAGTGCTGGTGCTTCAGTGACAACCATTCCAGTAGGAACCTGAACTCCTGGCAGGTGAGGCCTGCTGGGAGTTCTGTTCCCCTACAGGCAAACTCATTAAAACTCGGCAAAACTGGGTATGTTGCTATAAGCACCTTTATTGACAGACACCCAAACTCACAATGAGGCCCATTGTATACAAATAAATGTGAGGGCAAGTATAGATTTTGGATACAGACAGATTTTTACTTCGGACTTCCTGACGCAGACTATCTTTGTTTTATTTAGGTTGGGAAATCCCACCTTAGCATAGGGCAAGATAGGCCTTTTTCCAACCATTTTTCTGTTAATAGATTTTTCTAGGTTAAACTTTAAATTCAGTTGTCTGTGTCTACTTCCTGATGCCTTCACTGGAGCTACCTGTCGGACTCTCTTCCCCAAGAGTGTGGAGTCCATCGGGACTGTCCGTCTCACCTTTGCTGTTTAATTTATATTTACAACCATTAATAGGAATAATGAGGAGGCATCGGATAGGGTTTCCATCCTATGCGGATGACACTAAGATCTTCCTGAAGCTCGGGGACTTCAGAGACTCATTCCTTAAAGTTCGGATGTAGGAAATAGGATGCTATCGAATTGGCTTCAACACAACCCAAGTAAAACCGGGGTGGCATTGTTTGGCCCGAAACATCTATCTTTTGTCAGACAATGAGAAGCGTCCTCCCACACCTTGTTTCTTGGGCTCTAACTTGAAAAGTGCCATAACAATTAAAAACGTAGGCTGCCTATGGCAAGACAACCTTGGCTAGGAAATGCAGGTAGGAGAAAAGTACAATCCGTTTATTACTCCCTGCGGCTCCTTTGACTCGCCTTGCCATACCTCCCATCTGAAGACCATGCCAGTGTTGTGGGGGCCTTGGTTAATTCAAAGCTGGATTGCAGCAACATGTTGCCTGGAATTCCCCGTAAACAACGGTCTAGTCTTCAAAGGACACAAAATGCGGCAGTGAGGTAAATGTACAAAGTAATTAAGTCTGCCCATGTCTCTTCTTTATGTTGTTCTCTTCATTGGCTGCCGGTCGAAGATAGATCAAACTTTAAAATCCTTTGTTTGATCTACAAATACCTTAACAATCTGGTACCTTAATCTGGCTGAAAAATGTATGAGATATCAGCCTTTGCGTAAACTGTGCTCCACTGATAAATTCTTATTTGTGGTCCCGCCCTCCCGTCATGTGTCAAAGGGTGACACAGTTTTCAATATATGGTCCTAAGTTCTAGAACAGTCTTCGAATGGATCTAAAAACAAAGAACTCTCTTATTCAGTTCCGCAAAGCACTGAAAACGTTCCTTTTTAAATGATTTCTCACATGGTGATATAGAATCCTCTGTTCATGTGCCGTTATCCACGAGCATATCTTTACCTACATGATATCATCTGCGCCTAGATGCGGTTAATTCCGCTCAGATTGCGTTTTACAAATTTCTCAAAATCAAATCTTCCAGAGATGTGGAGTCCCCCAACTAGACGTGTTTGCATCCAAGAGACACGCAAAATGCAAATTGTTTGTCTCATGAGGGAGACAGTGACATCTTTTACTGGAAGATGCATTTCAGATAGCATGTTGCCAGTGGAGTCTCTGTGACCCCCACCCCCACAACCCCTTATTCCCAGAATGATCTCCAAGTGGTGCCCGACTCGTCTGTCATCCGTGGTCCTCATAACCCCTCATTAGTCACCAAGAACCTGGCTCTCTGATCTAATGAAGCTTGCGACGGAAGAGACAATTTTTCTCCCAAGGTCCTGGAGATGCTACCTCAGCAGGGAGGGGAAATTTGCCACTGGTCCCCTCAATTGCTGAGCTGGTTCCTGAAAAATGGATGCTGGGTCGTTTGGGACTATTGCATGACAACCTACAAATCATTTGGGCCACTAGGAAGTCTTTCACATGCTCCTAGTATAGTCATTGGGCCATCAAGAATATCGATCCTCTCCAGAGTGCTCATTGGATCAAATAGTTCATTCATGTGCACTTAGCGTAGTGATTCAAGTAGAATCATCCTCCAGAACCTATCTAGCAGCAATAGGCGAATATACAAGGCACTAAGGGAATGGTTTTCCTTAAATCCAATCTGGTAATTCAACGTCATTTCAACTGTTGCAGATGTACCACCTTGGTGCGATACGTGTGCTGGCAGCTTCAGAACCGTACACTACATTCCACAGGGACATGGTGTCCTCCTTCTAAATTCCTGCCACGAGTAGTCTCCTCTTTCCACATCATCCAGGAGATCACTTTAACAGTGTATTCTCCAAACCCTCAGACCCAAGCAGAAAGTGTTTTACATTGCCTGGGTGTTAGGAGGACTTCAAAGTTTTATCTAGAGTGAGCTAGTTCTGTCTAGAAGGCAAACAACCTGTTTATCACTTAAGCTGGAGCTCAACCAGTCTCTGTGGGGGTCATCACGAGTTGGGTGGAGTGGAAAAATGCGGCGGTAAGGCTGTTACTGCCACATTTACCACTCTGCTGAATCCCTTGCTCCGGGGCATTCACGTCCAGCTCTGAGCTGAAGGTGAATGCGCCAGCTGTAAGATCATTTTCGGTTGCATTGGGTCCAGTGGACCAAATGGGAATGAGGACTTACCGCCAACCCCCATCCCCCAACAACTTGGGATCTGGCACAAATTGCGCTGGACAGAGTTACGGTAATGCTAATTGCTATCGGGCGGTATCCCAGTACAATTTGCGCCAGGATACCGCCCAACCCATGATAGAGCCCTTTGTCATCTAGCGTGTATAGCAGAAGCCTATTCTCGGCACAGTTGGCCCATTCCAAAGGGTTTTCATGCACATGCTGTTAGACCTAAGGCCACAGCCATGCCATACCAGAGACCGATTTCGTGGGATGTGATTACCAATGTTGTATAGTTCTGTCCAAACAGAAGTACTTGCAAAAGACAGAAGATGACTTCTGCCTTTTTCAAGTACTTCGTTTGGACAGGTAATTCTGCAGGACCTCTTATCTGGGGCTGAGACCCTACACCCTAGGGAGAAGATGCTTGGTAATCTGCCATTAAGTATGGAGGAAAGGGGACGGGGCATAGGAGTAAGGAAAAATTACTCACCTTAGTGACTACTCCACTCCTAAACCAAAGCTGCTTTCCTCCATACGCACCCTCTCCCGAACCTCCTTAAAAAGATGGCAGCTCACGTGATCCCATATAACCCATGAAATAGGGACTGGCGGACGTTGCCGGAGGTTGAAGTTTGCGTTCTCTGTGGCCACTCGCCCATCACATGCTTGAGCTTTGTCTCCAAATTTAAATTTGGAGGACATTTTTTGCTGTGTAAATGTACTGGTCCTGTCCCCATTGGGGGGGATACCCCTGAAGCATGGATGTAACGGGACAAGGGATAGGGACTACAGGTACAATGATCACTACGGGGAGTAACCTATCCTTTATGCAGCATAAGAACAGTAAAATCCAGCAAACTGCAAATGCATCAAAAAAAGCAATCTCTTTCTACAGGTATCTATAATTGGTTAGAATGCATGTCATGGTGTCAGTAGCAAGCCATGCTGGGATGCTCACATATGGAAAATGATGTTGGGGATGGAGCTAAAGGGGTGTGGGGTTTTAAACTGTGTGATAGGGGAAGAACTTTGGTGGCAGCATTGTTCCAGCCTATACAGAGATGGCCCCTCAGAGTTTAATTTTGGAAATCGGGAACCTACCTTCTAGCTCTAATCTAGCTTTTATGCTTAGCAAAGTAGCAACTGCCATTAAATCACTTAAAGACCAATAAAGCTGCAGGCCCAGGCTTAATTCCGGCAGACCCGCCGGTTCTCTGCAAAGTGTTTAATACGATCTTGATAGTGGCGAGATACCTAGTTAATGGAGGGAAGCTATCGTAGTTAGGCAAAAAAGTAGGCAATGATCAAACATCAAATTATCGCCCAATCTCTCTTGCACGGTGCAGGGAGTCTCTTTAGCAAATTTTTGTTGGCAGACCTTCAGAATTGGATAGAAGAGAAAAATGTGAAAGTGACCTTCAGGCTGGGTTTTCACGGAATAGAGGTACTTTAGACCACTGTCTTTTGTTACTGTTGTTGATCCAAAAATATACAGTTTTAAATAAAATGCACCTCTATACTGCTTTTTCAGATTTACAGACCGCTTTCCATTCGTTCTCTAGGGAGGTTTCATGGCAACTAATGTTATCACGCCACACCCCCATTGAGATGATTTCTATTATCTCTGCTTTATATTCCAACAATAAGGCAAGAGTGCGTTATGGGCTGGGAGGGGAGTCAACAAAAGAAATAGACGTCTGCATGGGAGTTAGACGGGGATGTCGCCTGGCACCCTTACTCTTAAACTTCTATATCCAAGAAATGATTGATGCGCTGGGGGAGGGGTGCCAGGACCCACCAAGATTGGCTTGTGATAAATACTGTGCACTCTTTTATGCAGATGATGAGGTGCCCCTTGCAACCTCACCAGCCGGACTTGGAATTCTGCTTACCATACTCCAAAATAAATGTAAGTCCCTCTGTTTAAACCTAAATTCAGAGAAATCAAAAGTGATGATTGTTAACCCTTCCTTCTCAAAAAAGAACTATTTCCTTCAGTGAGGTTGATGTCGAACAAGTTACACACTACGATTATTTAGGAGAGCGTTTTGAAGACAAAGGGGGAGTGGGTTGGACAACTTTCCAGGTCAATACTCACTCTTGAGAAGTATTGTGGTGGAATTCTTTCTTTTTTTTTATCTGCTTGAGAGTGGTGCAAAATCTCCAGCCCTTGCCCTACTGAAGAAACAAGCCATGCAAGCAGCCCTGGATGGGGCAGAATTGTGGCGCCATACCAACTTAAATAAGCTTGGTGACTGTGAGAATACATTTCTTAAAAAACTCCTATTGTTCCCTGTTAGGACACCATCCACAATAATTCATTTGGAATTGTAATCATTCTTTTTTTTTTTCTTTTTTCAGTTATAAATATTTATTTAACATTAGGTTTAAATAAGCATTATTTTTTTTTTAATTCTTTATTTTAATTTTAGTAATTAGAACAGGACTGAACAATAAATCACAAAGTATCATAACACAGCATAAAGGATATAAACATGTAGGAATAGAAAAAGAAAGAAAAAATAAATAAAAAAATAAATAACAAATATACAATTTAACGATGTACTAGTACCTACTCAAAAAAGCTCCCCAGACCTTCGTATATAAACTCAATTTTCCCATTTTTCTGTATATAAATTTCTCAATATTCGCTAAGCAGTTCATTTCTGTAATCCAATCCTCCAATATTGGTGAAACACACGATTTCCAGCTCCACAAAATCATTTTTTTGCAAATAGAAGCACCTCTGAACAAAAATTTCTTTTCCGATAGTGAAAGGTCGTCAAGTAAATCATCGCAGCCTACCACCATAGTCTTAAAATCCAAGCCAACATTTTGGTTCAGAACCCCGAGACAAATAATACAAACCTCATGCCAAAAACCACAAACCCTCACACAGTCCCACAGCAAATGTTCCATACTGCCTTTCTCACTCCAGCAACACCAACAAACATCAGAATCAGACAAACCTCTATTTTTAAGCCTTTCCGGGCTCCAAAAAACTCTATTGAGAATTTTAATTTGTCTCGAACGTTCAGTCAAACTTATCGAACAAAGCTTCACATTCGCACACATCACAAGCCACAGGTCAGAAGTGATTTCAAAACCCACTCTTCTGCTCCATTCATTAAGTAATTCAGTATTCTCCTTATAATTCGTTACAATTCGATGATAAACCCTACTCGCAAGTGACTGAACGCCAGTAGTGAAAAGTTCAACATTCGCATCCCTGTCACAATGCACTTCACCAATACATCTCTTCAATTTCCTGAAGTCCGAGATAGAAACATTTTCAACTGTAAAAGTAGCACCTAACTCAGCAAAGTCAATCCATTTTCCATCTTTAAAAACATCACTAATCCATTGAATTCCGCCAAGAAAACACTCCGGCCAAAACAACAACTTGTCATTGTCTGTTATAGCTTTATTCAACCACAGAGATGCATCAGGCGATTTCAGAGCAACCGAGCCACACATATCATAGATATTCTTCCAAACGTCACTTAGAAACTCCGTCAAGGGGCATCTACTACCATGTTTGCTAACAGTTGTGAATATCGCCCTTGGGGCGAGTGGGCCCATCACACTTGCCTCTGCCATCGCCCACACACTAGGAGAATCCTTCAAAAAAGGAAGAAAAAATTGGCACGAGAAGGCCAAATGATATGCATTAAAATTTGGGACACCTAGTCCCCCCCTTCTCAACCGGAAGCTGGAGTTACCAAAGATTCAGTCTTGGCGGTTTCTCATCCCAAAGAAAGGACTAGAGAGTGGTATGAATTTTAATCATTCTTAAGTAATGTCTACACCTGTTATATTGGATAAAAGCATGGAATACAGATGATCTATTAAAACAACGTGAAGGGCTGAGACATATTATGAGCCTAGTGCGCGAAAACGCCTCAAATGGCTTGCGCACGTTAAGGCAACGTCTCAGAATCTGGATATGTCGGACCTCTGGGAAAACCCACATGCCCTCGGCATTCAGGAAACTAAGCAGCTGAAAGTCCTTATCAAAGAGCTTTGGAAAATGTAATTGTGAATGTTTCATCATCAAAGTTGGGCCCAATCTATCTGAAGTCCAGCCTGGAGAGTGGTTTTAAGGCTTATCTAGATATAGTCTGCCCGCCACTCAAGAGATCTCTGTATCTCCGGTTTAGGCTAGGCATTTTACCTTGAAGCCCAGGTGCCTCGCCAAGGTGGCCTTTGTGCGGCCGTTTCAAAGAAACATTAAAGCATTTTGTGTTAACCTGCAAAAAAACACTTCATTGAGACGTTGCTACTTGCGTCAAATTTTTATTGATCAAAGAATCTGTCGAGCTGTTTTAGCGATACAGTTTCTAAAACAATGTTTATCGCCACATGTAACCTATGTAACTGCACGATATATTTCTAGGGCATGGTGGCAGAGGAACAGGGCCCTCCAGCAGGACAGGGGCAGGATTGGGATCGAGTGATTTATTTGTTTAATTACCCCTGATTGTATTTGCCATCCTGAATGTAGGTTTTACCATGTTTTCCTCTGTATTATTATCTAGACAGTTGCATATTTTAAATCTTTGGATGTGTTTCTAACCAATTTGTGGAACGAATGAACTTCATGTGGGTCTTTTTTTTATTTTATTTTTTTAGCTTTTGCACAATTTTAACTCATGCTAAACATTTAGAATGGAATTGTTTGATTTTATGACCTTTTATGGCTCTTTAGCCAAAATAAAGTATGTGACTCACATATTGATAGGAAGAAATGGGTGGCACATTATGGAGACTGCCGTACTGTCACGTGGAGTGTACTGGAAAGTGATAGCAGAAGGACTACGAACCAAGGTAGAAATAAGTGATAATTCAAATCTGGTATTCCAGCAAAAACCTTCAGAGTGATCCGGGATAACCTTGTGTAATCTACAGGTTTACCCACTTCATTTGAGGCAGAAGGAAGCAGAAGCAGAAGCAAAACCTCTGGATGACTGGAAGCGGCAGGCATAAATGAAGTTATCAAGCTGAGGTTGGAACAAGACTTGGTGGGGACAATACCCCTGCAGCAGCAACAAAAGTGTGATGCGCAAAACTAGAAGCATGTGGTTTCTCACCCGCGTCACTTTTTAAAGTACTAAAGAATTGCAAGATGATGGCGTAAAACTTGGAGAAATAAAAGATGTCGAATGGCAGCTTTTTTCTGTATGCGTTTAAACCTTTACTGTTTGAGAACTTTAGGTAGTGCATGCTCTGCGGTACACATTGTTGTGTTGTGAGAGTCCAGAACATTGAAACAATGTTCTTAAACAGTGAGCACGTGTTTAGGTGCTGAGAACAGCAACAGAGTGCTGCTGTGAAGTTTTTTGTCTTATCATAAAATAATACTATTTTTTTCTCAAGTTGTCACGACGCTCATCTGAGGGCCCGCCATGTTTCCCTATTGTGGCAGGCCTGTTGGTGTCTTTGGGATCAGCCGCGCCGACATCTGTGGCTTGGTCGCTCTCCTCCTCTGGGGGCCAGCATGTTGGGCACATTGCGCACACGCCGGGGTGCGGTGTCTGCTTTCCGTGCATGGGCGGTCCATAAAGCGGTGTCCATTGTCACGGACAACCAGTGTTCCAGCGTGTGTCTGCCATTGGCCACAGTTGTGAATAAAAGCAGTGCGGGCACAAGTCTCAGTGCGTCGCAACCTCTTATGCCTGAGGGGTCACGCTGCTGAGCTCTGCTCTGAACTCTTCTTTTTGCCTTGCATCCTGATTAGCATCTGCTACCTTGCTTGCACCCTTGCCATCTTCTCCTGTCTGGCCACCCTGGAGTTTGTACCTCCTATGTGCTTTCCTACATCCACCATCTGGATGTGTAAGGTACTGATTCTGTCTGCTTTCATGTTCTTCTCTGAAAACTACCAATCTCTGGTCCCCCACATTCAGTGCTTGCACTGCCTTGCATCACGTTAAGTGTGGGGGATCTTCTTATGTGGTGCTGGGAACTGCTTCTGACCATTGCTGGTTTTCACAGTCTGGCTTGGTTCAGGAGGTGGACTCCCACACTACACCATCAACAGGACCGGCCGGACACAGCTTCCTATGCTATATTTGGATTGTCTTGCTCATGGGTTGATAGCTCCCTCTAAGTCTCCCCTCGGTTCTCCTCTGTTTTTTGTTCCCAAAAAGTGGTCACTCTTCAGCCCTGTATCTATTACCGTCTGCTCAACGACATAACCATAAAAGACTGTTAACCCTTATATGGGATATCCTGGAATCATTAGGAGAGGCCTGGATTTTTTCAAAACTGGACCTACGAGGAGCATATCACCTGGTCAGAATAAAGGCAGGACACGAATGGAAAACTGCTTTCAAAACACCTTTCGGACATTACGAATAGAAAGTGATGTCTTTTGGACTCGCTCCATCAATCTTTAAGCAGTTTATGGATTTGGTCTTTTCTGATCTTATCGTCCACTCAGTGTGGGTGTTTCTGGATGTATCTGATATATCTGCATCCCCTGTGAAACATGTCATCCACCTATCTGTAGTTCTTTGTCTTTTACGGCATGCTGGAAAAACTTTCAGACTGGAGACATTTGAATTTCATGAGAAAACAATGGGGTTCCTTGGGTATGTCATTGGTGCTGAGGGTGTAAAGATGGATACCAGAAAAGGGCAAGCTGTTCTATCATGGGTACCACCCAAGGATCTCAAGGTGGTACAACAATTTGTGGGATTCGCTAACTATTACAGAGGTTTCATCTCGAACTTTGCCCAGAAAACACTTGATTTGACTAAATAAATGAGCACCAAACGACCTTATGTATGGAACCAGAAAGCTGAGCAGGCATTTCAATATCTCAAGCTGTCCTACACTTGTGCTCCTGTTTTGCAACATGCGGACAATATTCGACCTTAGATTGTGGAAGCTGATGCTTCTGACCAAGCTGTGGGCGCTGTACTTCTCCAAATGGACCCGCTATCTCAGACAGAATTGCCGGTGGCCTTCTTTTCTAGGAAATTGACACCTAGTGAGCAAAGCTACCCGATTAATGAGAAGGAGCTATTGGCCAATATCTTCTGACACAACAGTGCAGTAACAGAAGAAAGGCAAGATGGGCATTCTTTTTTCTTCAGTACGACTTTTTTGTGACCTACATCCTGGGGTCACAGACAATGTTCTCTCTAATTATTTTTCTCTATGTGCAGAACTGGTTTGCTGTTGTGCGCGGGTTATTTTCCATGTGCGCAACTGACTAATGAGGTAAGCCACTTTGTGAGCATGTGTATTTAGTGAACTACCATCGCAGAAGAGAGTTTGGAAAGGAATTTCCTCTTCCCAGCCACTGCAATTCTTGACAAATCTTACAAACGTTTTCCAAACAAATAGGCTAAAATAGAATGTCATATGTGATTAAACAGAAAACTCATCAACCAGACCAAGACTTCAACATCGGCCACAGTACCTTGCAAACGTTTTATGCCACTGGAAAATCACTTGTGTACTACAAAACACACATTTCTCATGTTATAAACTGATGTAGCTGCAAAGAAATTCAGACAGAATACAAGATTTGCTGATGGATTAATGCCAATTAAAAGCAATGTATCAAAAACATGCTTGTGGGAGTTCAAGTGCCACTTTAATGAAGTAATTCAAGGGCCAGGAGAAAATGCTTCTAATAATTTGTGTAAGGATGATAGTTGCATCAGAATAACTGCACCTCAGAATATGAGGGTCAAATACTCCTGTGTCTCTGCTTACTATCCACATTACTTTGTCCTTTGGGTAGTGATAACACCAGCTTTACAGCTAAGAGACATATACACCATCCATTTCTACTCCCTAAAAATGAAAATGTGTCCAACAAAAATGAGAAACAATGAACATTTTGTTGCTTCAAACCACAAAGCTCCACTGTTATTTTTTTCGAATTAGTGAACAGTATAGCAGTGGCATAGGAAG
The DNA here is from genome assembly GCF_040938575.1 of Ambystoma mexicanum. NCBI lineage: Eukaryota > Metazoa > Chordata > Amphibia > Caudata > Ambystomatidae > Ambystoma > Ambystoma mexicanum. The sequence continues at coordinate 579,367,928 of NC_090941.1, read as the reverse complement.
AAACTCTAATCATTTTAATTCCTGATCTCAACAGGAATTTCAAGGGGAAGAACATCTATTAATAAGCAGAAAGTATCCCTATTGGCAAAGCTAATTCATTTTTTACACCAAGTAGTGAGCAAAATCTGATTAGAGCTTTGCTTGTAACACTGACATAGAAAGTGAAATGACAGTGAACATAATGTAGTGTATAGTTTTGCCCACCCTTCCGCACTGGAGCCTAGACAAATTAAACAAGAGCTTTATTGAGGTTTATTATGGATCCCTGTGTAAGAAAAGCACACATATATATTTGCCTTTTAAGTTAATGGCATCACATCTCAAGAGATGCAACAAATTGAGTCCCTTCTTCTGTAACTATGGATCCCTCTTCTGTAATTCTTTGTTATGAGTTAAATAAGATGCACGGAGATGCTGGAGACGATGCAGAGCACATGGTTATATTGAAAAGTCCACATCAGCTGAGCATAAAAAGGTGCTATTGTCTTAGACGGGTACTAGAATTTCCTATCCTTTAGCAAACAAGCAACACATTTCCTTCAGTGTACTGCCGAAACGTCTGACTCCCGTAAGGAGTGATGACCTGTGCTCTTCCACCCATACCCTTCCCCGGGCCCCTGTTCTAGCCTACATTACTAGTTGATAGAGCACTATAAAAAGTGAGGGTTTGTCGCAGTAAACACTAACAGGGATATTTGCAGACCCACAATACTTTGCAAGCAAGACATATTTAATGGCTAAACATATGTGCATTTTAAGAATGTCATAACTCTGCATGTACACAATTCTTTTGCAGTGCATAGAGATTGTTTGCAACATACCCCACTCTTATATCATTGTGTAGGATCACACAGTGCTCATTGAAACTGTTTTTTCAAAGCAGCGAGTTACCATATAGTGTGTGACAGTCTATGCCCAAAAGAACACTGAACACTTGGAAACGAGGCAGATTGTGTGAAAAGCATTCTCCTGTCTGAATATCCGGTGCCCTGATTCTATGGACGAGTAATCACAGGCATAGTCCATACCCATTATCCCTTGTAGGCAAAGTAAATGATATTGCAATGTTGCTCTCCACTTAAACGGTGATGTTAGTAATGCTAAAGTAGGAGATACTGAGCATCACATTCGTCTTCTCAAAATACTTACAGGGCAAATTCATATTTGAGTTTTAAAATGCGTTAACCTGCAAGGGGGCTGCTTCAAAGCACTTGCGTGACATATGTACAAAGAAGATGAAGTATGGGATAAGGTTACACATCCAGGTAGCCTGCTTACTTACAGTCATTATCTGATATTTTAGCTTGTAGTTCACCAGGTTGGTCACCAAATGTGGCTTTTGACGAAACGCCTGCCTCTACGGAACACCCCTCAGAAGCTTTCCCCTCGTTTTGCTAGCCCTTTTACAGATTATTTGGCGTCCCTCTTCGGTGACCTTCCTTCTTCTGTTACCTGCCTCCTGGAGGAACCACCCTGTTTTTCATGCGTCCCTGCTGAAACCTTACCATGTGGATTCCTATTCCCGTTGCAGCCCACGGCCAGGCCCCCTTCTAGTGGATGGTTCCCTTGAATACAAGGCCAATGACATATGTGATTGAAAACACGCTGAAGTCCAGCATCTGCTTTCTGCGCATGGGCAGTCCGGACAGCTACAATTGTGAATAAAAGCAGTGCGAACACAAGTCTCAGTGCATCGCAACCTCTTATGCCTGAGGGGTCACACTGCTGAGCTCGGCTCTGAACTCTTATTTTTGCCTTGATTTCTGGTTAGGGTCTGCTTCATTGCTTGCACCCTTGTCTTTTCCTCCAGTCTGGCCAGCCTGGAGTTTGTACCTCTATGTGCTTTCCTACATCCACCATCTTTGGATGTAAGTTACTGATTCGGTCTGCTTTCATTTTCTTCTCTGAAAAATACCAGTCTCTGTCTCTGGTACCCAACATTCAGTGCTTGCAGTGCCTGGCATCACGTTAAGCCCGGGGGATCTTCTTACCTGAGGCTGGGGAACTGTTTCCTGTCCATTGCTCGTTTTGCAGTGCCTGGCTTGGTTCAGGAGGTGGACTCCCACACTACACCATCAACAGGACCGGACGGACACACCTTCCCAAAACTTAACCTGGATCGTCACCAGAATCCAGTTAAACTGTGATCACAGGGGGCTCACCTTGATAAGTTGTCAGTGGAGAGGAGCCATTATAGACTCTAAGTGCCAAAGTTACTGCAGATGTGTAATGTTTGCTTTCCCATGCTCTGTTGCAGGGAATACTGGTGGTTTATGGCTATGAAAGTGTTGACTGGATAACCATTGTGTCATCAGTGTTGTGTACTTGAGAGATCTTGATGTAGTGTGCTCTTAACACTGTTTGAAATGTATTCATAAGCCAGGGTTCAAAATTTCAGGGAGCTATTTAGCTCCTGCTTCTAGCATAGAAGAAACTGGTTACAATGAAAACAAAAACCACCACTAGCTACTTTTAGCTCCCTACGCCAGCTAGTATCATTCAAACATAGCTATATGACATTAACTTTGTGCATTTGGGAATGTTTATAAAGAAGCATTACACATATAGAGCACATTTAAAGCATAATAGATCATACATAAACGACAAAATGTTTACATTTGCATCTCATCGGACACTCAGATTTGTGGCACGCCATGTGATAGCTCCTGGTACCAGACATAGCCCCTTCCTGCCAGGTGATGCCTGATACAGAGGAGGTGATTTTAGCTCCTGCTCATCAAATCTCACTTTTGAACCTTGTAAACTGTATAGAATTGTGAGCGTCAGACTAGCAAGAACACATATTTATTGTAACTGGTCTTGCAAGTTATTTACGTATTTCCTCTATAGAAAAATATTCCAAGGCAACCTACAAAATGATTTGAGTGTAATATTTCCGTACCTCATTCGTTAATGGGAATATTATTTATTTTGTAATTTTGTTTTTCAGGTCAGAATTGAGCAAGTAATTGTTGCTGAGCAAGGGGCAGTTTTACTATATAAGATTTCTAACCTTCTTAAGTTCTACCACCACACAATCAGGTAAATATAAAATGTCAAATGTGCAGCCATTTACTTAACTGTCACCATGCCTCTTTACGTAGTTAAAACTCAATCCTTGTGCACAATTCTCTTATGACACAATAAAGCAAAATGCTTCTTTTGAGGGGATTGGGTCTTCCGACGTATTCCATATCTATGACATGTAATCACCACAGCTGTGTTTCTTCGGAAACTTTTTTCTGCGTCCTGCGTCGATGACGTCGATGCGCCGTCGTCGAGGTCCTCCTTCAACGTCATCCGATGTGATAAGTAGGACGCACAACGCCCATAGCCTCAGTTCCGTTTTTTCCGCAAACGTGTTGCTTCGTGAATCTCGGTTAACGCCTCGACTCTTTGGTGTTCTGTTCTTCTCGGTTCTTCGAATCTGTTCGTTTTTGTGAAAATCCTTCGTGTGAAGATGTCTTCTACTTCGTCTTCGACCCTGCGTCCGGGCTTCAAGAAGTACGGGGAGTGTGAGTCCAAGATGTCGGTGACGGACTCGCACGACGCCTGCCTCTGGTGCCTCGGGGAGGCCCACGGCACGGATGACTGTATCAACTGCCAGTCGCTCACGTCCAAAGCCTTACTTGAACTTAAGAAGAAGTTGTCAGTAGGTCGGGTGTCCAAGCCCCGGAAGTCGAAGTCTGCGGGGCTTTCGACGGATGATTCCAGAGGAGACTCTCCGCGTCATCATCGGAAGTCTCCTGGGTCTCCTTCTAGGAGTCGGTCTCGCCACTCCTCAGCCTCTTCGAGGCATTCTCGGAAGCGCCGACACCGGTCGTCTTCCAGGTCCTCTTCGAAGGTCTCTGCCCGGCACGTCGCTTACCCCACCAGCCGTGCGACGCCGGAGGAATGGGCTTCTTTCGGGAAGAAAATGCTGGCGATTCTCGAGTCGCAGGGTACTAAGCCGTCCGCGCCCCGGAGTGGGGTCGGTCGTGAGAGGTCGAGAGACACTGCTCGCAAGAGTGGTCGGCACGAGTCACGGGAGAGGTCCCGTTCGGACAAGGGGACTCATTCTCGACGTACCCGTTCCAGGTCCCGGTCCTCGACGCGTTCGAGACCGTGTGCACCTGTGATGTCTTCGAGGAAGACATCGACGTCTGAGGTGTCGAGGGCGTCGACAGGCTTTCTCGAGGCTCCGGCTCCGAGGAAGTCGTCGAAGCCGTCGACGCTCAGGTCGTCGACGGACACGCTCGGAGCTCCGGCTTCATCTGAGGTCGACGCCGATCCTCTCGGCGCCGATGCCTGTTCTCTCGACGCCGGCGCCGATTCACTCGACGCCTTTCGTGTCGGAGGTACCCCGTGGCACGGGGGAACCCCCTAGGAAGGCTCTGGTTAAGAGCAAGCACTCTCGGGTGCCTTCTTTTCGCCACCTGGAATATATTTCAGAGGCGGATGAGGATTCTGATGGCCTGGTTCCTAGTCAGGTTCCAGATGAAATTGTCTCGGGCCATAGTCAGTTTGACGATTTGAGGCAGTCACTGCATGATGCCAGTGGACTGGACACCTCTCCGGAGGTGGAGTTTTGTAGGCCTGAGCCTGGCTCTCATGCCGATTCCTCGTACCGACACCTTATGGCTAGGGTTTCTGAGTACTTGGGATGTCTGCTCCCCCAGGGGAGTTTGTGCAGGATGATCTCACAGACATCCTTGATGTTGGTTCCCCAACTGACCCGGTACTGCCGTTCCATATGGCTTTACAGAGAAGGGTGGCTGCGGCTTGGACTGCTCCGGAGAGTCTCCCGGCGGTGGGCAGGTCCTTGTCGCGCAAATACCGCCCAGCCAGTAGCGACCCCTGCTACTTGACCAGGCACCCCACTCCAGAGAGTTTGGTGGTGCAGGCGGCCACAGCCCCGGCAAAGCAGGCGTCGTACCCTACTATCCCTCCTGATAGGGACGACAAACGTTTTGATGGCTGGGCGAAGAAAGTGTTTTCTTCTGGTGGTATATCACTTCAGGCGGCCAACTCCATTTGTGCCTTGTCTCGTTTCACACACACTCTGTGGAACTGTGTTGCGTTAGCGGCTGAACATATTCCCGAAGGGGACGAACGGGATGGTTTCCTTGCTATGGTCCAGGATGGTAAGGATGCCATGTGTGAGTCCGTTCAGTCGGGTTTGGACTTGGCTGAATGCGTCAGCAGGTCCATGGCGGCGAGCACCGTGATACGCAGGTTTGCGTGGTTGCGGAAGTCGGGGTTTGCTCCTGATGTGCAGTCCCGGCTCCTCAACATGCCCTTTGACGGTGAACATCTTTTTGGCAGCAAGGCTGACGAGAGCCTTGAGAGGTTGCAGACCTCAAAAGCTGCAGCAAAGTCGTTGGGCGCTGCAGTTCGCCAACCTCCGCCTTTTCGTCCTAGGGGACAGCAATGGAAGGGTGGTTCCTTTCGCTATTACTCATCCTTCAGTAAAGCGAGAGGAGCTGGCAGTCAAAGAGGCCAACGCAGGGGTACCAGAGGTGGACGACAGGGTACCCGTGGTGCCAAGGCCGCTCGGGCAGTTGCCTCTTTGCCCTCAGGTAACGTCACAGCCGCTACCACTCAGTCATGAGGCCATGCCCCATGGTTCGCCGGTTGGGGGAAGGCTGGCGCAGCATCTTGTAGAGTGGCGTGCCATTACTTCAGATGTGTGGGTTCTGGAGATCATAACCCACGGCTACTGTCTTCCCTTTCGGCACAGGCCTCGCAACAATCCACCCGGGAACCTCTCTTTGCAGAGTCCGGATACGCTCCTTGCGCAAGAAATTCAAGCCCTGCTGGAGAAAGGCGCCATAGAACTGGTGCCTGTAGCGGAGAGGAACAAGGGATGGTATTCCCCTTATTTTTTTATTTCGAAGAAAGACTGGGGATTGAGACCCATCATGGACTTGCGCGGTTTGAATAAACTCCTAAGGAAGGACAAGTTCAAGATGGTTACTCTCTCTCAAGTCCTCCAGGCCCTTCAGCTTCAGGACTGGTTGGTGTCTCTCGACCTCAAGGATTCTTACTTCCATGTGCCGATCCATCCCAAGCACAAGAAGTACCTGAGGTTCGCGGTTGGCGACTCGCACTTTCAGTTTCGGGTCCTGCCGTTCGGATTGACCTCCACCCCGAGGGTTTTCACCAAGCTCATGGGGGTGGTGGCAGCGCATCTCAGGCAAGGGGGGATTCACGTCTACCCCTACCTGGACGATTGGTTGATCAGGGGGAGCTCTCCAGAGCAGGTCCCGGATCATCTGTCCGTCACCTGCCACTCCCTTCAGAGGCTGGGCTTCTCCCTTAATTTAAAGAAGTCCCATTTGACGCCAACACAGCGGCTCCAGTATATCGGAGCAGTGCTCAACACTTCCCTGGGGCAGTGTTTTCCTCCCCAGGTGAGGGCTCTTCACATTCAGCAGATGGTGCACAAGTTTCAGCATGCCCAGAAACTCCCAGCGTTCGAGTTCTTGAGGTTGCTCGGCCTCATGGCATCCGGCATTCTTCTGGTGCCAGAGGCTCGCCTGCGGATGAGATCTTTGCAGTGGGCACTCAAGATGCATTGGTCGCAGTCCTCCGGCAGGATGTCGGACCCGGTTCAGGTGCCGCCCTCGGTCGCCCGGGACCTTCTGTGGTGGGCCGTCGAAGGCAACTTGATGAAGGGTGCTCCATTTTGGCTTCCCTGGCCGGAGGTGACGATCGTGACGGATGCATCCCTCACGGGATGGGGAGCTCATGCCAACGGGCTGACAGTCAGCGGTCGTTGGTCTCCATCGGAGTCCAGACTCCATATCAATCTGTTGGAGCTGAGGGCCGTCAGGCTAGCCCTGAAGGCTTTTCTCCCGACTGTGCGAGGAAAGAGTGTCCTGATCCTGACGGACAACACAGTGGCCATGCACTACCTCAACAAAAAGGGGGGGCAGGGTCACTTCCTCTGTGCAGGGATGCGATGCAGCTTGAGTTCTGGGACATCCAGCAGGAAGTTTCGATCTCGGCAGTTCATTTGGCCGGAGACGAAAACGTGACAGCGGACGCTCTGAGCAGGCAGAGCACGATCTCTCACGAGTGGGAGTTGGCTCAGGAGATTCTCCTGGAGATCTTCGCCCTTTGGGGGACCCCTCAAGTGGATCTCTTCGCCTCCAGTGTCAACCGGAAGTGCGAAAGGATTTGCTCGTGGGAATTTCCTCCAAAAGGAGCCTTAGGAGACGCGTTCGTGGTGGAGTGGTCATTCTCGCTGCTGTACGCGTTTCCTCCAGTCCCCGTCATCCCACAAGTGCTGCGGAGGTTACGGAAGTTCGGTTCCCGGATGATCCTCATTGCTCCGGCGTGGGCTCGGAGGACGTGGTACCCGGACCTTCTCGACTTGTCTATCTGCCCTCCACGTCGTCTTCCCTACCAAGACGATCTGCTCTCACGGGAGGGGGGTCAGGTTCTCCATCCAGAGGTCAGATCCCTCAACCTTCACGCTTGGCTTCTGAAAGGTTGAAGTATAAGGATTGGGACCTCCCTGAAGACGTGATGGAGGTGTTGCTTTCGGCCCGAAGGCCAGCAACGAAGTCCCTGTACCATTGCCGTTGGAGAAAGTTCTGCGACTGGTGCATGGTTAAGAATGTGGATCCTTTTTCATGTGCCATTCCTGTGGTTCTGTCTTTTTTGCTTTCGTTAGCCACCAAGGGCCTGCAAGTGGGTACCATTAAAGGTTACCTGGCGGCGGTGTCCATATTTAAGCGCTCGCCTGAGCTCGCCTGAGGAGTGTTGTTATATTAAAATTCCTTTGATTTCTCAGTTTCTGAAAGGGCTCATTAATGTGTTCCCACCATCACTTTTCCAGGTGCCAGGTTGGGATTTAAACCTGGTTCTAAAATTCGTAATGGGAGCTCCGTTTGAGAAATTACTTTCTTGTCCTTTGAGACTGTTGACCTTGAAAACTGTATTTTTAGTTGCGGTCACTTCCGCTGGCAGAGTGAGTGAGTTGCAGGCACTTTCCATTAAACCACCCTTCAGTGTTCAATTAGGACAGGGTTGTCCTTAGGGTTTGTCCTTCTTTTCTTCTGAAAGTTGTGTCGGAATTTAATTTAAGACAGAAGGTCATTCTTCCGGCGTTCTATCCTCCTCCGCATCCTGGTAAGGAAGAGGAGAGGTTCCATAGGTTGGATCCTGGGCGAGCTTTAAGTTTCTACATCTCACGCATGTACCGGGTCAGAGTGAACGATCAGCTCTTTGTAGGATACGCTGGAAGGCGTTTGGGACAAGCTGTTACTAAACAGACTTTGTCTAGATGGATTATCTTGACAATTTCTGAATGTTACCGCTTGGTGGGTAAGGACCCTCCGGTAGGCTTACGGACCCATTCTACTAGAGGTGTGGCTGCCTCTACTGCCCTGATGAGGGGTGTTCCCATTCGTAACATTTGTGAAGCAGCCACATGGGCCTCTGTCCATACTTTTGTCAAACACTACTCCTTGGATTCTATCCATGGACAAGATATGGCCTTTGGGAAGGCGGTCCTCTATTCTGCAATTTAATTGCGCATTCTAAAATTCTAAATTCTTTTTTCCCACCTCCTTACGTTGGTACTGCTTTGGGAGTCTGTCATAGATGTGGAATACGTCGGAGGAACCAATCCCTTCGAAGAACAAGTTACTTTCTTACCTGGTAACGTTCTTTCGATGGGATGTTCCGACGACGTATTCCACATCGAACCCTCCCAACCTGCCCCTCTACAGAATTTCTTATGCGATTGCAGCTTCCATTTCCGCAAGGCTTTCTGTAGTCATACTGGCAGAAGATTGGTGCCACACGTTCTGGGAAAAAACAACAACTGAGGCTACGAGCGTCGTGCGTCTAAACTTATAACATCCGGTGACGTTGGCTCGACGGAGGCCCTCGAGGACAGCGTATCGATGTCATCGACGTAGGACGCAGACGCCGAAAAATTTTCTGAAGCAGCACAGCTGTGGTGATTACCCGTCATAGATGTGGAATACGTCTTCGGACATCCCATCGAAAGAACATTACCAGTTAAGAAAGTAACTTGTTCATCCTTCCCATTGGGACCCCTGGTCCTTCCTTCTTCCCAACACTCTAGCCTTCCTGCTTGGGCTCTCCCTCTGCGCCTTCTGCTGAAGCCAGAAACCTTGGAGTCCTCTTCGACACCTCTCTTTCCTTCCTCCCTCACACTCGGGACATTGCAAAGAAGACCAACTATCAGCTGTTCCTTCTCAAAGGAAGTCTACCTTTTCTCACGTTGCCTCAGAGGCTCAATGTGACTCAAGCCCTGGTTCACTCTAGACTTGACTACTGTAACAGCCTCCTCCTAAACCTACCTACCTTCCACTCTGGACACCTTCAGCTTATCCAGAATAGGGCAGCAAGACTTATCCTTGGCCTTAAGCCCAGGGACTGCATCTCTGCACTAAAAGGTTTCACTGGCTCCCGGTTGCTGCACAGATTGAATTCAAATCCCTCTGCATCACCCACACGGCTGTCTGGGCCTAACTATCTTCAACTTTATCTCACTAAATACTCTCCCTCTAGACCACTTTGCTCCTCTGGCAGCAACTCTGTCTGTAAAGCGTTTTGTTAAGGAGGGGTAGGCTACCTCCTTTCGAAAAGCCTCCCCCTGCGCCCTCAAATTCCAGAAGCTCCTTAAGACTTTCCACCTCCTTCCCTCTTTCTCTACTCTGCTAATCTCACAGTTGCTGAATCACTGTCCTTGTCCCTTATGCATCCTCTGGGCCTGACCTCCCACACCAATTCTTTACAGCTCCTGCCTAACCACAGCACTTTGCATCTGCACACCTTCTGCTCTGGAGACTCGCACTGACACCTCCTGCGGCCCAGGCCGTGTAGCACTCAACGTTCCCAGCACTGCGTCCATGGCTCACCCATGAGCTGGGACTCCCCAGCACTTGCTCCCTCTTCCCTCCTCCTGGCTGCACTTGTACATTTGAATACTCACTAGGCATAATAGGTTTGTCCATCTCCCCCCTCTGTTCTTAATATTGTTTTGTAATGTTTTCCCACCCTCCCTCCCTGCTATGTGGGCATTTTGAACAGAATATTCTTATTGTATAAGCCCATAACAAGAAAACAATAAATACATTGGTTTAACAGCAACACATATCAGTCACATCAGGGCAGATCAGAGGGAATTTAATTCCTGAGAAGGGGTTAAAGGACTTTCAGTGGGATTATACTGCGTCTCCTGAAGATGCCAGTCCCATAAGGGATTTCCCTTCCAAGCGGATCCAACCATTGGTTACCACCCCCAAGGGGATTATTGCACACTGGACGCACTGCCCTGTCCCCTTGGGAAAGGTCTCCCCCTACAGAAGAAGGGGCGATATCCTCAGATGTGTCATACACAGCTACATGTGAATGATTTCTTTGGAGAATACATCTTATTTTTCAAAAATCAAATAATTAAAAAGAAATTTAAAACTTTTTTGGGAGGGTGAATTTTGCAGCATTTGTTTGTAATAGATACACTTCTGCAATGTGCATCTTAAAGCTTTCGAATTGATGTACTTCAAGTTAAAATGTAACTGTAAATTTACCAACAGACCCTGGTAATATTGTCAGTGTTCCCTCCACCTGCTTCCCATATCTTTAATGACTTCTTACAAATGATTCACGTTTCTAGCTAACACTCTCCTCACACTGGAATAAGTCAAAATGCATTTCCCTATAATTACAACCTTAAATTGCCACCCATATAATTTCTATGTCCTCTGTGGATAGCCACAATAAACAAGTTATTACTAAAAAATGAAAACAATGCACTGCTTAAATGTTCGATGATATCAAAGTGGTCAAAAAGTGATGCAAAACATGTTAGTTCCTAGAAGTTGCTGTGCGAAATGGTTAAATTTATATCCAGTAAAAATCGACACTGTTTTATATACTATATCAAGTTCAAGAAGTTACCTAGTTACCAGTAAGATTGACGCAAGCGCATACCTCAGAGAAGTGTTTGAAGGATGACGATTCCATTTTTAATCCATACCAGGCAAAATATGCTGTTCATTTTTTTAAGCACAATTCATTGAGTCACAGTGATTTGCGTATCAGTAGTACCTAGCAAATTTGTACTGAGATAAAGTTGTGCATTTTCCTGAAGGGAAGAGAAAGAGAAGTTCCCAGATGTCAAATTGTAAAGCTGTAAAGTTCATGAGGGACAATTGGTGTGGAAAATGATCTCCAGAATGATGATTCTAGATATGCAAGGCACATTTAGTAATAATCTATTTTATGAGAACTGTCATTTCACAGATCGTGTAGCCAGTGGATGCAGCAGTTTCCCATCAACAGCATTGACAGGGAATCCTACTATATATTGTGTAAAGGTATTGAACATACAGAGGAGAGAAAATCATTAGGAATTAGGGCTGGTGATTGCTCAACCCCAATTTCTTTAGATTCCTAACTAACATGTTGGCTTTTTGTGTTTGTTTTTCAGTGGTATTTTAGGAAATAGTGCTTCAACATTACTAACAACTATCGAAGAAATGCATCTGTTAAGTAAAAAAATATTCTTCAACAGCCTGAGTCTTCATGCAAGTAAACTGATTGACAAGGTGAGCTTCAAAATATTGACAAACTGAGTGCAGGCAATGAACTGGGAAAACCCCAGTGCTAGGTCATAAAATACTATTATTCAAGATGTCCTATGACATGATATGATAGGTTATTTATAATGCGCTTAATACCCAGAGGTTTCTAAGCGCGGACCCGGGATCGAACCTGTGTTGCTCTGTGTCGTCTTGCTTCCAAGGCGAGCACGTTGCCCCTGAGCTATCCTCCCGAGATATACTGCATGATGCGTGTGTCAGGGTGATGGAGGCCAGAGCCCAATGGGCCCAAACAAAATCTATGAGATGAACTGATTACCCAAGACAACGCACATGGAATACAGTTATTAGTGGATATGATTTAATGTGTCATCCAAACTGAGGAGTAATACAAAATAAAAAAATCATGAGAACATATTGACCCTTCAAGAATACAAAAGTGTGTGACTAGTACAGCTGACAAGTGTTTCAACCCAAATGCAGGTCTTTTTCAAGGCTGTTAGAGGCGTAAAATAAAAATAAAACAGTTTCAAGAATCACCCGAAATGTGAATCCAAGAAAGAGCATAGTCATCCCGTGATATCAAACATTCAAAATAAATCAGTAAAGCAACCATAATTCATAAAGCGGAACATATTTGGTAATCAAATCAAACAGATATTGTACAAGATATGTCAACAGTGGGTAAAGAGGGAGAGAAGAGCCGAGGGACATACGGTTAGATACTCATAATTTAAATCCACTAAGTTATTCACGATTAGGTGAAACAAAGAAAAAACAGTCTGATACAACCATTCTGCAATGTGAGTAAAATGTATTATTTGGCCATGTGCCGGTATGTTAAGTACGGCGACAATAGTTTAATGGCCAGCATGTAAATACACTGAACTGGTATGTACTTCTTACTGAAGTTGGGTTAGAAGCCCCCATGCAGTTATTGAGCATCATATACAACACAGTTCAATGAAGATATTGGGGAATCTAAAGCATGTGTATAACGAAAAGTAAAAATAAACCATTGCCCGTTTTATGTTAAAAAAAATGTTTAAAACGCTGAGTGGGTAATTCAAAAGTAACACATGCAATAAAAGAATAATAAACCAACCCATACGAGGATTGTCCCAGTTAGCATGTGGGAAATCATTAAGGAAGGATTTCGGTATTCAACAAGAAGTGATAATGGGCATAAGCCCAAACAAATCTGAAACATTGCAGAGAGACACGCTGTTAAGAGATTGAAAGAAAACATCAGTGTTATCCAAGGCAGTACTGCATCGAGTAAAAAAGAACTGTCACCTTAGCAAGAAGGGGTCTACTTTTCACACATCTTTGTGTTCTTGAAGGGTCAATATGTGTCATGATTTGTTTTTAATTACTACTCTGTAGGGATGGCACATTAAATCATATCCACTAATAACAGTATTGCATGCGCGTTGTTAATCAGTAACTTCAAAATATTGACTCCTTTCCTTCCCACTATCTTTGTTTTTTCCTGCACTTGCACGTTCTGAATGCTCACAAGGCCTAGTAGGTCCATCTCTATCTTTCATTGTTAGATTTGCTTTTCATTCCCATGTTCCCTCCCTGTTGCCCTGTGGGCGCCTGTTGAAACACAATTTACTTGATGTATAAGCACCTTACAAATGCACAAAAAATAAATAAAACAATATTATCAAATGCAATGATCAATAAAGCACTCATGACCAAACGTGTGACGGTAGTAGAAATACAATAAAACCTTGCCATAAAATACTTTCTACGGAAAATTAAAAAGCATGATTTTAATGTTGATTTTGTTGCTTTTTTCCGGCACATTTATTGTGGTTTTTCCAAATGTAGAATTGAGCCCTGCGTTTCTAGGCAGGCTTCAATTGTAACTTCCCACTAGCCTGTGTCAAGCCAGAGCATTTCCCGGAATGCAGGGCTGACCGCTATGGTAAAAATAAAGATGCTCAAATTCAAAAATGGTTGCCTGCGGGACTATGCCCATTCACCAAAATGAACATAAGTCTGATTTAAAATGGCTGCCAAAGAAAATCGAGCGATCGTAAGCACTGTAGGTAATTAAACGGTACAAAAACAAGCACATCTGAAACAATTTATAAGTGATTATGCAGAAGAAAGATGAGATTTAAGCTGAGTACAAAAAAGCGAGAGAGAAGTAATAGAACGAATGGAGAGAGGGAGGGAGTTCCAAATCTTGGTGCCAGAATGCAAAAAAGAACAAAAACACTACTGGGCACAAGGGGCACAAGGGCTAGGCAGCAAGAACTGAGATTCTGAGCTTAAAAACTGGGCAGGATGGCACGAAGAGATTAAAGATTACAGATAAGGCGGAGCCATAACATGAAGAGTCTTAAAAACAAGACATAAAAAGTGGAATTTAAGACGGGAGTCAAATGAAAACCAGTACGAAGCATGAAAGGGCAGCAGTGATAAATTAAAGAGGAGAGGGGAAGAAAATAAGGCAAAAAGAAGAATTAAAGATTGATTGCACAGGGCGAAATGGAGTAGTGGCAAGATCGGGTGCCTCTGCTCCGGCATAAGAATATGCGTTGAAATTATCCCGATTTACTCAGCATTTCAACTACACCGGAAGCGGACCAATACTTAAGACAAGGTCATAAGGGACGTGTAGGGGATGCATGTCCTGGTCACTTGGGAATTGTGGAGTGATTCATTGGGCATTTTGAAATAATGGCCCAATACAAGACAGTGGCTATGGACGAGAGAAGGCAGGCTGTTTGGTACAACAGATCAAGACTATAGGAGCTGGGAGATAAATCGGGGAAAGTTTGAGCTTGGTTAGAAAAGAGTAGAAGGGTCCAGATGAGTGACAGAAAGATAATCAATATGGATTATGAGAGCTGTAGGAGAGCAGATAAAATTGCAGAAGGATTTGCACAGTACTACCAAGAACTATACGGGGATAGGGGAGGCCCACGCTTGGAGAGTAGTGCACAATATCTGGATGCAATCCAATTGCTCTTCATAGGGTAGGAGGCAAGAAAGGAATTAGAGGCTGAAATGAACACAGAGGAAATTCAAACAGCGATTGCACAACTACTGTCTGGGATGATCCCCGGCCCAAATTGCTTCCCAGTCGAATTTTGGCAGAAGGCGGGTGAAAAGGTACTCAAAGCTATGTTAAGCATTTTCCAAGAAGGTTATCAAAAGCAAGAACTGCCCTAAGACTTTAAACTGCCCACGGTAGTGGTCATTTATAAAGAAAGGAAGCCTCCCCACTCGTCTGCGGAATATCGCCCTATATCCCTTCTGAATGGGAAGACATAAATACTTGTGAAAATCCTAGCAAAAAGACTGATCAGAGTGAGTGGCCAGCCGATATACACTCAGACCAATGTGGGTTTGTCCTGGGTAGCGCGACTAGGATTAACCTACGGAGAGTACACAGTGCACTGGGGAAATGCACACTCTTACAGGGCCCTCATGCTCCCATAGCCTTAGACATAGAAAAGGCATTTGACTCAATTAGATGGGACTTTCTCTGGGTGGAAATGGTGAAAGTGGGGTTCGGGCCATGCTACACCTAATGGGTTAAACTACTATATGCAAAACACATAGCCAAAATCCAGTTAAAAAGATATGCATCAGCTGTATTCCCGCTACAGAGGGCCATGTGCCAAGGATGCCTGCTCTCACTGCTGCTGTTTACGATAGCAATTGAACCTCTAGCGGAGAGAATCAGAGGGGAACAAACGCAAAAGAGCTTTGGGTGGCCAGGGACCAGTGAGGACTGCATTTTTTTGTATGCAGATGATGTGCTGTTCTATCTCGGGGACACAAAGAACTCCGGCCCCTGGGCTATGCACCTGATACAGGAGTTTGGGGAACACAGTGGACTAAAGATTAAATTGGGGAAAATCTGTTTCTGGTTAAGGGAGGTGGAGTGGCGATCCCTGAGGACTGCTGGTTGAAAGTCACTAAGGTACCCTCTAGATACCTAGGCATTAAGATAGGTGTGGATGAGGCTGACTTTCTGAGGATGAATCTAGAGCCTGTGCTCTCCGAACTACCAGACGTCAAACATTCAGCTGCCTTACCGATATTGTTGGTTGGTAGAGTCAACCTTTTTAAAGTGACTACTCTGCCGAGACTGCTTTATGTGCTCCAAAACACCCCAATAAAAATCCTTCTGGAGCCTAGCAAACACATACAGCTTAGCATATAAAGACACCTACATTTACATACGCTTGAGCATGCAGTGAATTCAGAACTTCAAGATAGCTGAGGCTATTACCATTTTATATCGGGCCATAAATAACTTAATCTCATCGCCATCGGTGAAAGTAAAAAAAAAATGGGAAGTAAAAAAAAAATGGGAAGTAAAAAAAAAATGGGAAGCGGAGCTGGGCACTCTGCAAGAGGAAGACTGGATAGATGCTCATGTAGCATCAAGAGACGTAAATATATCTAGCAGATTATGTCTAGTCCAATATAAGATACTGCACAGGAGTTATACTGCTCAAGAGTTACTATACTATAGAGGGGTTATTCCACTTCGGGAGGGCCAAGGTCTCAAGTTGCCTCAAATACAAGGTGGCGGTGGGAACATACGTCCAGATGATCTGGAGTTTGCCTAGATTACAAGCCTATTGGTCGAGAGTGCTCAATACAATGTCAGAGGGACCAGGTATTGTGAGAAACCCAATGGCTTTCTCATACCTATTCCCCAGGAATCTTCTATTCAGGTGGCCAGGGAAGGGCCTTCGCTTTTGGATGTGCCTGGGTGTGGACAAGCGAGGGAGGATCACTTGGGTAGAGCGTCTCTAGGGACTGGGGAGAGAATGCCAAAGGGCGAAACATGGTATCCCCCCCTATTTCCTGATAGTGATCTCCCCTCCCATAACCTTTATGGGCTATTGTCAGTCCTATCCCCCTTAAAACCTCTAATTCCCATGGGAATACTGTGAAGAAGAAGAGGCGACTAGGAGCAATGCAGATTACATACAGTAAAAACTACTTTGGTACTGGGAGGAAGAAGAGTGGTGTAGAGGCATGTAGGTATGAGGAGCAGGCATGTCCCAGTAAAAAGTATTTGCAAAGTGAGGCAGTTGAGAATAATTGGGTCCACCGAAATCCCTCGACAATCAACAAGCATATAAAAAGTTGCCGTACTCACTAGGAAAGAGAGAGAGAGAGTGGTGCAGGACAGAAGCTGCAGATGGAGCAGAGAACATGAAGTGGGCTGTGCAGAGGGAACGAGAAGCCGAGGTGCCGATACGCCGACAGAGTTCCTGAGACTCCAGCAGGGGGAGCAGTGGTGGTCTGAAAAGCCCTTGTGGAGAAGAGGCGAAGCGAGACCACTGTGGAGGAAGCAGAGGCAGATTCCAGCACAGAGTCCAGGAAGTGCTGCAGAGAGCACCCGGCAGCGCAGGAGTGATCGTCTGGTAAGTGTCGGTATCATCGCAGGACTCTGGGACACTCTGCGAGGGGCTGTTAAGCCTGACGCTCACCAAAAGGCATACCGCACTTTATGTCAAATGGAATGCTTGAGGTTTGAATGCCGATCATCCAAAAAGGTTGAGTGTGTGAAACCCCGGAGTGCTGGATATCACGGAAAGGCTGGAGATGAAGAATTGTGAATGGAACACGTGATGAAAGCCGGTAACAACATATATACAAAGAAGATTACACATGGTACAAAGGGCTAGTGAGCTCACAGCATTACCAGAGTGCTAATATTCAATGCAGAGCGCATGGAAAGGGCTAGTGAGCCCCTACATTAAAATGGTGAACATTGTTGGCTGAATACGAGTACACCTTGATTGACTTTGTCAAAAAGAGCTGTATGAGCCCCCCAACAGAAGCTGCATAATTTCAAATTTTGCCAAACACCTCAAATGAGAGACTTGAATCATTGAATAACAGTTAGGAGGAAACTTGTGGTTGCGTGACATCTGATGCTGGACCGTGTGGTCTAACAACTGCAACCAGACCAGTACGTTTCCCAAAATCAACTTTCTTAACATCAAGGCATAATTCATAATCAAGATATGTGGTTGCTGGTTGCTTGACCTGTGATGGGTGGACTGTGGTCTGACAACTGTGCTTAGACCAGAAGCCATTACCAGTTTGTCAAAGAGTAAAAAGGTGTGAACATTTGCTAAATTTTTCTTGGGGGAAGGGAGTACCAAGACTGCTTTGATGTGTGAACATTTTGTGGCAACTTTGAATTTGGAGAAGGGAGACCCCTAAATCTTCATATTGATGTGAACTGTGATATCTGCGTAGAAACAGAAGGTAACTTCAGGACGTGTACAACTTGTGCTGAGAAGAGATTATATTGGAATTGCTTTGAACTTGAAGAAGAGAACTTTATGAAACTTTAAAGTAACATTTGTTGAATATTTGCTTTGGAACACTGACTTTGGTTGAGAGCATTCCCCACTAGATTTGTTGTCGTTGTGGGGACAGTATAGGTTTATGAGACAGACAGATTTTCTTTAGATTTCTTTAGGCAGAGAAATCCCGCCATAGCATAGGGTTAGTTAGGCTTTACACCATCCTTTTATTGAAATTACACTTTCATTGTCTGTGTCATCTCTCGTGATACCATGTCTGTCTCACAGTCTCCAAATCCATAGGTGCACCAGGATGGTGCTCCTGCATGTATGGGTGTATTGTGACATCCCGAACTGGGACAAAAAGTTGCTATCAACAGCATTAATGGTAGCAAAAAGGGATATTGCAGTAAACAGAGGATAGGGGGGCTATATCCCCTACATCACAGTATTGAGGGAGAGAATGGACCAGTGCTGTGCGCTGGAAGAACGGGTATACAGATGGAGAGGGTGCCAGTCCAAACACTCTAAAATATGTGGTTAGTGGGAAGACATGTATTGAGACTGAGACTGGGTGGGTGGAATACATGGGTCTGTAGGTTTAACCACTCCAACCCCCCACCCCGGTTTTCAGTTATGATTATGAAGGGATGGATGAAGATGTGGAAACCGGTATACAGGAGGGGGTGGCAGCCATGGGATAAGACTCGCAAGTATATATGGTAAAGTGAATTGGGGTTTTTTTGTTACAAGAAAAACAAATAAAAAGTTTGTTAAAAATAAAAGATTGCAGAGGGGCAAAATAAGAAGCGGGTACATCAAGTAAAAGGGAGGAACAGTAATCCAGACGGGAAAGAATAAAACTAGAGACAAGCATTTTAGTGGTAGTAAAAAAAATTACTTCTTTTGGTGAATATTAAACAAATGGAAACATCAGGATTTTGCAATCGCAGGACTGTGAAGAAGAGAGAATGAAAGAGCAGGATCGAAGAAGATGAAGAAGTGAAGGGCTGAAGTCGAAAGAGAGATGTGATGGGCAACAAAATAGAAGGAGGAATAGTTGAGGTAATACGAGAGGAAAAAAAATCTGTTTTGATACATTTAGATGCAAGAAGTTGGCAGTCATCCAGGATTCAATGGCAGATAGACAAGAGGAAAGGTTTAAGTGCAGAGATTCAGAAAACGAAGAATGAAAGAAATATTTGAGAATCTGCATAAAAATGAAAAGAGGATTCCAAAATTGCAGCCGGCAGAGGACGTGCGTAGGTGTCTCTCCCCGCCAGGCCGCATCAATTAGCACTATATAATAGCATTCCGGTTGAGTTTGAGCCCAAAAATGACATGCAAGAACATGCACTGGGACGGAGGGAAGCAACTGATCAGAAAACCGCAAGCCAAGAATGCACTTCGGAAACTCCGAAATCCTGCCGTGAAAGGAGAGGAGCCTGTGGCACATTGGCGAGACGAGGGCCCAGAGCGAGGCGCAGAGGAGTAAGACACCCCCCCTCCCGCCACAACGGCAAGTGCCCTGGAGCATTCCAGCCATGACGGAGGGCACCGGGAACAGCAGAGACCCTGCCGTGACAGACAACTGGGACCACCAGCACCGAGGAGCGGTTCTGCCAAACTGGCAGGGAAACAAAGTACGCAGCCCGGTCCGGGCGTATGAGCGGAGCAGCACAACCAGACAAAGGGGAATAGTCGGACCGGCGAGCAACAGTGCGGAGCACCACAGAACGGAGGGGGACAGTGGGAGAACAAGGACCTGTCCAACCACATGAAGAGACAACCGAGAGGCATCCCGAAACGTGACGAACAGAGACGGCTACCAGCGGCATCAACCAGACATTTGCCCCAAGACCCTTCAGGACCTCACTGATGATCGGACATTTGCCCCAAAACCCTTCAGGACCACACTAATGATGCACCTGGGAATCCAACTCACATGAAGCTGAGGAAAGTCGGAGAATCAACCATGGGCTCTACTCCCTCCAGAGCACAGTAAGAAGCGTCCAAAGCTGTGGGGCAAGCAAGGTAAGCAAACTAACAGCCAGAAGCCCCCAAATCGAGACACGAACAATACAGAGAGGAAATACAGCACCGGCCCAACAGCAACCGAAGGCAAGCCGCGACCCCGGAGGACCCGAATTCGGTCAGCAGACCGCCACACATTAAATCCAGAGGCACGTCGACACAGCAGACACGAGAACCAGGGGGATTGCAATCAATACAACGCAGCCCGCTGCAGAAACCCCCACAAACACACCACATAATGGCGTAAACATCATCACATGGCAAAGCATGCCGAAGGCTGCAAATAGTAATGAACCAAAGCCTTGGGAACATCCAGTGTAACCAGGGGGCTAACAAGCAGCACACATGGGCCCACATACGGTGGCCCATAAGGGAGTGAAGCGCACACACGTACGGCTTCTAACCGAGGCCCACCTAATTTTCTACACCTAACATTGCTGGGGTCCTCAACCCATCCAGCAAGGCGCAGAAAAAAGGGTGAAGAGACGCTCTGAACGCCAACACCCAGAAAGCACACCAAACCCCAAGCCAAGAAGGGCTGAGCAGAAAAGGGACCAGGGCCGCACGACACAAAAGATGACCTACACATCGGCCACAAGATCAAGGAAACAGTGAAGCAGTGCTGTCTCAACAGGGGATGAGGCACACAATAGAGCAAGAAGAGTGCAACATTTAGGCAAGCAACGAATGGAAGGGCGGCTAATCAACAGCAGGGCAATTCTGCGTGACTGAAAGCATTATAGTGAGGGTCCAAGAGAACGGGATCCGGAAGAGAAACCACCCTGCACCACTATGAAAGGTCGGATCGCGACCCACTCTGAGAAATACATAACTACGACCACAAAGATACAAGACCCCGGCAGCCAAGGAGGGCCCACTCTCATAAAAGAGCAGCAGAGAAAGGGAAAGTTAGTGGAAATACACCCACCAAGAATGGGGATATGAACAGAAACCGTACAACACCAGGAAAACAGTGCAAAGTCTATACCACGAGCATTGATGTCCAAGTCCAGAGCTAAAACCCCAGCGCAGTCCCCTCCCCAAAGAAAACAAAACTGAAGTCTAAGGCAGCTTTGGAGTGTGGACGACACAATCCCGACAAAAAAAGGGAATCAGTAGGAGAACCACACGACACAACGCAACAGAGCATGGGGATAACGCTATGACCAAAACTGAAATGCAGAACTGCTTTAAGGAATTGCAAAATCAATTCTTACTCTCTGTTCAGGAACAATTTTAAACGCTGAGAGAAGACATGAAACACTCTCTCCAAGAGGTCAAGGTCGATATGTCAAAGTTAGAAGAGAGAACGGACACACTCGAAAGAGTTGTGCAACAGGTAGAAGAAGGCACACAGAAGTCGGACGACAGTTAGCTCGCACATCCAACAACCTAGAGCTCCAGTGCAAAGACTTGGAAAATAGATCGAGAAGATCAAACATCAGAGTCAAAAATCTACCAGAATCAATAGAGGACAAAGACCTACAGTGAACAATCACTCAACACTTCACAGAAATTCTAGAAGAGGACACGGAACCACACATAAAAATTCTACACCGGGTGGGCCCCAGAAGATCAACAGAACCGGGGACCAGACCAAGGGATGTCCTAGCGGCCATAACCTCCTATACACAGAAAGAACAAATACTATGCAAGGTGAGGTGTGCAAACCCGATGCGAAGGGCTACCGGATTACTGAGGCAAAGACAGAATGATCACAAAACAAGTAGAGCAATAGTGCACATCAAGGAGCGAGGACTCGCCCGGAATAACAAAACGCAGGCCCAAGGCTGAAGGAAGAAGGGCGTGTTTGGAATCTACAGTGGGGTTTAGGACCCCCCACAACTTTAACCTGAGGTGAATGGTGGGGCCAGGAGCGCAATACATGTGGTCCAGACGCTTTTCTGAAGCTAGGGGAGAGGGAAGTTGGGGAAGGGACGGGGTAGGAGGGAGGGAATGGACGGCGGAGGGGACACAGGACTGAAAACCAAGAGAATCCAAGGGAACAGCAGGAGGAGGGGGAACGAGAAATAATGGACCATGGATAATGGAACCACAGACCAGATAAAGATCCTGAAACATAACGTCAGGGGAATGGATACCCCGGTAAAAAGGAAAAGAACTGGAACGCCAAGCATAGAAAATGAGAGCAGATATCATGTATCAAGAACCCCACATAAAGAAGGGTGAAAAATCGCAGATCAAGATAAGGGGAGCTTTGCACACAAACCAAGCTTACGCGGAGTTAAAGAAGGCGGAAGTCCTTATAGCTATACAGGACAGACATGAGGCAAAAGTGCAGAGGCACCGAGTGGACAAGGAAGGGAGATACCTCTTCTTGAATATAACATTGGAAGGCAGGAACATCACCCTGGCATCTGTTTACGCACCCAGAACAGGACAAGATGGATTTCTTTAAGGAACACTTGCAGCATTAGAAGAGTTTGCTACAGGGGCTATAATCATGGGGGGACCTCAACAAAGCATGGAATCCCAAACTGGACAGAAGCTCCAAGACACAAACAGAGGCAAATGCTCCCACGAAAGCACTGAAGAAGGCTTTCGAGACAATGCAGCTCCACGACCTCTGGCAAGCCAAGAAAGGAGATGCACAAGGCTTTACACACTATTCCCACATCTATAACACACAATCGAGAATAGTCTATATTTTGGCTTAAACATGACTAGTGGGAAAGGTGGCGGAAATAGAAATAGGCCCAATCTCCCTCTCGGACCATGGCCCAATAATAACCACCCTCAACATTAAGAGAACTAAAGGAGGGGTCTGGACCTGGAGGTTCCCATTGGACATACTGCAAGAGACACCACGATACTAGATACAATAAAAGAAATGATGGCCCTCTATTTCACTGAAAACGACGCAGGTACAACCCCTGAGGGACAGACCACGCACAAAATGGGAAGAAGAACTTGAAAGAAAACTTGCAGAAGTGCGAACAGAACTCGTAAATAACCGTAGCAGGAAGGCGAAACTGGCTATGAAACATATACAAAGCCAATTGGGGATGCTCCAGACCAGGAAGGCAGAGCTTGCTCTTCTAAAAATGAAACAGATATACTATATGAGCGCCAACAAATTCCTGACAAGACAACTTTGAGACAAAGGCCGTAGGACAACAATAATGAAGCTGATAGACCCACAAGGGAATTTGAAGACAACCAATGAGGAGATGGGAGAGATAATGAGAACATACTACCAGACCCTATACCAGTTGGAAAATCCAAGGACGGACAGGCAGGAGATCTGCCTTGACAACATACAGCTACCCCAAATATCGGAAACAAGTAAACGGATGCTGGAAAGGGACATAGAACCAGAAGTAGTAATCCAGGCAATCGGGAAGCTACCAAATAACAAGGCGCCGGGCCCGGATGGCTATACAGAGAACATCTATACAAATTTTCAAGAAACGCTGGCCCAGAGGCTGACCAAGTTATTTAATAGCTTCAAATCACAGGGAAACATAACGCATTCGATGAATGAGGCGAAGCTGGTCATATTCCCCAAGCCAGGAAAGGACCCGACACTACTGGGGTCATACTGTCCAATCACCCTAGTCAACCTGGATGCCAAGCACTACACAAAGATATTGGCAAATAGACTCTCTAGGCTCCTACAGACACTTGTGTGTCCAGACCAAGCAGGATTCATTCCCAGGAGGCAGACGGCGGACAATACACGTAGGGTGAGCCATCTCATTGAAAAAGAATAATATACTCACACCCCGGCGATTCTGGTTTCATTGGACGCAGAGAAAGCGTTTGACAGAGTGGAATGGACGCAACGCATGGGCTTCGTACAGGCATACATGCAGATGATTAAAGCCAACTGCAAAACACCCACGATGAGGATCTCACCGCTTATCGTCTCAAATAGTTGTAACCAGAGGTACAAAACCAGGATGCCCGCTATCGGACCTTCTATATGCAATCTTTCTGGAACCACTGTTAATAAGAATACAAGAACTGCAACAGATAAAAGGTATACAAATCGGAGGAGAAGAGCATAAACCGATGGCCTTCGCGGACGACATTCTCCTGGCCCTGATTGACCCGGACCAATCTCTACCAGCTCTCCTAGGGGAACCAGACCACTTCGGGACCATCTCCGGCCTGAAAATCAACAGGCATAAATCAGAGATCCTAAACCTGACAGCAGACCCAGTCAGGATCGAAGATTTGGCCCGCTCTACCCACATGAATAAGGCAGAAGATAGCATCACATACTTAGGGATCAAACTAACACCCTCAGTAAAGCAGCTGTTCACTGCCAACTTCCAAAATCTTTTAACCAAGCTGAAAGCGGATCTCACGAAATGGAACCCTCTCAACATTTCATTGTGGGGCAGGATGACGGTCGTCAAAATGTCCGTCCTACTGAAGCTTCTCTATTATTTTCAGACCCTCCCGATAGAAATACCAAAGAGATTCTTCAGATCACTAAACAAAATGATATCCGCCTTCATATGGCAACACAAAACACCAAGATGGGCAATGGCAACCCTAACAGTGCAGAAACATGAAGGGGGGGCTTACACTCCCCCACTTAGGAAATACTACGAAGTGGCACAGCTACGGGTTATAAAATAATGGGTGCACAGCCCCATCAACCTATATGGGTGCAACAAGAAGCTGTCACTGGGGCACCCCTGTCAAACCCGTTATGGCGGGACAAGCGACACAGACACCCGAACACCAAAATAAGCAAAGTAATGGGGGCAGGATTAGAAGCATGGGACGTGCTGACCAAAAGAGGGAACCTGACAACACACTCATCACACTGCACCCCAATGTTCAGATATTCGGACTTCCAACCTGGAATGGAACGCACGGCGTACACTAGCTGGAACCGAAGCAGCACAGCTACAGGTTATAAAAGAATGTGATGCACAAAATTACAAGACATGTGTAAGGGACCGGCTGTTACGACACTCCAGGAATGCATACAGGAGGTAGGGGTAAAACAAGACGGAAAAATATCAACACACACATCTGAAACACTGGCTATCGTCCCCCACCAATAAAGAAGCTGCTACGAGACAGCTAACCTGGTTTGAAATATATGACAATGGATACGAGCTCCCACAAACTGATATCAAACTTGTACAAACTCCTGAATGAACAAGGAGAAGAAATCCAATGGAAATATATGAAGAGGTAAGAAAAGACACTGGGTGAATCAATATCACGAGACCAACGGAGAGAGGTCAGCAACAAAATTCCTAAGCTGACGTAATCCATACAACTAAGAGAAATGTGGCAAAAAATCCTCCTGCAATGGCACCTCACTGCAGAGAGACTCCATATAACGTATCCCACCACTAGTGAGAAATGTTGGAGCGGATGCCCAGTAATTGGAGACTGGAAACATATATGGTGGGACTGCCCGGCTATAACAAAATATTGGAGAGAAGTAAAATAGCAAGTGGGGAACATGGTACAAGGAGCCAAAGGACTAGAAGAAAGGATATGGTTGGTGGGCATGTGGGACACGACCCATAAAACATGTACAAAAATTCAACAGAGAGGAGTGATGAGGCTGATCATAGCGGCATGGCTGAAAACGGAAAGACCCACCTACAAAAATAGACTGGCTCCAGAAAGTATGGACATTTGTCTCTCTGGAATGGATGATATGTAAGATTCAAGGAATACCGGAAGCTTTTCGTACAGACTGGGGAACCTATCCTATCATACCTACAAAGCGACTACATGCCCCAATGGTGTCCACACAAGATCAGAATCCTGGCCATTCTATAACTGCAGCAGCAACAAGGAACTATGGACCGACTCGACTTTGGAGGGTGGGGTAGGAGGGAATGGAATTTGTTGATATGAAAACAAACTAATAAAAATATGTTTTTAAAAATAAAATAAAATGAAAAGAGAAATGAAACGAGGAGATAGTAGCCGAAAAAAGAATAGTGTGTCGCGTGGACAAAGGAGTCCCTAGGCCAGAGCCCTGAGAGACTCCGTATAGAAGTGGGTAAGAAACAGAGAGTGGCCAGCCCATGTTACAGAATGGGAACATTTGGAGAGATATGAAAGGAGCCAGTTGTGAACAGAGCCAGTACGCCCTAAGGAAGGAACCCAAGAGCAAAGAATAGTGTGATCCACTGTGTCAAAAGCCGTACACAAGTCTAGAAGGATAAACAAAGACAACTGTTTGTCATAACGAGCAGACAGGAGAGAATTTGTGACAGAAAACAGGGCCTTTTCCTTTGAGTGAAAAGAACAGAAGCCGGAGTGGAGAGGAGGAAGTGGAGAAAGTTGATTAAGAAAAAAAGAAACCTGCGCATAGACAATTCTCTCAACGATCTTAGAAATAAAAGGTAGAAGCTGCCTGGTTTCTTTCACTCTGCCTTGGGGTCTGGTTGCTCTAAAGCTGCCTTGGGGTCTAGCTTCTTGCCCCGCCTTGGAGTCTGGTTTCTCTCACCATGCCTTGGGCCCTGGTTTGTCCTTTCTGCTCTCCTGATGGCTCCCTGGAGCAAATACATACCTTCTCTCTTTGTGCGATACTACCCCGGACAGGTGCCACATAGGTCAATGTTATTTCTTTCTTCTGGCTTCTTCCAGGTATTCTACATCTGTTGGAGCCGAAGCTTCCCACCCGCTGTCTTCCTGCATCCCACTGTCTTCCTGCAGGGCTTCAGCTTTGCACTGCCTTGCTCGTTCACTGCTCCAGTGTTCTCCTCTGCGGCTGACTCTTGTGGGCCTGCCTTCTCCGGTCCTGGATGCAGCGTTTCACTAGCTTGGATGCTGGTGGATCATCCACACTGGGTGTGTACTCCCCTCTCGCTGCCACTGCACACTGCCACACACCCTGTTCCCACACCAGGTGCTATACCCCCACAGACACATGCACCCAAATAGACACTTACCCTAATATACAGACTGCACTCCCACACACAAACATTGCCCCATACACAAAGGCCTCACCCACATGGTGCCTACACACATTGCATTCTCCACTCGCACACACACTCTGACCCACGGCACACAGACACTGCCTACATAGTCCTTGCACACACTAGTACTGCCCACACACATATACCCTGCCTCCAACACAGACTACACACACAACACAGTGCACATTCACATATATGTTATGTTATAGGTTCTTCTACTGTGCACTGTCACCATCTGCATGGCCCCTTGGCGCTCTGGTGGATCTGTAAAGCAAGAGGGTATGGGGGGTGTAAGTTAGTAGGGCTGAGTGGGAGAAAAGAGCAAGGGAGCTGTGATGTGCTGTTGGGAGCTTCTGTTCCATTTACACCGTTCTCTGAGAGTAGGTGTGATTTTTGGATGGTAGCCATCATGTGCTGTTGTGCAAGGCTATGTGTGGTTTGTTTTGTTGTTGTTGTAGTGTAGTGAAGTGCGTGCGGTTTGTTGTGCTGTAGAGGTATGGTTGTGTTTAGTTCAGAGTTTGAGAGGTGTATGCAGAAGTGAGTTTTAAAGCAAATGTACTTTAGTAGGTTTGGTTAGTGATGGTACCCATGTATACCCTCACTGTTTTGATTGACTGTGGCTCGTGTGCCCTCCACTCGTGTATATTCTGGAGTGCTACACTTACCACTCCAATGTTGTGTGCAGAAGAGTGGGTCCTCAGCGGGCTATTCAGTGGCAGTACCTTTCCGCCCACAGCATACAGACCAAGTGCTGCTCATATCCATTCCCCCTTACGCACCCTGTTATGCAACGACTACCACCCCCACAGGCTCTGCCATGGGTGGGGAATGTGCTCGCCTGTGCCCTGCAGTCCATCAGCTCCGAGATCTGATGTCTCACTCCCCATTTTCTTCTATGGCTCTATGCCAATGGTCCAAATAGATCGGACCCATCTTTCTCCAGTTTCCCGTTTTACAATCTTTAGGTAAGGGCACATCCAATGTTCCTTCCTATTCGGACGGCTCTCTTCCTCTCAGCACTCCTCTCCGGACTGGCTTACTTTACAGTCCTTTTCAGACTTGAAACCTACCTCATAAATGGAGAAACACAGACAAGGCAGAGGAACATGAAGGACATCAAAGCAAATAATGGGACAAGCGTCAAGAGGCCGGGAAGGATTCACCCAAGCATTGCAATACAGATATCCTCTGTTTCGAGCATGGTAAAATGCAACTGGAAGTAGTCAGCAACGAGGATTGACTAGATTGCTGCAACAGTTTCAGCATCATCCTTAGCGACTCTCAGCCGCGTAGCAACTGAGTTCCACGTCTATCTTCTTCGTAAAGTCATTGCTTGCTGACGGGCCCACAGAGAGGAGTTCTGGTGCTAGGCTTCCATGGATGAAGGCAATTAAAACGTTGGTGGTGATCTGGAGCATAGGCATTGTACAAACGCTCCCAAGTGCATTAGCTGATTCCATAACTCTTGAAGTGGATCCGATCGTGGAGGAAACTACATTGGTAACACGAATCACAGATGTAGGTGACTTAGTAATAATGTAAACTGTCAACAAGGAAGGGCAGCGAAGGAAGAGAACCCTGGTTGGGGAACATACTAGGCGAGGTATTTTTTAAATAAGGAAACGTGGAACACAGGATGGATCCAATTCATTGAACATGGCAGACGAAGCTCAAAAACAGGGAGACAACTTGTACTGTTGCTAACGACCTGGGAGGTATTTGGTCGATAGCCAAACTTGATAGCAGATGGGGGCATCCGAAAAACATCGGTTAGCATATTTCTTAGCACTCATTTGTGAGCTGGTCGGGTTTTTTTAGTGCCTTGTTGTATTCCCGTTGTGTTCCCGTTGAATGGTGAAAATAATTTTGAGTGCTGCTGGGGAATGCATAGTTTGTATGACTGCAGTAGGAAACACATTGGGTTGAAAACCAAAAGTGCAATGAAAGGGACAGGCCCCCAATGGATCAGTGAAGCAAATTATTTTATGTGAACACAGCAGTTGAAAAGAGTAGACCAATTACTAAAAGCTGTTAGAGAAAAACAGTTAAGATACTGTTCCATGGTCTTGTTCAGACATTCTGTCTGACCATTTGTCAGGGAATGGAAACTAGAGGACATGGCTCGCTCGATTCTAATTGCCGTGCAAAGCTTAGCCCAATACGTGGATGCATATTGGGTACCCTTGTTGGATATGATTGTTGAAGGTAGGCTATAGAGACGGAAAACAGCCAAAAGGAATGTATAAGACAATTCAGGTGCAGTGGGCATACTCTGTAATGTTGTAAAATAGGAGAATTTAGTTAAGGATTTAATCATGAACTTGATTGCAGTGTATCCATAAGAAGGAAGCAAATCAACGAGAAAATTGCTGCAGATTACCATACAGGATGAAGCGGGTAAAGCCGGTGGAAGCAGCTTTCCTGAAGAAGAGAAGGTAGAAGATTTGTCTTGGGCTTATAAGTTGCAAGTAGCAACGTAGGACTGTATGTCTTTCCATCTGGGGCTACCAAAAATGCCTATGTAGTAAGTCGTAAGTGGTTGCTTTCCCGCAATTTCCGGCAGGTTAGCGGTCATGCCATAAGTTCATGGTACGCAGTTGAAGAGCCTGAGTGGGTACTACCAATTGTGCAACTTTACATCACAGTCCGCCATGCCTAATTGGGAAACCATTATGCACAAGGCATTCTAGATCTGATGGTAATGCGGGAGACGGTGTAGTTATCTGCTGAAGCAAAAACTAACTATTTACAATGTAGAATCTTGTTCGTAAGTGGAGGTTTAAGCTGCAGTCTTTCTGACTTGCGAGATAAGGTATCAGCAACTGTGTTTTCGGTACCAGGAATGTAGGTGATAATCATAAGGAGCAAAGAAGAACACTCAAAGCGCTTGCCGGCTATTCCTCCACTCGAAGTTCTGTATGTGTTATGAGTTCTGGTGGTCCGTATGAACCACTGTAGAGTGATCAGCTCCTAACAGTAGATGGCTCCATTCAGTGCAGGCCAGTTTGTTGGATAACAGTTCAATTTCCAGTACAGAATAGTTTATTTCACTACATGATAGAATCATAGAAAGAAAAGCAACCTGTTCTTCTCCATCTTCGGCCTGTTGTTTAATTACGGCACCTATAGCCCATTCAGAATCCTCAGCCTCAATAATAAAAGGACAGCGAGTATAAGGCTGTCGGAGCACAGAAGGGAAGGCTTTTTTCGGGGCCACAAAGGAGGATTCATTATCAGAACACTGAAGAAAACAAACTCTTTCTCAATAAGCGTGTTATAGATAGAACCACAACAGCATAACAAGGAATAAACCTTTGCCAGTCTGATAAGTTGTTGTATATCTTTAACTGACTTTGGAGAGGGCCAGTCAGGGACAGCGTTGACTGTGTGTGGATCCTTCACTGTCCCCAATTTGTACGAGATGTAGCCCATTTAACGGACACTAGAGATACTGAATAGGCACTTTTTGCGTATCACTAACAGTTTGTTTTTTCATAATCGAGACAACGTTTCTCTCACATAGAAAATGTGGTACTTCTTGTTCCGGGAATATATTAGTATGTTGTTAAGGAATAAGACCACAGAATTGTACAACAAATCCAAAAAGATATGATCAATGGCACGTTGGCATACCGATGATGCGTTGCATGACACGTTATCAAATATTCGAAAAGCCATCTTCATCTCCTTGTGGCTTTGGTTCTAGTCAGATGCTGCTCTCCATGTAGGTCTTACTTCGTGTACACAATGACAGCACATACTACTTCCAAAATGTCCAGTATCAATAGTAAAAGGGTATTTATCCTGGATTGTTATTTGATTGAAATCAAGTCTTGACATGGGTGCAATTTTTGGGTAAGAAGAAGAGTGAAGCCCCCCATGGAGATATTGATTCATTTAGAAGACCATGTTTTAAATTGGTTGATAAATAGTCACAGAGGGCCTTTTCCAGGTTTAGACGGTATGTTTATCTTACCAAATGGAACCCTGGAGCCGAGTATCAGTTCTATGGAGTAATCCTGGGGACAGTGTAGCAGTAAAAATCCAGTATTAGTGAAGATCTGATTAATTTGTCACAGACATCAAGAAAGTCGTACAACACTGCAAAGATAGGTCAAGGGTGTTCTATCTCTCTCTCACACTGGGATGGGTGCGGAATCATTACCCAGGTATCCTTAACCACAAGTTATTATCGACCGCCATATAACCCTTACTGTCTAAATCTTCCTGTCCTGGTGGGAATGACCTAAAGGCTTCCGCCTTATCTATCTTACCTCCGTCGGGGAACACCCTATCTTTACCTAGCCTCATGGTTGTTAGTATTCCAAAGGGAGCTGTATGTGCCTTTAAACACAACAAGTGTTCTTTCACACTTGGGCACTCCTATCCCCAACACTCCTTCTGGTATTATATCCTCCCTACTGTCCCTACTTTGTCCTCCCACTCTCTAGTTCCTCCTCCTGTGTTTCCCTAATGTAACACACTCCTCCTATCCTTTACCTCTACCCTTCGATCTTGCCACTACTTCTACTGTCCCAACACTCCTACTCCACTCCCACTACTCTACCTCTACTACCCCTCCTCTTACGACTACCACTGCGCCTCGTAGCACTACTACCCCCCTCCTCCACCTACTACTACCATTCCTCCCACACCACTACACCTGCCACGTTCTCCTCTCACTGTACAACACTCTTCTTTCATGCACTCAATCACATCCCACTCACTCCTTACTCTAATTTTAGACTAACCCATTTGTTACACAAACACGCACAGACAGGATGCAGTACCCATGGTCTCACTACCAATACCTCACCTCTGCACTCATCTGCTTCCTCCTTCCAATTGCTAGTCTCTTGGTCCTGCTCCGACCTAACCCGAACAAACCACGCTCCCCTAGTTTGTGTCCCCCGTGTTGTACTTGGGTCTACCTGTGATTGGCCCACTTCCCCAGTCTAAGTATCCCGTTCTTTCCCTGCTCGGGATGCGTATGTGCATAAGGGCATCGCAAAACCTCCTTGGTGGCCCAGACAAGCCTGAGTCAGTGCCCAATTGTGAGGCCTGCTTTCTGTGGTCACGATTTGTATTTTTGCATTTTATTTGTTATTTATATAGCACTTTAAACCAAAGCATAGAACCATAATCACTACAATAAAATGAAATTCAAGTTACAACAAAAGAATAAAAAGAGTCATATATCAGATTGGAGAAGGTAAGTCTTCAAAGAAGTACGGAATTGAGAATTTGAAGTAATAGAATGGAGAAAGTGGAAGAGAATTCCAGTTAAAAGGAGCTAACAAGTAAAGAATAAAAACATTGGCTTGATGCTATACGTCCTCACAAATTCGAATGATCTGTTCATTCAGAAAGACTTGGATGTCTGCACAGTTCCACTCAAGGGCTTCTCCAGCCATGGTGGCATCCTGGGTGAGATTTGTCAGTAGTTCCTTAGTTGCTGTGCTCAAAGCAGAAATAACTTAGTTCACCAATGTTCACATCCTTGTTGGTCAATTTGCCCGGTCTACTTGCTTTTTATGGATGACCCAAACACTTAGTATAAAGCTGCAAGGACCACTACAGTTCTACATGTCCATCTGTGTGTGGCAATAACCTGGTATAGCCACTGCTTTGGAAAAGAATCACCTTGTGCATGTTCTCAAATCAGATGACAGCATGGGCTCTAATATCCTACACCATTGTCTATACTGTGCCATGTTATACCAAATGATCAGTCTTTTCTTGGGTATTCTTTTAGCTGGAAAGTACAGATTATTGGCACAGTATAGGTGTAAGTTAGTAACGTGAATCTTTAGGCCAACTTGTTTAATCTGGAACAGTTTCCTCACTAATAACTTTGACAGGAGCAGGAGAGTGAATGCTTTTTATCTCAGTCATTGGAAGCTGAGTTGCAGCCAAAATCATGGCATAAAACACAAATGATTCTCAAATTAGAAAGGGAGTGGCACTGATCCACTTAGCACTTTGCTAGTGATAGAATACATTCTAGCAACGGGCCTACACCACACTGCCAGGTCCCTCCAAGTTCCCCCTTGCTAGGCCATATCTCCCCCTGCACTAGGACCAGTCCTGGAATTCAGAACTGGTGACAATATTAACATTGATCAGATAAATCCCCTAATCAAGCATTCCAGTTGGGTCTCATTGCTCCAATGTTCATGTTTGTTAAGTAATATTTTTCAATGTAAAGGTCCTACCACCAGTCTAACTATCAACCACTTGTCCTATATTCTCAGGTGCCAGACTGCATTTACATTGTATGTCATGGGCATGGACCGAAGAAGCTGTCTCCTTAACCTGCACAACTGTATCTGTTACAAGTTGAACCTTGGAAAGCACAGCCCACCTGGGAGCGAGCACCGTCTTCCTCCGGTGCTCCATCACCAAAAAACAAAATCCACGAGATGGATGGTTTGGCAGGGCTCTTCAGGTTCTTTGGGCAGCACCTCCCATGCATTGCGTGCAAAAACGCGATAGTAAATATTAGCCACCGGCAGTAATTCAGCATGATGTCATCAGTAAGGTGAATATTAAATCATGCATTCTTGATAGGTTGTGATGAGGGAAGGCATAATGGACATCCCATTAGCACCTCACGGTATCTCAGTTCTGTTCTACTGTTGACTCTGCTCTGCATACTAAACCGTACTAAAGGGAGCACGTCTAGCCGTTTGAGGGATTTCTCTGAACATTATTTCGCTAGTCGATTCTTATGGCCAAGTAAATTGGTTTGATTGAGGCACTGAAGCTTGAAGTGAATTGCTTTGACACCTTGCTCTACTTAAAGCTGCAGAACGCAAAGTTTTGGAAGGTGGTGGAAAATGTTGGTGGCTGCTTTAGGCCCAGGGGCACAGATGATGCCCTCTATTACAGTCCTGCTCACAGATATTTTGGATAAAGGAACTCCGTTTGAGACCGCTCTCTCCTTCAATGCAGCAATTATGGATCCAGTCTTGTCAGCCGAGGCCCTATTCAACACCTTATGAGGAAGTACACAATGGCATCCTGCTTTGCTGTTGAGGAAATCATTGGAAGGCTTAACTGTACAAGTGCCCACTGTTCACTCCAGGAATCAGAATCGACTGTGACACTTCCCCCCCAGAAGAAAAAGTAGACGGATATTTTTGTGGCAGGGAGCCTGGCATTGAAGGTAAACGCTGCATGTGCTTCAGCAAAGTACACACATACTTTGTAAGCTATACTCTTGGAGGCCTCCCCCTATTTGTTAGACGGGCAAATCCGTGATGGCTTCCTCGACATGGTTAATGATGCAAGGATGCAGCTTGTCAGGACCTGCAAGCCGATTTTGATGCAGTCGGTTGAATTGGGCATTCTATGGGGATATCCACAGTGATGCACAGAGCCTCATGGCTGTGATCTTCTGGGTTTTCACATGTGGTCTTGCCAAACCTGCTGGATGTGTCTTTCAATGGTCAGCATTTGATAAAGATTCCAGGATTTCAGCCAAGTCCTTGAGCTTGGTTGTACAGCAGCCTGCCCTCACACATTCCTTTGCCTATGGCTTCACAGAAGGGGTTTCTGCTGTTTTATAGTTTTGGTGCCCAGGAGGATGCAACCACCTGAGTCTAAGGTGACACAGAAAAGGAAGATGTGCCTAGGCAGGGGTAGGGATGCGTCGAGGAGTTTGGCATCGACGGCAATTGTACCTTCTGGCTTGAAAACTCTGAGGTCTCCCTCCACATTGCTACCGTTGGGGGTCATATCCCCACAATTGTAGAGAGATGACAGGCCAACGCCTCAAACGCTTCAGTCCTGCAGATGGTCCAAAGTGGATATTGCCTACCATTCCTCCAAAAGCCTCCAGATAGATCTGCTCTGCTGATGTGGTCAGGTCCAGAACCTGTACATTTGGAGGAGCTGGCCACTCTATTGGCAAAAGAAGCTGTGGAGAATCCCGGTCTCGGAAAGAGGAACAGGTTGCTATTCTTTGTACTTTTTAGTGCCCAACAATGGGGAGGGCATCTGGATGGTGACATTCAGGGAAATTCTCCAGGCTCTGCACAGCCAGGACTGGTTGTTGTCGTTGGACCTTCAGCACGCCTACTTTCATATGCCAATTCATCCAAAGAGCAGCAAGTTTGAGGTTCTTGATTATGAATTCCCAAGTCCAGTTCAATGTTCTCCCCATCGGGCTAACCTCCCTCCCAAAGTGTTCACCAAGTTGACAGCTGTGTTGGTGGCATGTCTCAGGGGGGGAAAGGACGACTGGCTCCTTCCGGGCGCCACAGTTCACTAATTTCGAGGATACCTGCTGACTACTGCACAGCTTGGAATTCCCCCTGAACTTCCAGAAGTCCCAGAAAATTCCATTGCGGAGGCTCCCGTTCACCGGAGCATCCCTGGAAAGAGTAACCAGCATTCAGCAGATGGCCCATTACTTTCAGAACACATACATGCTATCAGCCTCAGCCTTTCTCTGCCTTTTGGACCTCAGGGCACCCTGCATTTTTCTGTTGCCAAAGGTCTGACTGAGAATGCTCTCTCCAGTGGTTGCTCTGCAGTCAGTGGATGCAGTTCTTTGGTGATATGCCGGATGCCCTTTGAGTTTCCAAGGTTGCCAAGGGCCTGTCATGAGGGTTGAGGGGAGGGGGGAACTTGCTGTCCGGGGGGTGTCGTTCTGGCTAATGTGGCCAGATATTCAGAATGTCAGACGCTTCCCTGAGGGACAGGCTTGCTTACCTTGGGGATCTGCAGATGACTGGGTTTTAGTCCCGGGTAGAGTGCTTATTGCACATCAACTTGTTGATGGCTTTTTGCCCTCTATTTGGAGAAAATATTTTTTAATCCTAAAGGACAATGCAGGTAACATGCACTACCTCAACAAGAGAGGGGGCTCGCGGTCATTAACCATTTGCAGGAAGGACATGCAGCTCTGGTTCTGCTGGAAAACATCATCTTGGCAGTGCATATGGCAGGATCGGAGAACAGATTGGTCGATGTCTCCCATGCCCAGAGGCCGTTTCAGAGTTCTTCGGCCTTTCAGAACCCCCATTCAGTCAATCTTTTTGCGATGTAGGACAAGTCGAAAGTGCAAACATTTCTTCTCAAGGGGATTTCCAACCAAAGGAGCTTTGGGTGAGGCTTTTCTAGTGGAATAGATCTTCGACCTTCATTGTGCCTTCCTGCCAATTGCAGTCGTCGTGTCAGTTCTCAGGAGTTTGAGACAGTTTCGGGCTTCAGGTCAGAAGATCTCACCAGAATGGGCGAGGAGCGTGTGGCCTCCTCAAAATGGCCATCTGACTGTCCCAGTCGGATTGTTGAGTGTTTCAAATGAATCCAGAGTCTGTCAGTCTTTATGCATTGATGTTGAGAGGCTGAGATATAATGTCTGGGATCTTACTGATGAAGCCTTGGAGGTGTTGCCGACTGTGCATAGACCTTTGACTAGGTCTATCAATGCGTGCAGATGAAGAAAGTTTGAGCAATGGTGCAGAGGAAGGAGTGCCCAACCCTATGTCGTGGCCATCTTCAGTGGTTCTGAAAATCTTGTAGACCATGGCTAGGCAAGAGCTGCAGATGAGCACAGTGAAGGGTTACCCAGCTGCTCTCTCGATTTCAACATGTATCCTGAATAGAGTTATTGCTGTTCAGTTCCTTTGGCTGTCCATTTCCTGAAGGGCCTAGTGAACATGGATCCCCCAACTCAATTTGAGGTTCCCCAAAGAGATCTTAACCTGGTGCTTTAATTTGTAATGTCTTTTTCTCTTTGAATTCTTGTTCAGTTAGGCTTTTGATATTGAAGATGTTTTTTCCAGTGGCGATTACATCTGCCAGATGTTTCAGCAAAATGCAGGCACTGTCATGTAGGCCCCCTTTCTTTCAAATTTCGAGAGACAAATTTACCCTTAGAGTTAGGGCTTCTTTTTTGCCTTAAGTTGTGTCCAAGTTTCATGCAAACCAAAAGATTGAGTTGCTGCTTTTACCCCTCCCCGATTGAAGGGGGCTTCATAGGTTAGACCAAAAGAGGGCACTCCGGTTTTATGTAGCCAGGAGGGCCCAGTTCCAGCGGGTCAATTAGCTTTTTGTCTCCTGTGGACTCGGGCATTAGGATGTCTCTTTCACCATCTCAGACTGTGAGCTTGCTGTAAGTCGGTGGGCCTCATTACGAGTCCGGCGGTAACCATGCCTGAAATTCCAGCAAGTTACCGCCGGACTTGTATTACCATTCCGCCTCTGTGATTCCCAGAATTACCGGGGCATTACGACTTCGGTGACCCGGGAATTCCGGAGGCGGAATTCGGTAAATCCCCACAGGGACTCAATGGGAATGGGGAATCTCCTGATGGTGCCGGTGTTTCCACGTCCGCCTGCAGGCAGGTGGTGTTAAACCCGCCAGGTCAGGCCTGGTGGGAATGACACCTCCCGCCTGCAGAATTCGAGATCACGCTGTCCGGAAACAACGGTGGTGGCGGATTTACCACCACCATTATTTCCAGACCGAGTGACTCGTAATGAGGCCCAGTGTCTTTTTTGCCTCTTTGAATTTTGACAGGCAGTTAGTAGTAGCCCTGGGTGTCTGATACCCGTGGGGTTGCTGTGACTTGAGAGTCCTATTGCAGGTATTCCCCTGGACTCACTTTCCAGTGATGACAATAATCTGTCCTCCACTCCAGTTGTTGATTTCCCTACCATTGGGTCTTGCATGGTACACCCCAACCTGGGTGTTCTCTCCCTTTGGCTCAACTCGAGTTGGAATTATTCTTACTCCACCTGTGGGTCGTTCAGCTCTCCCCCCGCCCTTGGGTCGTTTGAATCTCACATCCTCTTGGGGGCGTTTGGTTTTCAAGCCACTATGGGGTCATTCGAGGCTCACTCCGCTCTGGGGTCATTTGGTTCTCACCCCATTCTGCAGTCATCTAGTTCTCCCCCCACCAATGGGTTTGTTTGGTTCTCATCCCACTCTGAGGTCGTCTTTCACCTTAGCACCCACCTCCCAGTCTCCCCGAGTGTCCACATACTTCTTTCTTTCAGAAGGTGCTCCTCCGGTCTGGCATGTAGGGAAGGTGGTGCGGTTTTGTTCAGTCTGGTTCCTTCCTCTCTCCTGGAGTGAGGTTTACCTTCCCGCCAGCTCCTGGCGGGGTCTTGGTGATGGCTCTGCATCTCGCTGCCATTCGGTGCCTCCAGCATCCTCCACTGTACTTCCGGTCCCGAATCTTCTGGTTTGATGCTATGGCAGCTTTGCTAGGCGTTCTGTGGGCTCCGCTGCATATTTTGTGGCTCCAGCTCCCTCCACTAGACCTCCGGTCTCAGATCTTTTGGTTCAGTGCAATGCACGCTTTTTTGTGTGATCTGCAGCCTTCACTGTGGATGAAAGCACCATGCTGGGTGTGTTTTTGTCTCCCCAGGGCAGACATCCCAGGAGTAGCGTTCTCTCAAGTGACTCTGTTGTCCTCTCTTTACGCTTCCACCAATGTGGATGGGCTCTCCTCCCCCGCAGCCTTCAGCATGGGTCAAAGCACCATGCTAGGTGTGCACTCGTCTTTCCAGGGCACACCTTCCAGAAGGAGCATCCTTCCATGTGGCTGCACAGACCTGTCTCTTCGCTCCTGCCAATGCAGATGGGCTGTCCTCCCCCTCGTCAGCAAGGGTGTGTGTTTATGACTTGATTTCTGATCTGGATTACGAACTGTGCCTGAGTAGGGTCAGAAACCACACCATCTAATCAAACTTATTGTATTCTTGAGACCAGGGAGGGTTGCACACATCCCCTTCTATGGTTTGCTTTTGTTGGGAAGGAGCTTGCGCCTTCCTGCACCCCCCAAGCGCTTTACAATTAGGCAAGGATACTCGAAGCACTAAAGCACTGAGAAAGCTTTTTTCATGCAAAAATAATCACACACAGGCGTGGACAGGCACTAAATAAACATAGTTAGTATTTAAATATAAGGTGTAAATAACTATTAGCTGAATTAATTTGTAAAAATATTAAATTGTATTTAGTTTTTCTCAAAGCACGGTAAAGAGCACCAGGCTGTATGCCAAAAGGAATGCAGCCTGTGCTCAAAATAGACTACAGGCATTGATGTGGTGGTCTGCTAGCTCTGGCAGAGCACACGAAGTGGCTGAGCAGCTGTTTCCTGGCCATAAAAAAAAGACATGCTGGGGCTCATGCACACAATGTAAACGTATGGAAAAATAAGGTTTTAAGGGGAATTACTGGATCAGATAAAATATGAGTATATTGAGTGAAGTGTGGAGAGAATGGCGGGAAGGTGTGTTTATATATAAATGTTCAAAATGTAGCAAAATGATGATAAACAGGAGCTACAATGTATTCTTGCATAGCTAGCAATATGCTAAGTAGTTTGTCCTAAATGGAAACCCGGCCATGTAGGAAGGAAGACTGCAGCATCCCTTGTAAAGGAAGAAGGACATTTTTGTATGAGCCATGCCAGTCTCCAGTATCCAACTTAAACAGTATATAAGGCTCCTCCTTGGCACCAGTCTGCAGGAGCCAGCCAGGGAAGAGGGATAGAATGCCGGTCGGGGAGCAGAGTTCTTTGCCCCCTCCCATCCTAATTCCTGTACAGATTAAACCTGTTAAAGATAAAGACTCTTAGCCTAAATTCCCTAGAGAGGTGAACTTTAATCTGGTGTGAGCGTGGTAGCAGTACCCGTATACTTAATCTGTACCCTTGTAAATTGGGCTACCTTTCACTTGTCTTCTAAGGGGGATCACCCCCAGTGAGATCCTGCTTTCCCTGTCCTCTAAGGTTGTTAAGCTTAGTATGTTCACCTGCCTAGTCCCAAAGTGGGTGGCTTCCCCCTGGGGAGAGGGGACGAATTCCCTGGAATTGTTACACTCCTTTTCACAGGCACGGTTGGTTTTAGCAGGAACTAAATAATCTTTTTCCCTAATTTTGTGTATAGCTTAAGAAAAGTGCTGCCAGGGCGTTGGCTCCATTCCACCATAGGATTGGCAGCCTGTTCTGTGTTTGGGTGGGCAAGGGCATTGAAGGAAATTTGGTTGGCTGCAAGTTGGTCCTCGTTGCATACCTTTGCTAAGCATTACATCTTAGATTTGCTCTCTGATAGAGACACTCATTTTGGTTGGTAGGCTTTGTGGAATTCCTTGTACAATGTGTTTTCTGCACTCCTCAAATTACTTTCACTGCTTTAGGAGACTATCCAGATGAGGAATATCTGGGAGAATGCAATCCATTGGCGAAAAATGTACTTACTAGTATTTTATTTTCTATGAATTCTCCACCCACGGGTTTCTCATCAACCACCCATCCAGCCCCGCTTCTGAAAGAAAAGGTAGAGTAATATGAAAGGGGGGCCCGTCTTTAAGGAAACTGGATAGGTAGATGTGTATGCGAGGAGAGAGAAAATAAGTTGGAAAACGAGCAAAACAAATGTGTATGTTAATCTTCTGATTGATTTTCTCTGCAGTCTTCCTGCATTAAAATGATCCCTAGTTGTGATTCCATTGGTGGCTGAGAACAGGGATAAACAGAGGGAGAACTGGGGTAGGGGCGTAGTGTGGGCTTTATATGTTGATCGACTTCATGACCTGTGTCGAGGAATGCAAGTGCCTCAGAAGATTGATGTTGAGCTGCGCTTCACTACTTGGTGAAGTTTTCAGAAAACTGCTGGCACTGTGGTTATATCTATACAGATGAGGAATTTGTGGGGGGAGAATCCATAGAAAAAACATTACTGATATGTAATTTTTAGAACTGCAAGAAAATTCAGTCTGTAGGTTTGGCTATGCAAACTCTCAAGGCACATATGATTAATTCAAATGGTCTCAGCTTTGAGAGACATTTACAGACAGTGGAGAGCTCCATTGTATGACAGTTATCCATGCTGAAGCCTACATATGTGCTTGCACCGCTAATTAAAGCAGAATGCACGATTTGTATTATTGCAGTTTTAAGACAAATGGGGTTACTTAATGATAGAAAAGGTTTCTACCCATATTAATGCAGGGAGGAGTGATGATGCATACAGCCTAGATGATTTTATCAATATTTTGAAGTTGAATGTGGTTGGGTGAATTTGTAGATAAGGCACATTGGTAGGATGGTCGGATATGGGTGTATTTCTTTTCTGAAATGAATTGGTTGTTCACCTTGTAGAGGAATCTCGATGCTGGAAGTCCACCACAAGACCAACAGGAAAGAAATAACGAGATGTATGTGGCAGCACAGAAGCTGTGTGTGTTTTGAAAATTAGTTGTTAGTCACTAGGAGGACAGAAGACCATGGACTAGAAGTTCAGGAGTCGCCACAGTATTCTTCCTGTTTAGTCTGCTAGGATATATGTTGCATTAGGTTCTTTTTGAGTAGGTGGAGAGCTTTTATGATTTGACCTGAGAAAACGGTTTTGCTAAATACACGATGTGAAGAGGAGCGCGCCATAAAAGACTTCTTTGCTTTACAAAAAGTTATCGTTGAAAAACACTCTCAGCACTAATTAGTACTGAAGCTGAAGCTGATTTTCAGCCATAATGAGATCCTATTTGGACTTTTATTTCTATTGACCTTGAAAAGAACACACTGCACCATGCCTTGACGAAGCTGTGTTCAGCACGGTTTGCCATTCATTTGGGCCTGGATGACGACAAAGCTTTCACTGCAGAGTGACATGCAGTTGATGTTCAATCTAACATGGTTCTCTGAAAAACAGAGGGCGAGTGTTTGTTCTTGACAACTATGAACGTTTGTAAATTCGATTGACCCTTTAAGATCATTATTTTAAACCTTGTTTGTGACTGTTATGAAGAGTAGTTTTTGTTAAACGATGGTTGGATATTCAGAAGCTTGCCGATTGAGGAAATTATATAGGTTACATCACCCATGATGTTCACACCACATAAATTCTGGGATAATGTGCTTCCATTAATTATTGTCTTAGTTGTCCTCAAGTCTGAACATCTTTGCAAAGCTTCTGAATTTGGTTTTGCATCCGAGACTTGCAAGCCATACAGTAGGAACAGTTCTGATGGCAACGCAGATGAGTTGTTCCCGAAGAGAGGGTTAAGAGATGCGTAGCTCAAACAAGGCATTCATTCCATGCACACAAAACGAAAACATTATGGGTGCCTGGCAACATTCAGTCATTTTCGAGATTGCTTTAAAATCAAATTACGATTATCCAAACCAGTCATTTCATTGTGCATCATGCCTCATACCCCGAAGGCCGTAGACTTAAAACCCAGCAGGAATTTCCAGAGGCAAATGTCTGCATCTGATCCTATAAAGTGTACCTTGGTTCCTTAGGCTGACCATGATATTGAGGATTGCGCCTTCTGCCAGTCCATGCACCTCAGGACCCTCCAAAAGTGTGCTGATAAACCTTTTACTGCCCTAAATAATGGGAGGAAAGGGTCCCTTTTAAAGTCCCTGGCTTTGGAACCTTCTTGTCAGCAAGAAGGAACGAGTGGAGTCCTGTCCTCATGATGAAGTCAGGAAAGACAAAAAAAGAGAAACACAGTAAAAGGTCCCACTATCCCAGTAACTCTTGAAAGTTCCACCTTTTTTTATCTAGGAAGAGATCCCATTACTTCTGCTCTAGGTCCAGATAAGAAGGTGAGAAAGAGAACCCCCCCGGCTTCAGCTCGAGACCCTCACTTTCTGCAGGAAGGTGGGGCACTATCCACTGGGCACAAAAGCCCATCCATGCCTCTACACCAGCTCGCACTCACTCCAGTACAGAGATGAAACACATCTTGGGTTTCCATCTTTACAGCACCTGCCCATTGGCCCACTCGCTGCCCATCTGCTGGCAGGAAGCAGATTGGTTCTCCCATGGTCATGGTCCCGCTCACCATAAAGGCCACCTACCTATGCATGACATTGCCGGCTTTACTGTTAAGGAGGGTACTGATAAGAATTATATTAATTTGGCCCTATTAGGGTGGAAGCCCTTTGCCACCCTGCCGTATAACCACCCTCAGACTCTACACCCTGCACATTAGTGTTTCAGCCTTTTTGACTGAATGCAGACTATTACATCCTGAAACCCTGCACTTCCTATTAATTCCCAACAACCTATTTAAAACTACATCTAGCTTTGCTTTGTAGGCATGCTTTGTAGATTTATAAATTGTATCTGCCGGGGTTAAGCATGTAGATCTCCCTATACTGATTTTGCAGACTACCTTAGGCTCGACATTTTCAAACTGACTACTGTGACAAATCTGATAGTTGTCACAGGTTCCTTAGGAAAAACCACCACTCTTGGCCAGGGAAGGGCAGAAGCTACCCTACTCCGATCCTTGGGCTGGCTATCTGCGGGAGGACCATATGAGGGGAGCACCCTCAGGTAAATAGGGGCCACTCAACAGAAGACATGGTATACCTCCCCATATCTAAGGGATAATCACATACATTTCTTTCCATCTAATCTATGTATGGCATACTGTAACAGTTTCTTGAGAGGCCACCCTCAGCAAGGGAGTTACTTCCCTCCCCAATTTAGGTGTCACACAATAAACTGTTTAAGTCACTTCTTTATTCAGACTAATTCTGATGCATATCATACGGTTCCAAGTGAAAGGTTTGAATACAAAAGGATCGAATGCAATACTTTCGAAACAAAAGGATCTAAAAGAAAAATTCCAATGCCCGTTTTATTTTATTTTTTTTGGGCATGGGGTCCCCCTCTTAACCCCTGTTTTTTTGGGGAAATACCACAAATTTTTCCTATACGAAACCAAAAAAAAATACATTAATAAAAAAGCATTCAAATATTTTTTTTTGATCCTTTTGTTTCGAACATATTGCATTTCGAAACTTGGTATTCGTAACTTTGACTGGACACCATATCATACCCCTTGCTTCCCTCCCCCTCAGATAGCAATCAGCCAAGAACCAGGCCGGTGTACTGGAAATGCATTTGTATTTATTTGGATGACAGATAATAGAAAATCACACAAAAATTGTGAGCGTCAGATTGGGCTGAAGCTCTCTGGCTCCTCTACAAAGGACTCTGAAAGAATCAATGAAGTCTTTTTAGCCATACAATTGTGGATGGGCCATGAAGTCGCTAGGCCTGAACAATTCAAAAACAGAGCTGCTTAATCTACGGACTAAACAAAAAATGAAAAACTAGACTCACAATACAAAAACTTTGATAGCTGGTAACATAATTGAAGTCTCTGATTTTGTCAAAACATTGGGAGTCTTTTTCGACTCCCATTTATCCTTTAAAAGCATGTTGCCCATCTCAAATCTTCCTGCACCTACTTTGTCCACCTGCTGTGGCAAACCCACCCCTATCTTTCTGAGGCAAATGGAGCTATGATTGCTGCAGCTATTATAAAGACAAAACTAGATTATTGCAACAGCTTGTTAGTAGACACTCCCCAGGCTAACATAAGAAAGTTGCAGGTGACACAAAATGGCGCACTACAGGCAGTCTGTGGTTTGAAGCGCCAATCTCAGGTATCTGAGACACACAGAAAACTGCATTGGCTTCTGGTTGACCGAAGGATTCAGTTTAAAGGCCGGGTTATGGTCTTTAAGTGTCTTCAGGATGAAGTGCCTTCTTATCTTTCTTCTAGAGTAAATAAGATTCCTTTCAGACATGCTTTACGTTACAACAACACTGTCAGACTACATGAACCGCAAGTGACTCTCCCAAACATTGGTGGTGCCAATTCTGACGCTTGGGCGCTGGTCTTGTGGAATGCACTTACACCGGACCTCAGAGAGTGTGCTTCAAGTGTTCTTTTAAAAAAAACATCTAAAGACATTTCTCTTTGATAGAGAAATATGTTAAATGTCTTGTCACCTCTTCCTTTTTAATCCATCTTCTGGCTGACCCATTTCTGTTTTCTGTTGTCTGTCTTGTGAGCGCCCTGA
Organism: Ambystoma mexicanum; assembly: GCF_040938575.1. Classification (NCBI taxonomy): domain Eukaryota; kingdom Metazoa; phylum Chordata; class Amphibia; order Caudata; family Ambystomatidae; genus Ambystoma; species Ambystoma mexicanum. The sequence continues at coordinate 579,323,241 of NC_090941.1, read as the reverse complement.
GGCCTTTGGGCCAGTGGCGCAATATGAAAATTCTTTAGATAGATAGATATAAAATATCACACATCACTTTATCCGTGGCACAACACAAGCTTCTCTCCACATAAATAACTCACACAATTTGGTTGGGAAAACCTAGATCACAGTATTTTACTTTATACAAATTTCAAAATAAATGATCATCCACACTGGTTCCCGAATAACATCATTTTAAATTTGCAATGCTGTACAATTTTGGTTTTCCTGCGTGCTTAAAAGGGTAGCAGTACATAAACACAGGGTGATTGAGCAGTGGGTTTTTCAGACCCCCTACTTTGGTCTGGGTTGGGGAAATCGAGCACAAAAAATGGGATGATTTAAGAAAATGGGATTTCAGACCCTCCTCCATTTAAACACCTGTGTTGGGGAAGCTGGATCATAACTATTGGCATGATTTGAGTATTTTAAATTTCAGATCCTGTCCACTTAAAGGCCTGTGTTGGGGAAGCTGAACAGAAAGATTCGCTAATTAATTTGACTATAGTTTTCAGCGCACACTAGTAATGAGCTTTGTTAATTACGAAATTTTAACAAAAATCACCCTCTGGTGTTCCGGCAAGGGGAATTCATTAAATTAAAATTTTTTAGTTAAATAGGCTAAGGATCTGCACAGTTTTGCACCCCACCCACTATAAAGGGAAAGGGTTTAAGGCAAGCAGAATTCCCCACCTGTGGTTTGAATTGGGTTATTTCTACTCACATTGAAAGCATCAGTTTAAAGTCCAAGAAAGCCTGCTGAATTTCAGGACCCTCTTGGAGGACAGGGCAGGGGTCTGGTCACTCTACTGTCAAGGATGGTACCCCACTCTTCACCATTGGGCCCAGCCAGCTTTTATAGGCCTCCCCAGCAATAGACAGCTCCACCCATATGCAATCTCAGTAATCTCCTCTGGTGTTTCCTTGCAGCTGTCATATGGTAAGTTTTAGCAGCTATCTCTGATTGTAATTTTAGCAGCTCTCTCCCTTTCCTTATAGGGTATACACTTTATATACCAGTTATGACACCATCAAGTTTACAACATTTGCCAATTCTCTGCAAGAGTTTTCGCAACGAAGATTGGCCAGTTACCCTTCTCTCTCCTCCCAAATCCAGCATCTCTCTACAGATTGTTTTAAGAGTCTGGCACAGACATATGGCAACTTCCCTTTGAAATCCCCTTTTGTTTCTATGTCCTTTATTTGGCAAAACGTAGTTTTGTAGCACAACTTCATAATTTACTAGTATCCATCATAATATACATATATTCCGCTTCAGCTACTAACAGGGAATTTAATAAAACGACAGACATTTCCCCATCATGTTGCACAGCCATGTGGCAATTTTTCCGCCATTGACCCAACAAGCATACAAATTATGAACACGCAATTTACTCCCCACCTTCCTAATTTTACCCTCCACCAGTTCGACCAACTCTTAAATTCAGGATATTTTCAGATCGGCCAGAAACACATTTTAGATGGCCATTACAGTTCCCTAGTAGCAGGAGGAGGAATTTTATTTCCACACACTCCCCTGGAAATTATATAAAACAAAACACATAAATCAATGCAGTATGACTTCTGATTGCTGGGAAAAAGGCCTACGTTATGTAAAAGCCCTTGTAAATTAATAGTAAATCTTTAGGTTAAAGCAAATAGGAGCTCTGCTTCCTCCAAGCCATTTGTCTCTCTAGGCCAGCCTGCGACCAGAGTTTTTATTAGTCTCTTTGTTGTTTAAAGTTGGTTGTTTGAAGTTGGTGGCTGCAGGTCGTAAATGGGGGTTGCATTTGCTACAAGTGAGATCTCCCACTGCAGATAATGAGCTATGTCAATGATGTCAGGAGGCCTGTCCTCTGACCTGAAGGGGGCTCTCATTCTGATCTGAAAGGCTTCTGTTTTTGTATTTCTTTCAAAGTTTCAGCTTCCCTTGACTGTAGGCCGTTTTCACTCCTCCCCAACCCCCCTCCCCCGCCGCCCCTACATTCCAGTCATCCGCCAGCCAGGGCCAATGGTCCTGCAGAGACAGCAAGTCTAGAGAATGTTAGTTTTCCAACACCCTTCAGGCAGGACACATTTTATTGCAGTTATTAACAGTTGGGATGCACAAACCAGGTTGGTAGTGGGGAAATCCACTTTTGATTTTTGCCCATTGTCCTTGGCTGAAATGAAGTCATATACTGCATTTTCTAACATCAGCCTTTATTCTTTCACACACAGTGTGATTTACTGATCAGATTTCACTTTGCATTTGTGCTGGAAGTACAGGGCTGGGTCTTTCAGCCAATAACAAAATACACTTTTAATTACTTCGTTTTTCTGCTGAAAAGTGGGTTTGAAGGGTTACAGTTCACCCCCTTTTGATGGGTGACAGTTTCAATTAAAGAAATTGCTCAGTTTATTTTTCAGCCCACAATGTTGTGTGCTTTTGCCATCTGCACTCAGTTTTCATTTCTGTTTTAGCCTTCTCTGGAGGATTTTCCCTGCAGAAAGACACCCACAATGTCTGCCTAAATAGGCCCAATTTTTCAGCGTGCAGGTTTCTGAATAGTGGCAGGTCAGTTTTTTCAGTTGGACCTTCAGTTCCATTGGTTTGGGGCTTTTGATTACACCCCACATGCCCCACAGCCCCTGTTATTCCAGGATTCTTTGGTGGGGGAAACCAGGGCAGCCTGCGGTTTCATCCAAAGTACCCTTTTCTTTTTCTTAAATTTTTGTTTTTGTTGGACCCCTCCGGCTCAAGTTCCTTCATTAAGGAACTGGCACTCCAGTCTCCCCTTCCGTCTCTGGGTTCGGGGTGTAGCATGGCACTCCCTTTCTTCCTTCATCAGGGAGTGTGCAGTGCAACCCACACCCGAGCAGAGCCCACCAAGGCTAAGGCATAGGCCTCACCTGCACCCACCAGTGCCGAAGGCAGCCAACAGCACCCCCCACGTCGACTGCTCTGGTGAACGACCCACCCCTAACAGGCACAGGGTCGGAGGATACAGGAACCGACACAGATAAGTTTGACTTGATAACGGCAGATGGACCTCTCTGGGTGCAGATGACGCCCCCAGGACATCACCTCCAGTTGAAATGGGTTCCTTCCACTCCATGTTGTCAAGGGCATCTACCCTGTTCAACTTGGTACGTGAGGAGAATAAGAAGGAGGGATTCCTATACGAAAGATGGGCATCATCCAGGAAGACTGTGGGCCTCATTACGACCCAGGCGGTAAGGGGTTTACGGCAGCGTAAACAGCGCCGACCCTTACCGCCTGAGTACGAGGTCCCTTAGCGCCATGGCGGACTTAACACCTGCTTTTAGCAGGTGTTAAAATCCATGGCGCTAAGGGACCATGGAGTTAATTACGCCACCGTAAATTACGGTGGCGTAATTAACGCCTTCCCCACTCCCATTATGCCCTATGGGGCAATAATGGGAATGGGGAAGGGTAAATGGGGATTGGGGACTTACCGCCCCGCCAAGGTCGGAATGGGGCGGTAAGTCCGCCAGCCACCATGGCGTAAACGTAGTTACGCCATGGTGGTAAAGTCACGGCCCAGGCAGTAACTTACCGCCTGGGTCGTAATGAGGCCCTGTGACTTCTATTCCACTACTGGATGACGTATGGGAAGAGGGTTTAGCCCCTATGATTACCTTGAATTTGTCCTCACCGAGACGGTACAAAGTATAGGGTCCCAGATTCGGCACCTAGATGGCCAAGATCCCAACCGTCCCCAGACTCTGTGGTCTCAGCCGCAGCAAGTAAACAGTCGGCCAACCCATCCTCAAAATCCTTGGTTCCTCCTGACCAGGAAGGGAAGAATCTGGACGCAATGGGCAAGCATATTATCAATACGGCCGCCTCGACAGTAAAAGCTGCCAATGCCCTGGCCATACTAGCTCGCTATGACAGGGAGTTCTTGTATAAGCTTGATCCAATCCTGGATTTCCTCCCAGAGAACATGAAAATTGAGGTCTTAGCCCTGTTTCAGGAAGGAGAGGGTGCTTACGATCACACCATTACTGTGGCTTTGGACGTGGCAGACTTAGGTTTTCGCCAAAAGGGCAATGGAGTGACGCTAAAATGACAAGACCGGCTGTGCAATCGAAGGTCATCAATATGCCCTTCGATGGAGATCATCTTTTTGGCGGGTTGGTGGATGAGACGTTGCAAGTAATAAAGACAGACACAGAGACTGCTAGGTCGCTGGGGACCTTTTAGCAATGACGATACTCATCCTTTCGGTCATCCACTGGAAAGTTCAGATCTTCTAAGGGCTACGCAACCATCTCCTACTGCCAACCCTCCCGCTCCTCTTCAAAAGAGTCATACAGAGGCCGGCTGCAGGCCTTTAGTGGTGGAGCTCAATGTCATCATCGTCCGCAGACAAAGCTGCAACCGCCCAAACCAATCTGACCCGGCCCAGGGCCCAGACCCCCCCCCCCTTTACACCCCAGTGGGGGGCCACCTAACGCAGTTCATCAAGGAGTGGGAAAACACCACCACTGATAAATGGGTGCTGGACGTAATTTGCCCCGGACCCCCTGGGGATTCGAACACAGGTGTCCACACATCCCTTCGGTGGCAAAAAAGGATCTACACATGGACCAGCTGCTGCAAGAGGTACAGGCAATGTTAAAAAAAAAAAGGGGTGATAGAAACCGTCCCTCCGGGGCTCTAGGGTGTACTCTAGATATGTTCTTGACCGGAAGAAGTCAGGAGGATGGTGTCCAATCCTGGATTTGCAACTCCTCAACAAATACCTGAAGTCTCAAAAGTTCAGGATGGACACGTTGCAGCAAGTGCTCGGCCAACTGGAAGAAAGGGATTTCCTGGCTACACTATACCTGGAGGATGCCTATTTCCATGTGCCCATACACCCAAAGCATCAGCCGTTCTTATGCTTTGTGGTTCTAGGATGTCATTATCAGTTCAAGGCTCTACCCTTTGTCCTGAAGTCGGCTCTGAGGGTGTTGACAAAATGCCTAGTGCGAGTGGCAGCCCACCTGCGCCTCAAGGACAAACGCATTTATCCATACCTGGATGACTGGTTCATCCGGTCCCCCTCTCAAGCCCAGGCAGTGCAGCTCACCAACAAGACCTATGCCTCCTGGCGGAGCTCAGATTTTCCATCAATTATCCGAAATCCTTCATAGTGCCATCGCAGAATGCGCTGTTTCTGGGCGCCTGTCTTGACACAGTTGCATCTCTGGCATTCCCCTCAGAGGAGAGTGGCAGCCATATTGGGGAAGGTACACCGACTGACCGCTACAAGAGTCACAGAGCTGCGCAACATCAAATCGCTTCTGGCTTTGTCGTCGTCCTGCATTCACCTGATTGCATTCTGCAGGCTGCAGATGAGACCACTACAGGAGTTTGTGAATGCCAGATGGCTACAGATAACAGGCAAGTGGACAGACACGATTGCCCTCGACCAGGAGTTCAGGCAATCAATTTGTTGGTGCGGATTACACAAGCACCTTGCACAAGGAGCCCCATTTCAAGCCTCCCGGTTTCAGGCACTGGTCACCAATGATGCCTCTCTAGACAGGTGGGGGTGCCTACACCGGCCAGTCCCACGCCAGAGAACTCTGGCTTCCGGAGGAGAAGGATCTGCACATCAGTGTCCTGGAGCTGTGGGCTGTGTTTTTAGCCCTCTAGTCTTACCTACCTCTCCTGCAGGTACAAGTGGTAAGGATATTCACAGACAACACCACCACCATGCTCTACATCCAGAAACAGGGTGGGACCCGCTCCCCTGCACTCTCCATGGAGGCCAAGCACTGTGGCACTGCCCCATTCTTCAGGGCATGTTTCTTATCCCCTTTCACCTGGCGGGCATCAAGAACACTGACTAGGACTCCCTCAGCAGGGTGCTGCATTCGTGCCACAAATGGGAACTCCAGCAAACAGAGGTCACGTCTCTTCTGCATGTGGGGCTGCCGGATGGACCTCTTTGCCACAGCAGCAAATTCGAAATGCCAGACTTTCGCCAGCAGATTCCCCCAACCGGGGAGCCTGGGAGATGCGTTCTCATTCACATGGGAGGGCCTCTTCCTCTGCGTGTTTCCCACAACACCGCTGTTGTTAAATGTGATCAACACACTCGCATCATGCCACAGCAAGATGATTATTATTACACCGGCATGACCTCGCCAGATCTGGTACCTTGAGCTTCTCCGAATGGTGTTAGGACCGGCCATCAGGCTGCCTCCACTTCTCAACCTCATTTCCAGAGAAGGAGGAGAGATATTGCACCACGATCCAGCATTGCTGAACCTCACGGCTCAGCTCCTTCAGCCCTGGAATTTGGGCACTATGACATTCCCCTGGAATGCAGGAAGCTCCTGGCCAAGTCTAGAGCATCATCTACGCTTTCACGTTCCGGCCATAAATGGAAATTATTCACTATGTGGTGCAGGACTCGAGGGATCGCACCTCTACCCGTCACGGCTCCACAACCCCTGCCATACCTGTTGTCCTTGGCCAAGGTTGGTCTGCCCCATGCACCCATCAAGGTGCATCTTGCAGCCATTTCCGGTTACACAAGATCAGGCAGACCCTCTCTCTGGTCTCACAGACTTGTCAGGGATTTCTGAAAGGCCTCTTTAGTATTTTTCTGCCAGTCAAGGCTCCTGCTACGGCTTGGGAGCTTCTTACTAAGCTCATGGGACCGCCATTCGAGCCTTTGCATCAGGCCCCTCTGAAGTTCCTCTCATGAAGGACAGCTTTTCTGGTGGCCATCACCTCAGCCAGATGAGTTTTGGAGATTCAGGCGCTAGCCTGCATACGCCCATGCTTGTCCTTCCATGCTACAAGGTGATATTACGGACCCACCCCTCCTTCATCCCGAAGATTCCTTCTGAATTCTATCTCAACGAACCCTTCACCCATATTATCGTCCCATGGGCTTCAGATTAGGAGGCTTGGCATCACTAGTCGCTGTAGGAAAGCTTCCTGGAGCTTCGCAAAAGCTTCAGCAGCCTCTGGGGCTTGGTGATAGACCCCATACTTCTGACCCCGGGGAGTAGAAGAGTGTTTCCTTTTCCAGGGGGAGTTACTCCCCTGCTGACTCCCCTCATGAGTTGACAGGCTTTGCGGATGTACTCTTGAGTGTTTTTCTGGGTAATTTTACTTTTCTTCCCTAGCATGGACTGTAGGGTGGTTAGTCTTTCTTGGAGTGGTCTGACCCTTTCAGCCACTGCTTCCACCAAGGAATTACATAGCACCTTCTTAAATGCAGGTGCTGCCCATGCCTGAACTAGCAGGCTGAAGTGCACATCTACTGTAACTCCTCTTGGTGTGCTGCCCGTGGCTCAACTTGCACAAGCAGTGATCTTACTACTTTTGAGCAGCATTGGGGAAACCAACCCTATGAGTAATAATCTTCTGGAGCGCTCGAAACGTTGCCCGTGAGCGGGTGATTTTAAACAAGTCTCACCGGTGGTGTACTATGCTGCACAAACCTTTAATCTGCTTCTCCTGCTGGCATGCACCGAATCGTGCTGCTACAGCACATTAACTCCACACCCCTGAGTGTGGGGGGGGTGAGAACGCTCTCTCCCGCTTGTGCCGATGCTGCCGAGTGCTACCTTGCCGGTCCCCGGGTGTGCTCAGCCTCGAGCATGGGTCCCACCCAGCACTCTCAGTTGTCGGCTGCTATGTCCACTCTCGGACTGCCGGTCGCACAGCGAAGTACGCTGCGCTGGTGTATCCTCTAAAGCATTGCGCGCTGTGCGGCAAACCAAAAACGATTCTTCCTACCGGGAAAAATTTGTAATGCAAGTCTGTTGCACGCTCTGCAGCCTTGCGCAACTGTCTAAAACCGTAAATCACAAACTATGCAATTGACGCTCTACAGACGAAATAGTACATATCTTGCTGAAGAGCAGATAAGAAAGGCCCACTCAGGCCTACTCTTCTTTTGAATGTCTGGTCTGTAGGCTCACCTTCTATCGGCTGCCGGGCCAATCCACGCCTCTGAATAGGCTGATCTGGCCTCCTCTCTCCTTTCGTCCTCCCAACTCCTCCTGCTGGGGGATCTTAACATCCACCTTAATTCTCCTGATGCTTCAGGTTCTTTCTGCAACCTTTGCGACTCTTTCTCTCTCCATTCTTTCTTCTGGCCCGACGCACCCCGCTGGACACACCTTAGATGCTCTTATCTCTACAGACATCCATCTCTCTACCCCTCTCACTTCCTCACTGTCCTGGACTGACCATTCTCTTCTCTCTCCCCATATGAAGCTCTCTTCTCTAGCACTGGCACACCCTTCACTGGCTCCTGCCTTCAAGGGCATCTGACCCATGAAAAGAGTGACAGTGGCTGCCTTTGCCTCCACCTGCTCTCTTCCTTCTACTTGTGCGGCTGACTCCCACCCTGACACATCCCTCTCTAACTTTCACACCCATTTCCAACACTCTTGACATTCTCGCCCCTGTCATGAAGGGTCCGTCTGAAGACATCCAAAAAGCGCAACGCTTTGTACGACTCAGAGCTGGCTGCCCTTAAACAAAAGTGCAGAGCAGCAGAACGGAAATGGGGATCTTCAGGTGCACCGTCTGACAAACAGGCCTGCCGCTTTCTTCAAAGGCAATATAGACTCTGCATTCGCTCCAAGAAACAAGTTTATATGCAAGTCTGCATATCAGCGACATCTAACAACGGTGCTGAACTCTTCAAGGTCTGCAAGGAACTGGCAATTCCTACTGCAACCTCTTCCTCTACTGCACCCACCAAGGTCCTTTGCTCGGCCTTGGCTGCACATTTCACTGCTAAAACACAGGACGTCATGTCCTCTTTCCCCCACACTCTCGCCTGCACCACCATCTTTTGGGCCCCCCTCAGACATCCCCCCTCTTCTCCCCTCCGTCTCCCCAGTCACACCTGAGGAACTCTCTAGACAAGTCCGGTCCATGAAAGCCTCCTCCAACAGGTTGACCCATGCCCTCCTAAAACCATCAAGGTCAACATCAATTCTCTTGCTCCAACCTTAGCCGACCTCTACAACCTCTCCTTCGCCACTGGAGTTTCCCCCACTTCTCTCAAGCACTACTGTGCACCCTCTGCTCAAAAACCCTCTGCTGACCCTTCCATTCCTGCAAACTATTGCCCGATCTCTATCACTCCTTTCCTTGGCAAACCCCTGGAGAAATTAGCTATCTCACAACTTACCCTCCACACTGAATCTGTTGGTTGTCTGTATGACCATCAGCCTGGCTTTAGAGCATTCATAGGCATGGAAACTGCTCTTCTGAACACCCGTGAATACCTGCTCTAAAATCTTGGCTCTAACTCTCCTTCTGTCCTTATTCTTCTCGCTCTCTTCTGCATTTGACACAGTAAACCACAACATCCTTATCTCCCGTCTCTGTGATACCCTCGGCATCACGGATCAGGCCCTGGCGTGGCTTGCCTCCTTTCTCTCCAACTGTCCTTACTCTATCACTCTCTACTTGCGGTGTCCTCCAGGAATCTAACCTTTCCCCATGGTTCTTCAATGTCTACATGGCCCCTCTGGCCCACAGGATCTCTACCTTCACCTCTAACTTTCAGTGTTATGGGGACGACACGCAGCTCTCTTAAAGGCTACCCTCAGCCTCTTCCTCCTCCTCGCTCATTCCTGACTATCTTTCCGCAATTCAGTCTTGTTGTGCTGATAATGATCTCGGCCTCCAGAGCCCTGGTTCTCTCTAGGCTACACTACTGCAATAGCCTCTTTCTCAATCTTCCTACTTCTACTCTCTGTCCACTACAACTCATCCAAAACAGAACCGCAGGATTTACCCTTGGCCTCAAGCCAAGGGACTGCATCTCTACGGCACTGAAATCCCTACACTGGCTCCCCGTGGCTGCTAGGATCAAGTTCAAGACCCTCTGCATAGTCCACAAGGCTTTGTAGGGCTGGGGTATGCCCTACCCTCAACACTCTCTTCCTAAATACTCACCTTCTAGAGCCCTCTGCTTGTCTTCCTCCAACTCTTTTCTAAGCAGAGATTTGGGGGTAGATCTTTATCCTCTGCAGGTGCCTCCCTTTGGAACAGCCTCCCTGCCTCTCTCCGCCTTTAGCCCGAGCTCTTTAAGTTTTGGAAACTCCTCAAGACCTCCCTCTTCACGTCCCCCTTCTCTCTCCCTCTCCCCTGCTAACCTCCTCTCTTTTTATCTCCTGCCTCACTGCTCCTTCATTTCCTAACTCTGTTCAGTTTTTACTGACTGGTCGCCTGGTTCACCTCAGAGCCTCAGAGGTCCCAGGCTCCCCCACAAGTCTTTGCACTTGCCTCCGGGCCTCTGCTCTATGTTCAGATTACTGCACTTGCAGCATATGCTCCATGAGAGGTGTAACCGCTCTGCACTTCACCCAGGGCCCTGCTGGACTGGGCGCACTTAACCTCCCCCCCTCCCAGATCCGTGTGTACACTTGCATAAACCAAATTTACTAGGACTAGTAAGTTCTGTCTTGTCCCCCGTTTGTCTTCCCGCCATAGATTGGTTGCGCCTGAAACACTTTGTGTACTTGCACTAGGAGAAATGCCATCAAACCTAGTAAGTACTCTAGTTACTTTTTGTTTAGATCATTTGGAAACTTCAAGGCCTAAGAATGACTACTGCATTCCCTTGCTCTCTTCCCGCCTCAAAGCTCTTTGAAGCATTACACTTGTGTATAAGCGCTGTACAAATAACAATAAACAAATAAGGGCCATAAACAGGAAGTGGTTTGGGAGTGCAAGGACAGGAAGTTGTATGGAACTACAGAAATGGAAAAGGACTCTTGGGTACTGTAGTTCATAAAAAAGTGGGTTTCATGTTAAGTGTTGAAACTGCTGAAGGGTTAGATTAAAGAAATTGAAGCATAATGCTTGCCTCCGGTCTTGACATAGAATGCATTTCTGCCCTCCTTGTTTTGTGAAGTGCCATAGTTCACCTCTCTGCCTATATTCTGATGTATAGAAGGGATGCTGTAAGTCCTCTTTACAGTATTCATTCTTTGTCCTCCAAGGTCTTGATGTTTGCTCAATCCTATGTTTTAGAAAGCAATCACAATTGCAATGTTCAGTGTTGTTAGAACCTAGCCATTCTGCGGCATGCTGCAACCTGTCGGCCTGTATCAACTTATAAAGCAAAGACACATTCCTGTGCTCTAAGGAAATACAGCATCTCCGAAGACTTGGCGAGCCCAGGGAAACCCGCTCCAATCCACCAGGCCATCCACTCTCTGTAGCGCACATCAGCTAGCGGCTGGAACAGCCCAGCCATCTGGGGCTCAGCCTTCTCATTTAAAAAGATGGAGGGTTTCACCAAATCGCCACAATACTTAACACAGGTAAAACTCTTTCTGCTGTATTAGTACTCCCTCCCACATGTTTCTCATCATGGTAGTACCGACCCCCTCATTGTGCATAGCTTGTTCACCTCTTACAGCTCTTCGGTTCCTCAGTAGCTGAGTGCAGAGAAAAAAGGCATAACTGCAGTTTTCCAGCATGAGGTCTGGCATGGATTTACATGCTCATGAATATTCCCTGTTGTCAGGCTGGGAATCCACGGTAAAAGAAAAACAGTTTCACTTTCGCTTTAAAACTGTATTTCGAATGCATTGTGTCCTTCCACGTATTCCTCATCTTTGATATTCATATCATCAGCTTTGCTGCTTTGGAAAAAGAAATTCCACACCAGAGGGCGCTGTGCTTGATGTCGTGGCGTCGATGTCCCTCAAGGGCTGCCGTAGAGCGTCAACGTCATTCGCAGTACAAATAGCTCGAGCCGCGCCCGTTGGCTTCAGTTCCGTTTTTCCGAAGGCTTTCGCTTCCAGTGTTTTGAAACAGCACTTCAGTTTTCGTGAAGATGTCTTCATCTTCTAATCCTTCGACCCCAAAAACTGGCTTCAAAAAATGCCAGGTTTGTGCGGAGGAAATGTCCATCAGTGATCCCCATCGCGTCTGCCTGGGTTTCCGAACATCGGATCGATGACTGCAGGTCCTGTCAGGCCATGACAGGAAAAGCTCTGAAGGAACACCAAGGTAAATTGGCAGTGGGGAGGGCAACTTCGAAGGCTTCTTAGGGAGGAATAAAGACTCCGGGGAGTCTAGGGACTCATCCCGTTGTAAGTCGAAGTCTCGATCGAGGAGTTGATCAAGAAAATCTTTGTCTCCTTCATCGAAGAAGGCGAAGAAGAGACTTCACTGATCTTCTTCTTCTTTTTCTTCTTCTGACTCTACCAGGGTTATCACTTGTCCAACTAAACATGATTCCCCAAGAAAATGGGAGTCTTTCAGAGCCCCAGTGATGCAAATATTATTTGTGTACCGTCTAGAGAACCTTCTCCGATACCTCAGAAAAAAAGCAAGTCGACAAGCCTATTGATGTATAAATCGAAGGCAACGCCGGACAAAATGGTGTTAGGTTCCAAACCTTCATCAACACCAGTCTTGAAGTTTTCGTCGACACCAGTCTCGAAGGTTTCGTCGACACCATTCTCGACAACACCTTTTTTTAAGGCACCTTCGACGACTTTATCAAAGCCAGCATCGATTCCTGTAGCGTCATCGACACCATTGGTGAAACCAGTGCCGATGCCTTCATGGCCTCGACCCACGGGTAAGGCTTATACCCATTTGCCAAGGAAAGACTTTTTCAAGTCTATGACTTCTATTTATGAGGAGGAGCAATCCTCTGAGGAGGATTTTTCCCCATTTGGGTTGAATTATGGAACAAAGAACGCTCCTGAGGAGCTGATTGACCCAGAATCGAAGGTGTCTGATCTTTGACTGCCTCCAGTCAGCTAGTGGCATAGACACTTCGCCTGAACTGGAGTTTGACAAACCTGATCCAGCTGATCACGCGGATTCAGCATACAGGAATATTATGAATAGGGTTGTGGTGTTCATGGGCTGGAGCAAGAATTCTACCTACGAACAAGATGACATGACAGATATTCCGAGCCAGGGTTCTCAGAAGGATCCAGTACTGCCTTTTCATGCAGCCCTTCAAAGGAATGTCATATCAAACTGGGAGACTCCAAAGTCTGGACCTGCTGTAAATAAAAATGTTGCCACAAAATATAGACCTTCATCCATTGATCCAGACTATTTGACTAAGCACCCTACACCTGAAAGCTTAGTGATCCAAGCAGCTACATCCATCAGACAGTCTGCTTATCCCTCTAATCCCCCGTATAGGGATGACAAGAGGATTGATCCCTGGGCTTGCAAGATCTTTTCTTTGAGCAGTATTGCTTTAAAATCAACCAATGCTACTTGTACCCTTTCGAAGTTTACCTACACCCTGTGGGACTGTTAGCATGGCGGCTCAGCACATTCCGGAAGGCGAGGAACGAGACAGCTTCCTGGCTATTGTAAAGGATGGAAAGGAGGCAATGGGGGAATGTCTCCAGTCAAGACTGGGTACTGCTGACAGCATCAGCAGGTCCATGGCTTCTAGCACCGTGCTACGCAGGTTTGCCTGGCTGAGAAAGTCAGGCTTTGCACTGGATGTGCAGGCCAGGCTACTCAATATGCCCTTTGACAGCTTGAGGTTGTTCGGCAGCAAGGCGGATGAGTCTAGAGACGCTGCAGACCTCTAAGGCGGCGGCTAAGTCACTTAGCGCCTCCATACGTCAACATCAGCAACACTCCTACTCAGGCTCATCTTCCTGGAGGGGTCGTCCTTTTCGTTTCTATTCCTCATTTGGAAGGGGTAGAGGACATGCTAGTCAAAGAGGACAAAAAAGATTCCCTCATGGTGGACGAGGAAAGGGTGCTAGATCAGCCCCAGAAGCAGCAACTGTCACCTCAGCCGCTGCTGCAGCCGCCTCTAAGCCACTCTGAGGTCTTTACCCACAAGACCCCGTGGGAGGAAGAATCTCTCAGCATTTGATCAAATGGCGGGGCATTACTTCAGATGATTGGGCACTGGAAATAGTAGCCCAGGGTTACTGCCTTCCTTTTCGAAAAGGCCTCAGGATCATCCACCAGGATACAACTCTGTCAAAATTCCGGATCCGCTCCTTGTGCAGGAAATTTTAGCTCTGCTAGAGAAAGGTGCAATAGAACATGTAACTGCAGCGGTGAGGAGCAAGGGTTGGTATTCCCCTTACTTTCTCATTCCCAAGAAGGAAGTAGGATTGAGACCCATCTTGGAATTAAGAAATTTGAACAAATTCCACAGGAAGGACAAGTTCAAGATGGTAACCCTTTCTTAGATCCTTTAGGTTGGTATCATTGGACCTTCAGGATGCTTACTTTCATGTGCCAATCCATCTCAAGCACAGAAAGTACCTAAGGTTCGCGGTTGGCAGTTCTTATTTTCAATTTCGAGTTCTGCCATTTAGGCTGACATCTACCTTGAGGGTTTTCACCAAACTGATGGCGGTAGTGGCAGCAAGTGTCAGGAGAGGGGGTGTTGACGTCTACCCCTACCTGGACGATTGGTTAATCAGAGCTTGTTCACCAGAACAGGCCCAGGAACATCTGAGGATTACCTGCCACTTCTACACTGAATGGGCTTCTCCCTCAATTACAAGAAGTCCCAGTAGAGTCTCGGAGCATTATTGAGCGAGGACCATGCTTGGTGTTTCTTCTACTTTCATTGCTGTGGGCGGAGCTATCCCTGCTGCTGGCCTAAGACTCCTAACTCTCCGCGGAGCAGACGTAGAGTCCATTGGAGTCTTTGGAGCTCTGTGGAGCTCCGTGGAGCCGTTGCACTGAATCATCAAGCTATGCCCTCTATTAGTGATTTGTCTACCGCGCCTGTTGCTTTGGCGGGTGCTCGCCGCAAAGAGAGGACTTCATCATATCCGTCAACGCGCCTGCAACTGCGTCTTGAGACTGAAAGAAATGAGCAGTCTCACACGAAGCATGACCAGCTGGGCCCTATTTATGTAAGTTCATGATGAAGCCACTAGTGTATATTGTGACATTACCAGCATGTCTTCTAACATGTGGGAGAGTAGGAATGATTGTAACATCCCTCTCCCGAATGTGTTTCTGTGAAAAAAAATTGATTAACTTATGATGGAGCATCGGTGAATCGGATACAATTGCATATGAAAGGACCAAACCCTCTTTTGGATTTGAATCCTAGTACTCCGTCCAACGTAAATAATAAGGCTGACTGTATTGATGTTACTAGATCTGAGATGGAGTTGGTGCTTTTGGCGTCGTGCAAGTCTGAACCCATGCGGTTTGACGCACTGGCTCGATCTGCCACTGAAATGCTGCCGTGCCCTTGTCAGCAGCCCTCGGTGGTTGCGCCAACTGTGCCTCCTCAACGGCTTCCTAGTCAACAAGAGTGGTTGCGGCCATGCGGCAGATTCCTTCTTGCCTCTGACCACTCTTTGTGTTAACATCGTCTGAAGGAGAGTCAGCCATTGTGTTAGAATCGAGCGCAGTTGGCAAAGTAGTCTCTGCCTCTCCTTTGGCTCCAGCGTCAAAGCTTCATTCATTGACAACCAATGAATTTATGATCTCAATTCCCATAAATGTGGAACCAGGTACATCAAATGAAACACATCCGCTTTCAGATAGGCGTAAGTCAATTGAAATTGTCAATAAGCTTTTGTATGACTTAGAGAAAATCCACAGTGCATGTTCTGCCACCAAACAAAATACAACTAAAACATTGGACCTAACATCTGAATCAAACATTGGGAATGTACAAAGCAGAACTACCCTTGTGTCTAAAAGTAAACGTCTTGCTGGTGCTTTCAAATGAAGAAGGATTGAGGACAGTGGCTCTCTGGAGGTGCATTGCTCTCAGTCGAGAACGGGATACTTCCATAAGCATGCCAACTTCACACAAACATCTTACTCTCCCAAAGGCTGGGAACGAAATGTAAATGCAATTGGTAGGAACTGTGTTGCATCATCTACAAAAACTAATGCTCAGAATATTCAGAATCAAGCTATTGACTGCTCACCTGATGACGATTCATCAGAATCTTCAATCATGGAACGTGAATTTCCTAAGATCCGACGAACATTTTCTAAAACAACAAGTAGACCTCCTTGCGAGCTGGAATACGAACAAATTACGAAAAAAAGTCTCAAGAATTGTTACCTGTCTTGATGTCATCCATGTCAAAGACAATATCGCCGTTCTTAAAATTATATGAACAAGTACAAGTTGGCGTGAAAGATCTGACAATGTTAGTCGCGCTTCTGAACACTAAAATAGGTGCTTTGGAACACGTAAGCGCTACGACTAAGCAATCATTGAGTAAACTGGTGGAAAAAATTGATTGTTGCACTTCTATTTCAAATGAGCAACGGTTAAAGGATACAGATGACAAAAAACTGCTTGCTGAAGTTGCTGAACAGGCATTAGGAATTTTACAACAAAGAAGCCTGAAACCTGGAGCAAATTCTTCGGTAGAAGTCCGATCTATAGGTAAGCATAGCCCTCTTGGGGCCCCTTCAAATTTATCTGTGACTAATCCCAGTAAGGAAACTAATACGGACGCAACTGTGCTCGGCGACTTACCTAGTACAGAAGTCAACTTGCCAACTCTTGCCGGCAAGGCTTGTGTCGTGGAAGGACCCGAGACGGCAAGCAAAATTTGCTCCTTTTGTACTGCCTTGCAAAGTCTTAAGCAAAAGGACAATGGAGCCAACCATGATGTGCAGGAGCCAACAACATCTAAAGCAGTTCTCAAGGTTGTTGAAGCCTTAGGTTCACAAGAGGAACTGTTTTCTATATTTAACACTAAGACAAAATCTAATGTAAATCAGCAGAGTGTTAAAGTGAATCAACAGAAAAAATCAAAAAATGTAAACAAAAGGAAGCCCCATTCAATGAATGGTTCCCGAAAATGTTTGCGAAATCTGAGAGCTATAAGTTTTACCCTAAATTCAGATACATCTAATAAAGGGAAAACTGATTAGCCTAATGTGCAGATCAAGACTGCTCCCTGCATCACATCTGAAACGATTAAAATTGGATCTCCGGAATCTACAGTAAAACTCCTGGACTTCTCTACCTATGATCATGACGATGAATCTGACATCACAGCATGTGTTCCTGACAAGAGTGCTGAAAATACTGCTGCTATTGTACCAGGAGAGAGTCTAACGTTGCTCATACTGATTTCAAACAGAACTTAAGACAATGGGCCTCATTCCGAGGTTGGTGCTAGTCATGGCGCTATTAGCGCCATGACTAGCACCAATGCGGGACCGGTAAATCCCCATTGAAAATACCATTCCCCATTCCCATTGAGCCCCCATAGGGCTCAATGGGAATGGGGAAGGTGCAAATAACGGTACTGCAATTTGCGGTACCTTTATTTGCTCCCTGGACACTTTTGCGGCTCCTGCTAAGGCCGCCTGGTGACACCAGGCGGCCTTAGCGGGACCCGCAAAGGGACCTCGTAGTAGGGCGCAAAGGGATTACCGGCACCAATGTCCTTAACGGTGCCCGGTATCCCTTTGCGCCCTACTCGGAATGAGTCCCAATGTGTCATTGTGTGCGCCAAAGAAATTCTCGATGTAACAAATTTAACATCTGAAAGCCCGAAAGCCCTCACTTTGGGAGAAAGATGGAAGAATGTGACCGTTCTTGAGTCTTGTAAACTGCCAGCACAGTTTTCAAGAACTTGAATAAGCTGACTGGCGAATCATCTAACACACCTATGGATTCTATTGCCCCTGGCATCTCTGAAGGCGTTCATAGGTCAGACTATGTCTCAAGGTTACTAACTAACGAGTGTAGCATGAAGTCTGTGCAGTTTGCGAAGGGCAAAATAAAGCCTTCAATACTTAAGAAGCCAGTTTCAAAATATCGGCTTATCTTGGGACGTATTTCGACTACCAATTATGGCCTCACATTGAATCGGAACAATGTCTTGCGATTATTTCACTATGTCACAACCCTCCATACAATTGAAACGGGGGATATTAGAACTGTTGAATTTTATGAAGAACTCCAAAATGATGGTGTGCGATTACAAATAGACTCAGGGATTGTATGAAACATCATCTTAGAATCCGCTTCTGTTCTATTGTCAATGGGTTTTGATATTCGAGAAGAGGCAAGACCACAGGAAACATACATACACTCACCAGAAGACTGCGCAGCGTCAAAGGCGATTGTGCATTTTTCTCCTCCGCAACATAGTCATGTTGTTCAGACGCTCACTGTCCTTGATAACACTCAACCTATGGTGTCATCATCTGGCTCGCTGAAAAAAGCCAAAGTGGATGTTAAGCTGCTTTTGAACATGTCTAGCATACATCTGAAGGGTGAACAAATCCAGATCACGTTGTCCTGTGATGGTTTTGCATCAAAAGTCAGTGACAACTTGGACAACATTGGTGTGGATACAACAAAGACCAACAAATGGGATTGGGTGGCCAAATCGTTGGTTTCATCCCACCAAAGCTAACGTCCAAATTCTGAAATTCAAACTTCTCTGGTTATAGCATCATGGAACTCATTTGTTTCAACACTCCTAGCTCACTGGATTGGATATTGTGTGTTTGCAGGAGACGTGGCTCTCACAGTATCCTCTGTTTGACGAATTTGAAGTGGCTATAAACCCGCCAATTCATAAGAAAACAGGCAGACCTACGGCTGGCTTACTGACTGTGATAAGAAAAAGTTCTGGGTATAAAATCATAGAGTCAAGAAATATAACACCTTACATTCAACTAGTAACTACCAAAGTAGAGTATACAGTAAAACCTACTCACGACACAATTTTCATCATCGATGTCCATTGGCAGCACAAAGCTATTGAAGCAACTGTCTTTATGGACCATGTCTCGATGCTTATTGACACCATTAATGAAAAATAATTACTACCCAATATTTTGTTATGTGGTGACTTAAATATTGATTGTCTGAAGATCCATTCAAAATCATTGAATATCAAAGTGTCCATCCGAAACAATACACTATCTTGGATAGCTGAAATGACCTCAAGAGGAATGACTATGTTGAATGGCTGTACTAATGGAGATGTTCCAGCAAAAATACCCTGGAAAAGGCTGAATCAGAAATCCAACCCCGACTGTTTCTATGTTTCAGACAAACTGCATGTTCGTGTTCAGTCTCTTCACGTGATCGATAAAGAAGAGAGTGATCATAATCTAATAAAACTGGTAATCAGTGTGACAGGCAAAGAGTGTGCATATTGCGAACATGAAGTTTCTGTAGAATCCAACAAAATTCGGTTGTGACTTGACAATAAGGAGGTTAGGAAACTAAATCAAGCCTTTTCAATGGAACCTAACCAATTCGAATATAAGCATTTACTAAAAACAAAATAAGGAAACAAATAAAGGTTCCCGGTGTCAAACGTTTCAACGGATACATTTATTTGATTTGGATGTTTTGAAACGCAAACACAGTACGAGAATGGAGATCCGACGTTGCCCGAGAGATTAGACTATGGAATATATCCTGCAAAAGAAAAAAAGAAAACAGTCATATAAAAATTGGCTGAAACTGCACAGAGCGTCTATTCTTCAATAAAATGCAGAGACTATGATGTCAAAACTGGCAAACAAAAATACCCGTGACTTCTGGAGTCTAAATAAATAATCTCAGCGCACCTCGGGATCCATTGCAAGAGAATATGGTATCTGAGGAGAATTGGATAATTCACTATACACAACTATACAGCAAGAAAGGTGAAATTGGTGAACTACTCTTTCAGGATTTGAACCATTGGGACCTAAAATTTGAGAAATCTGATATCCTAGATATCATCACAAAACTAAGCCTATTTAGGGCCCCTGCACTGGACGGTTTGACTAATTTTACTTTGAAACAAAATCATGTGGAGTGGGCAGAATTTTGTCATCAACTCTTTATAAAGATTGCTTCTACTGCAACAACACCAATTTCGTGGAAAAGTGCAATCATTGTGCCTATCTTCAAAAGGGGCAACCGTGCAGATCCAAGCCAATATCGCCCAATCGCCCTACTAGATGTTTTGGGGAAGATTTATGCGACTCTTTTGCAGCGCGATCTGCAGAGGTGGACGCTGTCTAGCAAGCACATGGACATCAGACAAACCGGGTTTATAAAGGGCGCAGGCTGTAGTCTGAACCTTTTGATAATCAATCTGTTAAAAAGGGACAATTTTCAAACTGTTGGCAAAATCTATATTGCTTCCATAGACTTATCACATGCTTTCGATAGCATTGACCGCCAGCTACTATGGAACAAGTTGATTAAATGGAACTGTCCAGCAAGCCTATTTTTATCCATCAAGGACCTCCACACAAATACAAATATACGAATCAGGCTTGACAAGATTGGAAGGCTTTCATCTGCCATTCAAACTTTTTGTGGGGTCAAATAAGGTTGCCATTTAGCCGCCATCATTTTTAACTTATTCTTGTCAGACATTGATGAAAGTCTAAAGGAAGCTGCATCACTTCCTCCAAAAATCAACGGTTGTCATATTGGACACATGATATATGCTGTTGATCTCATTTTGGTTGACTCAACGCCAATTGGTTTGCAACGTAGTTTACATGCTGTTGAAAAATATGTCAAAGATAATGCTCTTGTTGTAAACGCAACTAAATCTGAGATTATAGTGCTGCAAAAGTTACAAGGATCTAATGCTCAAAACCAACAAAAATTATGCTGGTAATTGGGTGACAAAATGCTAGCAACCACATCACAAATTAAATATTTGGGAACTGTCTTTAATTCAAGCATAAATGATGCTCCTTGGGTCGATAACCAAAACGAAATGTAGGAAATTGGCAATTCAAGCAGCTTGGCTTAACAAAGACTATGGCAAATTTTCACTCGTACCAGTTTTATCTTTTTTACAAACAAAAGGCTGTGCCTGCCCTTATGTATGGCACAGAATGTGCCTTGGGGTGTTCTTGCGAGCTATGGAACAGTCTGGAAAACATGTTTTGGTCACGAGTTCTGTGTCTCCCGAGGGGCACTCCAACAGCTTGTATTAGATATGAGTTTAGCTTGACCTCACTTAATGCAAGAGTCTGTTGGCTTGCGCTTAATTTGTACCGAAAAGTGACAATGGCTTTGCTATGCCCTCAATTTGAGATATTGAATCAGACAAACAAAACAAAGACTTTCTCTCTATGTGGGTGGAGCGCTCCAAAGAAATGTTAGTGGAACTGGGTATCGATCTGACCACATTACAAACTAACCCTAACCATGTCAAGACAAAGCAGTGGAGGCAGGATTGGATCTTAACAGGTGAACAATGCTGCAAACATTGCATAATGAAAAATGTTCCAAGCCAAAAAAGAGGTGTAAACTGAATTCAAAATTACTTAATAAACTTTCCGGACCAATATCGAAGGAAACTTAATATTACATTTCGTTTGAACCTAATTCACACCAGAGAAGGCACAAACTTATGGGTGAAAGATGCTGCTCCCATGGAAACATGTAGACTGTGTAGTGGAACGGGTGAAACGCTTAAACATCTAATAATGTTGTGTCCTCCCCTATCCATCAAACGGACTAACCACTTAGGGAAATTTAGCAGGGCAAGCCCTACTTTAGGTTTAGAAGATTGGTGGCAAGTTCTTTTCGATGAAACTGATCGAAAGTTGACGATAGCCTTGACATTTCTTTTGGAAGTAATCATTGCACGTATCTCCTTGATTTAGTGTTAGAGTTTCATGAATTAGATTTAAAATCAGATGAACGTATTTGCAAATGTTTGGTTGTTTTGTAATTTATTTTACTTTTCCTCTTCTTTTTGGAAATGTTTAAGATGTTCATTGTGTAACGTGATTATATGTACTTTTTTAAAGGTTTGTAATAAACCAGATTAAAACAAAAGAAAAAAAAAGAAGTCTCATATGATACCATTCCAAAGACTCCAATTCATCAGAGAAGTCCTGGATACTTCCTCTGGGAAAGCCTCGCCTCCCGAGGGGAGAGCTAAGCACATTCTGCAGATGTTAACAAAGTTCCAGTATACCCAGCATCTGTCGGCCTTCGATTTTCTGAGGTTGCTCTGCCTCATGGTATCCTGCATTTCTCTGGTGCCAGAGGCCAGATTTAGAATGAGATCCCTTCATTGGTCCCTCAGGACTCAGTGGTCCCGATTTCCGGGGAGTATGTCAGATCTTCCGCAAGTTCCGAGCAGAGTGGCTCAAGATCTTTTATGGTGGGCTTGCAAGGACAATATTCTCAAGGGAGAATCTTTTTGGCAACCATGGCCGCAGATACGGTAGTGATGGATGCCTCAGTCACGGGTGGGGAGCCCACACCAGCGATCTGAAAATCAGCGGTCGTTGGTCTCCATCGGAGTCCAAACTACACATCAACCTTTTGGAGCTGAGGGGAATCGGACTAGTGCTGAAGGCCTTTCTGCCCTCCTGTACAGGAAAAATGTTTTCCTGATAATGACGGATAACAAAGTGGCCATGTACTACCTTAACAAGAGAGGAGGCGTAGGGTCACTACCACTGTGCAGCGAGGCAATGTAGCACTGGTTCTGGCCAATACAAGAAGGAATCTCTCTATTTGCAGTTCACCTAGCCGGAGAGAACACAGCGGTGGGCGCTCTGAGCAGGCAGAGCACAGTCTCCCACGAGTGGGAACTAGCTCAGGAAGTCCTTCAAGAGATCTTCACCCTTTGGTGAACCCCTCAAGTGGATCTGTATGACCGAGGTCAATCGGAAGTGCGATCAGTACTGCTCAAGGGAATTTCCTCCAAGAGGAGCTCTACGGGACATGTTCATAGTGGACTGGGAATGTCCACTCCTGTACGCGTTTCCTCCAGTCCATGTTATTTCTCACGTAATCAGGAGGTTGAGAAAGGTCAGGAAAACCATGATCCTAATTGCTCCAGATTGGACCAGGAGGACGTGGTACCCGGATCTTCTGGACATGTCATCTGCCCTCCAATACGTCTTCCACAAAGAGAGGATCTTCTCTCGCAAGAGGAAGGTCGGGTTCTCAATCCAGAGGTCAAAACACTCCGCCTTCACGCATGGTTTCTGAGAGGCCGAGATGTAAGGATTGGGACCTCCCGGGTGACGTAATGGAGATTTTGGTTTCAGCCAGAAGGCCAGCAACAAAATCTTTGTACCGGTGTCGTTGGAATAAGTTTAGTAACTGTTGCAGAGATAAGAATGTGCATTCATTCATATGTGGCACACCCATGGTGCTTTCTTTCCTACCACATTTAGCCAATCTTGGGCTTCAGATTGGTACAATAAAAGGATAGTTAGCAGCACTTGCTATCTTTAAGCTCTCCTCTGAAGAAGTGGCTCATTTCAGTATATAAAAGAATGGATGAATAGACAGAACAGAACCGGAATGCTCAAAGCAAATACAGAAGGGAATAAGAAATAACTCTGACTAAATACAGACAGAACAGGGGAAACAGAAAGAAAAAACAGAGAAAATTAGGCTGGAAGAGCACATGAGAAAAGCGGAAAACTGCAAGGGGTAACGTTCCAAGAAAGCAGAGAATGAGGACACAAACTGTAAGTGATAGAGTGGGCGGATCACCGCCAAGGGAAATCACGGGGAGAGCTGTCAACAAGGAGAAATCCAGAAGTTGCAATGCGCTGATCCGCTGAGTCCAGGAGAGGAAATAGAACTCGGCGGTGGCCATTTTGGAAAAAGACTAGACTTCAGCGGCATGCTAAGAAACAGCGTAACGCCAAAGTCTAATGGCGGCCGTGTTTCCATTTGTTCCATACACGCCACCTTCCCAAGTTCGTGATGGTATGCCCCCTTCGAAGACCTCGCCCTCCCGGTCTACCAGGGTGAAGACGATGGTACTGTCTTACCAAACGAGGGGCCCGAATATTGGAACTAGGTTCCCAGGTATCCTTGGAAGAGGAATACCCCTTCCAGTGGACCAGGTATTCTAGGCGTCCTCTGTGGAGTCGGGAGTCTCGGATTTGAGAGACCTCGTACTCTTCGGAAGTGGAAGTAGGAACGACATGTAGTTTGGGAGCTGACTGTCTTCTGGTACCAGGCAAGTAAGGTCGTAAAAGAGAGGAATGGAAGACTGGATGCACCCGCCTCAGGTTATTGGGTAGTTTGGGGCGGTAGGCTACAGGATTGATTTTGGAAAGTATCTCGTAGGGTCCGATGTAACAGGGAGACAATTTGGATGGTCGGACCCAGCGAGGCAGGAATTTTGTAGAAAGCATAACTTTGGTGCCCTTTCCCCAGTCTGGTACCCGTCTGTGATGTCTATCCGCTTGTTCTTTATAGCGACTGCCAGCCTCTTGAAGACTTTGCCTGGCAGTATTGTGGGCTTCTTTGATTCTCTCAAGGGTAGTCTCAATGGTTGGTATGTATGAGTCGACGGAATAGATGCGTACTATGGATTGAGGATGTATACCATAGGTACAGAGAAAAGGGCTGATTCCTAGCGCAGTGTGCACTGAGTTGTTGTAAGCGAATTCTGCGGTAGGGAGCAAAAACACCCAATTATCTTGTTGATTTATGAAGCACCTAAGGTACTGCTCCAGTGTTCCATTTAACCTCGCTGTCTGTCTGTTGGTTTGAGGATGAAACCCAGAAGAGAGAGCTCTCTCGATACCCAGCCTTTTACACAACTTCGTCCAGAATTTGGAGGTGTACTGACTACCTCGATCGGATACGATTTTCAGGGGGGAGACCGTGTATCCTAAATATGTCTTAAATGAATCCGCCATAACAGAAGCGGAGGGTATGCCGGTCAGGGGGGAAAAATGAGCCACCTTAGAGAAGGAGTCCACAGTGACCATGATACAGGTGCAACCCAGGGAGACAGGTAAGTCCACTACAAAGTCGGTTGAGATGTGCTTCCATGGACCTGGTGGAATCGGCTCTTGGTGAAGTAATCCCAAAGGCTTCTGTGTGAGATGTTTGCTCTGCAGACAAACAAGACAGGTTCGAACATACTCCTGAGTATCTGCCTTCATGTTAGGCCAATAAAACGACCTTCGGATTAATTGCAGTGTACCGTGTATGCCTCTATGCCCGGCCACCTTGGAGTCATGGCTCCATCGGAGAACCTTTTGTCTGAGATTGTGGGATGGAATGATCAACTTCCCCTGAGCAAAGTATGACCCATCTCCCCTTATTATCGGCTGCTTCCCAAGGGCAGAGGTATGTTCTTTCAGGTTGATGGAGGCCTCTTGAACTTGTTGCAAAAAGGATGTCACAGAAGAAACGATCTTAGTCTGAGGGAACATGAGTTCCTTTTCTTGTGTAGGATTCTTATCAAGGTCATCTCTGCGTGATAAGGCGTCGGCAATCAGGTTTTGAGAACCGGGTATAAATGTAATACTGAAATGGAATTGAGCAAAGAAGTGAGCCCATCTGGCTTGACGTGTATTATAACACTCTTGTTGCTTAAGCACCTGTAGGTTTTTGTGATCAGTTCGGATTTGGAAGGGATGCAGGCTACCTTGGAGCAAGTGTCTCCACTCCAAACAGGCTAATTTCATGGCCAACAGCTCACGTTTAATAACAGAATAATTTTGTTGGCTCGAGCTCAAGGTCTTAGAAAAATAAGCAATGGGATGTTTGAGTCCTTGGTTAGACTGCAGAAGAACAGCACCCACTGCACCTGCGGAAGCATCTGTTTCCACAATAAAGGGCTGTAGTTGGTTTGGCTGTCGTAGAACTGGCGCTGTACAGAACCGTTGTTTCATGCAGGAAAAGCTGTCGTCTGCTTCCTTAGACCAGTTGAAACGGTTGGAAGACTTCTTTAGTAGAGAGGTTATCGGAAGAGTGAGCTGGGAGAATTCAGGGATGAATTTCTGATAAAAATTTGCCAGTCCGAGGAATCTTTGGATCTCCTTAACGAAGAAGGTGGTGGCCTGGCCAGAATAGCCTCTACCTTCTTTGGATGCATGGTGATTCCTTGATCGGATAGAATGAACCCCAAATAGGAGATCGAGGCCTGTGAGAAAGCACATTTTTCGGGTTTAGCCAGTAGGTGGTGTTACTGAAGTCGATGTAATACCTCCTTAACATGTCGCTGATGATCTTCCGGTCTGCGAGAAAAGACCAATATATCATCCAGGTATACCACCGTAGTTTCACCCAGCAGATCTGAGAATAATCGGTCCATAAATCATTGGAAGATGGAATGGGCATTGACCAGCCCAAACAGCATTACCTGGTATTCAAACAGACCGTAAGGGGTTGCGGAAGGCCGTCTTCCATTCATCACCTGCTCTAATGCGGAGCAGGTGATAAGCATTCCGGAGATCAAGTTTAGTGAACACCACAGAGCCTCGGACCGACTCCAATACTTCAGTAATGATGGGCATGGGGTAGCGATCCTTAATGGTTAGTTTGTTTAGACCCCTATAGTCAATAAATGGCCTTAATTCATTGGTGTTCTTTTTGGGAATGAAAAACAAAGAGGCCCCTGCTGGGGACCGAGATAGTTTGATAAGACCATTGGCGAGGTTTTCATCTAGATATTGCTTGAGTACCTCTTTTTCAGACACTGAGAGGGAGTACATTCTGCCAAAGGGAACCAAGGCTTGTGGAACTAGGTCGATCCTGCAATCCTCAGGTCGATGTGAAGGCAATTGAAGGGGAGATTGTTCCTTGAAGACATCAGAAAACTCAGAAAGAAAACGGGGTATGCAATGGATTGCATTTGACTCGGTAGACCATACAGCCTTTACGGTTTCAAACAGTGGCTCGGGTAGACACTCCTCTTTACAGTGTTTGGAGTGAAAACTCAAAAGATTGTTAGTCCAGTCTATGGTAGGATTGTGTCTTCTGAGCTAACCTATTCCCAGGATAACCGGAAAGTGAGCAGCACCGATAATATCAAAGCTCATGAATTCAGTGTTGTTGGATGAAGACCTTTACTTCCTGAATGGTATGGGTTATAAGGCCGGAATACAAGGGTGTTCCATCCACTCCTTCCACCTTTTGATATTTTGCGATTCTCTTTAGACCCACCCTGTCTGCCCACATGGTGTCCAGGAAATTACCGGCAGCTCCACAGTCCAGCAGGGCTTGTGTGTCCACCTCTCTCCCTCTGAACTGTAGTTTGACTGCTACGACCATCAGACGAGAATCCTCAGATGTCTTGGTGGACGTGACAGAAAGGGTTGTGTATGGACTGTGAGTCACCCCTCGATAGTCCATCCTATTAACTATCGAGGGCGTTCGTTTCCCGATCTCCTAGGAGGAACATCGGGACAGTCCCTCAGCAGGTGAGTGAAGCACTGCAGTACATGCAGTGGCTTCCCTCTCTTCTTCTTTTTCTCTCTTCAGGAGTTAGTGGCGCCCGCATAGTCCCAATTTGTATTGGTTCATCTCGGATGGGGCGTGTAACAGGAGAGGAAGGCAAGGGGTTTGCTTCAGGATGGAGTGCCAAACCGCGATTCTTCTTCTTTTCATTCTTGCGTTCCGTCAAACGGAAATCAATTCTCTGAACCGCAGTGAGGTGGTCAGGGAAAGTCTCGGGTCAAGGGATCCGAGCAAGCTCATCTTTCAATTCTTCTCGCAATCCACTGCGAAAAATGGTGTATTGGGCCTGTTCCTGCCATCCTGCTTCTGCAGCCAATTTCTTGAAGATTGAGATGTAGGTAAGTAGGTCAGAATTACCTTGGCATACATCCAGCAGGTCTTCACTGGCTACAAAGGCACATTCTGTCCGGAGGAACGTCTGTTGTAAGAGAGTCTTGAAGGCGGCGAAGTCTTGCAGAACTGGATCGGATTGGGACACCAATGGAGTAGCCCATGCCAAGGCGTTACCTGACATATGAGTAATCATGATTCCCACCTTGGCATGATCTGTAGCGAAGGCGCCCTTCCTGAAGGCGAAATGGATGTTACAAGCCTCCAGGAATTCTTTTACCTTCCGTTCAGAGCCATCAAACTTCCCTGAAACCAGGGGTAAAGGAGGGAGATCAGCAGTTTGTTGTTCTCTGGCAGCCACTCTTTGCTGCAAGGTGGCATTGTCGGTTTTGAGAGCCTGTACCTCAAGATTAAGGTTTTGAACCGCAGCCACTAGCTCTTGAATTTGCTGTGGTGTGGCCATCTCTTCAATCTGGCGTGGCAAGCTATCAGGTTTGTCAGTTATTAAATCAAGCTGGTCGGTAATTTCTTCTTCTTCACTCAGAAATCGGAGTTCACCTTCTCTTCCTTCGAGGTCGCCGAGCTTCTGCCTTCTTTTTTTTTGTGCAGATAAGGTCTGCCTCGGAAGGAAGCCCCCGTGATTCCCACTCAAGGAATCTTCGGAGAGCTCTCTCTGCAACAGCCGGAGTGTTGTAGGGGAAAAAGCCTCAGGCACAAAAAAAAACCAAGTGTTCTCGAGTTCAATGGCAGAAATAAGCCGGGTACGGTAATGAATGTCTCGGGTCGACTGCAAGCTGTGTAAACAGCGTGGACAAAATAAAGGACAATCACGACAGAGGATCGAGAGGGATACTTAAAAGAAGTATATAAAAGAATGGATGAATAGACGGAACAGAACCGGAATGCTCAAAGAAATTACAGAAGGGAATAAGAAAGAACTCTGACTAAATACAGACAGAACAGGGGAAACGGAAAGAAAAAACAGAGAAAATCAGGTTGGAAGAGCACGAGAGAAAAGCGGAAAACTGCAAGAGGTAACGCTCCAAGAAAGCAGAGAATGGGGACACAAACTGTAAGCGATAGAGTGGGCGGATCGCCGCCAAGGGAAATCACGGGGAGCGCTGTCAACAAGGAGAAATCCAGAAGTTGCAACGCGCCGATCCGCCGAGTCCAGGAGAGGAAATAGAACTCGGCGGCGGCCATGTTGGAAAAAGACTAGACTGTAGCGGCACGCTAAGAAACAGCGTAACGGCACAGTCTAATGGTGGCCGTGTTTCCATTTGTTCCATACATGCCGACTTCCCAAGTTCATGATAATTACATCAGCCCGCAGGGTAGTGAGTTACAGGCTCTCTTGTAAGCCTCTTCACACCATTTTCCTTAAAGATAAAGTAATACTCAAAGTCATACCTTAATTCCTACTCAAATTAGTCTCTCACTTTCATTTGTCTCAAAACATTACCTTGCCATTTTTCTATCCTCCCCCTCATGCAGGTAAGGAGGAAGAGAGGCTTCACTGGCTGGACCCAAAAAGGGCTCTCAGCTTTTATATTTCTAGACTTGCAAGGTTCGGCAAAGTGACCAACTTTTCATTGGATATACTGGCCACAAATTGGGCCTGGCAGAAACAAAACAAACCTTATAAAGATGGCTAATTTTGGCAATCGGAGAATGTTACAAACTGGCAGGTAAAGAACCTCCAGATGGACTAAGAACTCATTCCACTAGGGGCATGGCAACTTCGACAGCTCTTCAAAGGGGTGTCCTGGTGCAGGATATCTGTGCAGCGGCCACCTGGTCGTCTATGCATACATTTGTGAAACATTACTGTTTAGATTCAACCTCATCTCAAAGAGGTCGTTTTGCTAAGGCCGTTCTTCATAAGGTCCATGATTAGGATTAATTGGTAATCCCTCCTCCAAATGTTCACTGCTTTGGGAGTCTATCAAAGATGAGGAATATGTGGGAGGACACAAAGAGCAAGTTACTTACCAACTAACCTTCTTTTGACTGGATGTTCCTCCCACATATTCCTCATCAACCCTCCCAGCCTACCCAGCCGTACAATTTACGTGAATTACACTCTGTGTTCCTTGAGAGCTTACGCTCTAAGGGTACGCCTGGTCAACTCCTTAGTTGAGGATATCGAAAAAACAGAACTGAAGCCAGCGGGCGCGGCTCGAGCTATTTGTACTGCAGATGACGTTGGCGCTCTACAGCAGCCCTCGAAGGACATCGATGACACGACATCGAGCACAGCACCTACGGTGTGGACATTTCTTTTCCGAAGCAGCAAAGCTGATGATACGAATATCAAAGATAAGGAATACGTGGGAGGAACATCCAGTCGAAAGAACTTTACCAGTTAGTAAGTAACTTGTTCTTTTCCTCTAAACCAATTACTGTCCTCTGGTTCATACTGCCCCCATCAAATGAGTCCCCTCCCTAATCTCCACCCCTGGTGGTCATCTTCAGATTTGTATTTATTTATTTAATAGTTTTTTTATATAACGTACCTCCTACCCTATCTGAGTTCTGTTTCTAAGCGCGGATCCGGGATTCGAACCTCTGTTGCTCTGCGTGGTCTTGCTTCCAAGACCAGCACATCGCCCCTCTGCAACACTTCAATGTTGGGAGTCCTCTTAGTGCTCTTCAAGCTTTTTTCCTAATATTTTTGAGTTTTTGGTAAAATGTGTAAGTTTTGAGAGGTTGACTACCGGTGGCGGGGATCCGATGTCAGTTAAGATCATACTTCATCAAGAATCTTTCATTGGATCAGAGAATGCCCAAGCTTCGGCCTACTTTGCGCCTTTTCACCATGATCGAGGAGAAGAGATGCCTCTTCAAACTCTGCGCGAAATGTGGACTAAGGAACTTTTTCGTGGAGGATCGACAGCACAAATGCTGATAACTGCCTGCATACGGACCATGATGAGGAGGGATGATGGGCTGCCGTGGTTTTTGGAAAAAGACCAAGGAGGATCGCTACAGCAGGCTGGCAGCATGGTTAAAATCGGGTAAGACATCTAACTCGGCCTCTGGGCATGGCCATGCTTTCCACAGGACCGGCCGGAAAAGAGGTTGAGGTCGTTTGAGGATGCCCTGCCGGCGGGGTTAAAAAAAAAGGCCAGGCCACAGGCCACTGTTCCCACTGGGTTCTCCGCTGATGCAGCTCCGGGCTCATGAAGGACAAGGTCGCCATTGCCAACCACAGTGAGCTTACTGGTGGGGGGCACCCCCTCTAAAAAAAGTTCTTGATGCCTTCGAAACTCTGCTTGCCATCGGCGGACAAGGCTAAGAAGGAGAATTCCAAAGTGGGCCTTCGCTTGAGTCCATCAGCGTCCCAACCAGCCAAGAAAACATCAACAGCGCCATCAACGGCCATGACCATATCGAAGACTCCTGTTACCACCCCATCGATGACTCCATCGACGGCCTTGTCGACAACCACTACTACTTCAAAGGAAGGGCAGACCACGAGGGTGGTGCCCACTGTCGCAGTGACGGCTGCTTCGCTTGAGGTAACTGCTGCCGCTTCGGCAAAGACTCCTGGAAAGGAGACAGTAGCCGCTTCCCCCAAGGACTCTCAGGAGTGGGGAAGGAGTAAGGCTACGACAACCCCTAGCAGGGGTACAGAACAAGGGGCTGAACCAAGTGTGCCAGGACACATTTATACTAGCTCTGTTGAGGGTGACGACCTGACCGAGGGCTACTATTTGGATCACAAAGGGGCCAGGGACCCTTGTTGGATAGTGGGTCACTGCGGCGTGAACCCTATCATCTACTTCTCCAGAAGAGACATAACGGCCTTCCTCCCTCTGATTCCTCCTACACCTCAGCCTAGAGACGTTTTGTTGGACATTCTGACCATGCTGCACACGCTAGTATCACATAGAATGCTGCCCAAACCGGGCCCTGCTCTGTCTAGATTTCCTCCAAGACTGTTTTCCGGAATCCCCTCTAGGCACAAACGCAAGTCAAAGGACCCTGCTGGCCCAAGGCCCCAACCAACACCACTGCCATTTTGGGATTTGACCCCAACAATGGATCCTGCCACGCACTCAGGCACAGATACAACGAATACGGTGACGGACACCGATGAGGCCGATGACTTCCTGCCAGCGGACGGAGAGCCAGCAGGCGTGGATGACCCACACAGGGCCCGTCAGCTGGATGAGGTTGGCTCCTTCCACTCATGATTTCCAGGGCCTCTGAACTTTTTCAACTGGTCCCAGAGGAGCCGAAAAAGGAAGGGTTCTTTTATCAACGTCACGAGTCCAGGTGGACCCCCATCATGCCCAACCCTTGTTGGACGATATCTGGGATGAAGGCCTTGCGCTGTTGAAGAATCCGACAACCGCCTCGCCCAAGCGGGACAGGCTCGAGAAGAAATAGAGTTCCGGACTTGGTTCCCAGGTACCTGAGATCCCTGCCTTCACCTGACTCTGTTGTCTCAGCCGCAGCCAGGAAACGCTCTGCAAATCAGTCGTCCTCGTCCATGCAACCACCGGAGCAGGAGGGGAAGAAGCTGGACGCTATGGAGAATCGGGTTATCTATATGGGTGCCAGCACAGTTAAGGCTGCTAAAGCCCTGGCCATTTTGTCCCGCCACGACTGGGAGCTCTGGTATAAGCCGGGCCCTATTCTGGACTTCCTACCTGATGGCAAGACTGCAGAAGCTCTTGAGCTGTTCCAGGAAGGGGAAGTGGCCTCAGACCACGCCATTGGACATCTGGGACACTGGATTCCGTCAGATGGGAAACAGTGTCTCTTCGCCCTCAGGGATGGCTGACAGCCACCAACTTCAGGCCGGACGTTCAGTCCAAGACGTTGGATATGCCATTCGACAGGGAAAACCTATTTGACAAGACGGTCGGCAAGTCTCTTCAAGTCACCAAGACTGACACGAAGACAGCACGTTCGCTGGGTACCGTGCAGCAACGTCGGTCATCGTCCTTTCGTTCCTCAAGGGGAAAACCTGGCAGGTCCTTCACTGGCTACATCAACCCTTATCAGCAGCCTTTCCGTTCCACGATGCAAGAGGTCTTCAGAGGCTGCTCGCTGGCATACAGGAGCAGAGGCCTGCGCCACCTGCAGGGCAGTGCCCCGGCACTGAAACAGGCCTGAACCGGCTGTGGACTCAGGCCCCCACCTGTTCACCCCAGTGGGAGGCCGGCTGGCGAGGTTCGTCAGTGTGTGGAAGACCATCACCAATGGTTGCTCAACGCTCTCGGACAGGGGCACACCTTGGAATTCCAGTGCAGGGGTCCCTGTATTCCCCCTGTAACTCGACAAGAACAGCACATGGCGCAGCTGCTGCAGGAGGTCCAGGCCATGTTAAAAAAGGGGGCGATGGAACCTGTTCCCCAGCAACTCCGGGGCTCTGGGGTCTAGGCTAGATACTTTCTGGTCCGAACGAAGACAGGAAGGTGGAGGCCGATCCTGGACCTGGGACTCCTCAACATGTACTTGAAGTCCCAGATGTTCAGGATTGTCACGTTGCAGCACGTACTCGGCCAACTGGAGGAAGGCGACTTCCTGGGGTCTCTGGACCTGGGGGCCACCTACTTCACGTCCCCATCGATCGGATGCACTGCATGTTCCTGCGGTTTCTGGTCCAGGGGCGACACTATTCAAGGCACTTTCCTTCAGCCTGAAATCAGCCCAGAGGCTCTTCACAAAGTGCTTGGCTCCGGTGGTGGCACATCTTCATCTCTAGGGCATCCACGTCTACCTTTACCTGGACAATTGGCTAGTTTGTTCCCGCTCGGTGTGATCAGCTACTGTGCGAGCCGTCCAGTCGCTTTTGGGCATAATGTCCTCCAGCATCAACCTTGTCCTCCTTTGCAGACTACAGATGAGGCCTTTCCATGAGTTTCTGGATGCAAAGTGGCTTCATGTCTCCGGATCCTGGAAGGACAAGATCGCCCTCAACGAGGAGTTCCGACGAGCAATACAGTGGTGGGCCGTGCGCTCTCATCTCATGCATGGGGCCCTATTTTAAGCCCCTCCTTACCAGGACGCCATCACCAGTGACGCTTCTCTGGAAGGTTGGTGAGCTCACACCGGACAGTTGCACGCCAGAGGCCTCTGGCTCCCAGAAGAGAAAACACTTCACATCAACATCCTGGAACTTCGGGCCGTCTTCTGGGCCCCCAAGGCTTTCCTGCCATCGCAGAGGTTAAGGTGGTGAGGATCTTCACGGAAAACACCACCACCATGTTCTACATCCGTAAGCAGGGCGGGACACGCTCTCCGGTGCTCTCCAGGGAGGCCCAAGATCTGTGGCACTGGGCCATTTGTCAGGGCTTGTTTCTCGTCCCTTTTCACATGGCACTCAGCATGGAGCTACGGTCTTGCAGCGAGTGGGAGCTTCACCAGTACCAGCTGGATCTTCTATTCCTCGAATGGGGTCAACCCAAGATCGACCATTTCGTGAAGGTGGCAAATTCCAAGTGTCAGAAGTTTACCAGCAGTTTCCGCAGCCAAGGAGCATAGGGGATGCATACACGTTCCTGTGAAAGGGACTTTTCCTATACACTTTTCCTCCGTTTCCACTCCTACTATGAGTGATCAACACACTCCGTGTCACTGCAGGATGATACTCGTCGCTCTGGCGTCTCTGCAGCAAATCTCTTATCCAGACCTGCTACGTCTGTCAGCAGTTCCATCCATCAGGCTGCCACTACTTCCGGGCCTTCTCTCTAGAGATGGAGGAGCGATTCTGCACCACAACCCAGCGTTGTTGAACCTCAGGGCCTGGCTCCTGCAGCCCTAGAGTTTGGACATTATTCTTTACCTGCGTAGTGTAAGGACGTCCTGGCCAAGGTCAGGGCCTCTTCAACGTTGACGTGCTACGGCCATAAGTGGATACGTTTCTCTGTGTGGTGCCAGGCACAGAAGATTACCCCTCTGCGTGTCACAGCTCCATAGCTCTTACAGTACCTGCTTTCCTTGGCCAAGGCTGGACTGGCTCATGCCTCCATCAAGGTGCACCTGGTTGCCATATCCCATTACACCAGGGCACCGGATATGCCTTATCTGTGTTCGCACAGCCTCATCAAGGTGTTCCTCAAAGCCCTCTTCAGAACTTTTTCACCGGTGAAGACTCCTGCCTCAGCTTGGGAGCTCAATGTGGTTTTGACTAAGCTCATGGGGGCGCCCTTTGAGCTGATGCATCAGGCCTTGCTCAAGTTTCTGATGCAGAAGGCTGCTTTCCTTGTGGCAATCACTTCGGCCTGACGGGCTGGGGAGATCCAGGCCCTGTCGTGCAAGCACCATACTTGTCCTTCCACGCTTGAAGGGTGGTACTGCTTACACACCCCAACTTTATGCCGAAAGTGACACCGGAGTTCCACCTCAACAAGCCTTTGGTGTTGCCTGTCTTCTTCCCGAATCTGTTGTCGCCAGCGGAGAGGGCCTTGCATTCGCTGGACGTTGCTTGTGCCTTGAGGTTTTCCATGGCATGCACAAAGAACCTTTGGAAGAATTCTCAGATGTTCATCAATTTTGGACTGTGTATCATGGAAAGACCTCGTCGAAGGCTTCCATCTCCAGGTGACTCTACGGCTGCGCCCCTGCTCGACATCTGCAGGGCTATTACATGGAGGTCCACGCACACCTTCATGAGGTTCTACTGCATCAACAAGGATTCCAGGGAGGAGTCCCGTGTCGGCCAAGTGGTGCTACACAACCTGTTCATTTGAGGCAAGTCTGTTCCAGGGGTGAGTGTTTATTGCTTCTGTTGAGCCTTGCAACCTCCTGTGGTTGTGTATATGTACTGCTGTGTAATCGTTATTCGTGAGCATGTGAATCCATGCCAGGCCCCATTCTGGACAATGTTTAAGTTACTTACCTGTAACTATTGTTCTCCAGCATGGGTCTGGCATGAATTTACATGCAAACCCTCAATCCTTCCCCTCTGTGGCTCTTCTTGGTTCATACTGCCACTTTACGTACTTACCAAATCTGAAGATGGCCCCCAGGGGTGGATCTTAGGAAGAGGGCTGTCATTGGATGGGGCCAGTATGACCCAGGGGACAGTAATTGGTTTAGAGGAGAAATACAGTTTTAAAGCGAAAGTGAAACTGTTTTTCTTTTACCAAGGATTCCCAGCCGGATGGCAGGGAATATTCATGAGCATGTGAATCCATGCCAGACCCATGCTGGAGAACAATAGTTACAGGTAAGTAACTTAAACCTCCTGTATCGCTTTATGCAAAAAGTGCTCTGGAATATATAAAGTAGCATATAAGCACAATAAACAAAGAACAAACAAACAAGCGCCAGCTCTATATATATTACACATTGTGGGATATATTTACCCACTCAGCAGTACTCCCATCCACAACCAGGCTGCATTTCAGCAGAAACAGCAAAATGGCTGCGCTGGCTTCTGCCTCACACCCAAACTGCGTTTTGCAGCAACCAAACAAATGGCTACACCATCTTGCCCAAGCACATATTGGGCAGGATGGAACAAGGGGGCACACTGAAAAAGCCTGCCAGTGTGTTCTGACATGTATCAAAGAAGGGGAGCGAAAAAGCAGCGCTGCTTTGCTGCAAGCCCAAAGTTCCCATTGAAAAAGGGAAATATTTACATTTAAAAATGATGCATCTCTGATGCTCTTTTCCTCTGATTCCTCATCACAATACTTTTATTAATGAGGCCCTGCCATGCCCATTCACATTTTGCTCCAGCAGACAAGAGCAGTATCTCTGAATGACAGGCTGTTGTTTAGTTCTGAAGGAATCAAAAGAAGCTTTACTTCAGATACACGGAAAACGCTTCACTTTTGGGCTACAAAATATCAAAGATCAATGCGTCAAAAAGGCCCTGGCTTTCTGGGCCTATGTCAATTTCATTGCTTTGGGTACATGGGGGAAGTCGGCCCCGAACAGCTTTCTGGTTGGGGGTGCCAGCAACAGAAGGCCCCCACAGTAGATGCTAGAACACACAAGAGCTAATTGCTACCTTGGCAGACTTGCGTCTGCGCTGAGGCCTCTTACAATGGAAGTTCTGGGACACTAACCTGTGAAGTGGAAGTGGAAGTGGCCTTAAAACCTTTAATCAAACTGGGAATCCCGCATCCCCAATGGGCTGAAATGACAGTTGGGGGTAGCTGAAGAGAAAAAATAAATGGTCCAATGGAGGACAAAGGCCAGCGCATTTGTTTCAAAAGACTATTTTATTAAGAAACTTTGAAGACGGTTATTTTGGCAACAGAAATTCGCACCAATGTAAAAAGTTAACAGTTTTAATGTAATTTTGAGGGTTGTAATTTAGGACATTTTAGCTTTCACTGCAATATAGGGAACAGAAATGGCAGAGAATTGGGTATTCCAAAGAAAGTGTACATAATGCCAATGTGAAATTCAATACTTACATGCCTAATGATAATCCATACACATGGTACAATTATAGAATTTTAGGCTGAATATTTCACACTAAAAATGATTCAAAATTATTAGAAGGGCGAAACAATGTCTTGCAGACTGCAGAGTTGGACTGGCATGTGCTGCATAAAATATGTAACCTGCTTATGTAATTTGCTAAAATGCCACAATTGTCAAAAATGGATGTTAGCTAAAGTCACTGTGGGAGGTTCTTGACATTGTAAAACTCGCATCATAAATCTGACATCATGCCCTCGAAACCCAACTAGCTGAGAGGAAGGCGGTAACTATCACCCCTGACCAATCCAGTTGTTTAGAGGCGTGCTTAGCTAAGCCTGCCCCAACGTATAATTCTATAATGGCACCATGCTCTATGAAAAGGGTGGCTGACAAAACTCTAGACACACACTCTTTCCTGAATTGCATGCGTTCCTGATCTTCTACATTCATCCTGCCTGATTCCAGATCCCACTGCAAAGCCAAAGCCTAGCTGATTCCATATCCCACTGCAAAGCCAAAGCATATCTGATTCCAGATCCCACTGCAAAGCCAAAGCATAGCTGATTCCACTGCAAGGCCAAAGCATTGCTGATCCTTCCACAGCAAGGCCTCAATCCAGAAATCCCAATAACTAAAGGGAAAAGCTGTGGTATTGTTTTGGGAAGCATCCAGATACCAGCCTGGCTTTTTGCCACTTACTGCATGCCCGCTGTAACCTTGCCATCCAGCTGTCCTTACTATCCAGTGACCAGACAGGCCCAGCTGTTATTCTGCTAGGAGAGTCCGACGTTACCTGGTGACCCGAGCCCTGGAGTCCAGAACCCGGTTGACTGTTCCTAATCGCCAATTTAAGAGCGGACTGTGAGTATCCCACATCCCATGACACATAGTCTACCCCATCTTGACTTTTGTCTTTGTTCCACTCTCTAAGCAACCCTATCCATACCCTGATAACTTGTGTAGACTGTGCTAATTCTCTGTGCACCCTGTTCTCGTTTTCTAGTGTTAGCGCCATTCTTTCCTCCATCTCATCTAATAACTCCTTAGTCGTATTTGGAATAATTTAAAGTAATTCCCACATAGATCTGGACACAGCGGGAAAAGGTTGACGTCGCAAATCAATCTTTGGACGTACCGTGGCTTTCTTTAACAATATAGTCTAAATGATTTAGTTTAAGTGAAATGTGCCTTCCATTTTTAAAACAGATTTTCTCTTTTAACTGCTCTATTTTTCTAAAAACAAACCTTATTCTACCTTCCAAATTTCTCTCAATTCTTCACCTATAGCCCTCCTTTCACTTCTATATTGTGCCTCTGCTGTTCATCTATCCCCCTGCCCAAAAACCGCTTTCCAATTCAGTATTTTTTACCTGTTTTTTTTAAATGCAACTTTTCCATGTGTGAATTCGGCTGCACTGTTTCCATTTCAACCTGCTTTGTGAACTGTATGCTTTTCCTTATAGTTGTTAGTGATATGACATCCGTGATACTGTGAGAAAACATACACATATAAGTATTTAAACACACATATAATTAATTATTTATCAAAATCCAAGTGTCATTTTAGGCCTTTGCAAAGGGTTTAAAATCCCTGACTACCTGCTGCTTCTTTCTGTCCACTCAGAATTATTTGTGGGTTGAGGGAACATTGCAGGGGGGAACCTTAACTTGGGTGCTATCTCTCCTAATTCAAAAAGTGCTCCTATTCAATTGTGCTTTGGAAATGGTCTAATAGAAGGTTTACCAAGTGCATTGCATCAATTTCTATTGTCATTATCACCCCATTGGGGATTGCTGCCCAATATTAAAATGTGTGTGATTTTTGTGAATTTTAAAAAATAAATAAATATTGTATTTTCACCAACCGGCCTGGTTCATTGTCCATTGTGACCCGGGGTATTTGTAAAAGAGGGTGTGAGACTGGTCGGGTTGCGGCTCAATTTGAATTAATTGAAATTAAAGAAAAAGCATTCCTATTGAGCGCCACATCCCAGGATAAGAACAAGTGTCCTGTTCCGGTGTGTGACGCCCGATTGGAATCTTTAACAACATGACATCACATCCAGAGTCTTGAGTGCCATTTACACTGAGCAAAGGAGACGCAGAATCCCATTGTGCCTCTTGGTGTCTGAAAAAAATCTGAGGCCTTACTGGCACTGGGAAATGCATTTCTAAAATGAGAAACCTGTAAGGACTCTTTCGCATGCTCTTTGGGGACGAGATCCACACGTGGAATGAATTGGGACTATGGATTAGAATCACAGTTGTCACAATGTTCATTTACTCACTTGTACATTTTGTGGGCTGCTTTTGACACCCAATTGGGGTGCCGAGTGTTTCTTGAATTTCTGGAACCTAGACATTTATTTGCGATTTTAGAACAGGAGCCCTGTGATCCTGAGGTCAAAGTTGACGAAGCCTGAAAGGTTCCCCAGAGATAGAGGTGCTGCACTCTGAGCGTGTTTACATTTATATTTATTATTCCCATGAGCTTTACAGCCCCAGACAAATGTCTGCGTGTTCCTGGTTAAAATCCAAGAGGAGTACATATACTAACGGGTTAGATGAACAAACTTTGTGTATCACAATATGGGTCAATCTGCTTCATTATTTTTTCCGACTGTTTGCTGTTTTTGTCACAAATTGTTTCCTTTGGTCCTTTAAAGAATGTCTGTTTATTAATGTAAAGTGATGAATTTTAAACTCTGGCATCCCTGTTTCACTTCTCAACTAGACTGTTCTTTCATTTATCAAAATCATATGGTCCAACTGCCCGAATATTTCCACAGATGAAAGTAAAACTCTGCACACACACTATTTGTAAAATAAAAAAAGGAATTCACATGTATTACATGATCCAGCAAGTGAAGGATTTATTTTTGTTTTACACTCTGATTTTGGAGGATCTGCTGATTTAGGAAACTGGAAACCTTCATTCGGTTCCCAGCTTATGCCTCTTGAACAGTAGCATTGTGTGACCCATCTAGAGTGTCGTCCTAGCTAGGTGGCAGTGCTGCCTATGTTCCGAAATCCAGAGCGGTGTTTGCCTTGCAGCAATGGTGGTCACATTTGGTGAGGCTCCTGGATTCTTCTAACACAGGAGGCCATCCAGATGGTGCTAGTCAGCAGCAGTGAACTCGTCTATATGATGCACACAAGGGATCTATCCACTAACCGTCCCCACAAAGCCCTTCCATCAGATGGGTCTTCTTGGACTCTTTTTCAGGTCACATCTGCCCCTCATTTCCTGACCTCTGTTTACTTTGATGCTGCGTGCCTTTTTTCCTTGTTTCACTACACTACTTTTTGTTAGAGCCTCCTTTTTTTCTAAACTCCTATTGCTTCACTCTTTTCTCTCTCCTATGAACTGGAGGGAAGCTGGCCATTTCGGGAGGACTTAAAATTCTTCTCTTCCTTTAATTTTGACACAGAGCCTCATTTTGAGTTTGGCAGTGTGACCAAAAACAGTGGTAATCCAGTGATAATTGAGTTGTCACTGTATTACCACTGCATTACCGCACCGCCTAACTATGGGTTTGGTGGTAATATGAAGGAAAAACCTCCAACAACACGCAGGAGATAATTCTGCTGCCTTACTGTCAAACGGCCACTACCATGGAATAACCGCTGGCAAAATTACCACTGGTGTTCATTCCACTGAAATCCCCATGGAGTCCCTAAATTGGGACTAACATCGTAATCTGGCGGTAATTCTGCATTGCCAAGTGGCAGTCATTATAACTATCAAACCTTATTCTAGTCCGCAACGGAATTGTGGAACCGGTCCGGGATCTCAAAATAATGAACGCTAGACATTCATATTGAAGCCTTGTATTCACTCACACCAGCTGCTA
Source organism: Ambystoma mexicanum (assembly GCF_040938575.1). Lineage (NCBI taxonomy): Eukaryota > Metazoa > Chordata > Amphibia > Caudata > Ambystomatidae > Ambystoma > Ambystoma mexicanum. The sequence continues at coordinate 579,282,491 of NC_090941.1, read as the reverse complement.
AAGTGAAATTCAAACTATTATGCATAATCTGCCCGGCTATTTAGAACAAAAGCATGAAATACCTGGCAAAAGAATTCCACCTACACTGACCTCTTAGGGGCTCTAGTTCTACAAACACTTGACATATGCATATGGTGCTTTCGAAGGGAGCCCAACATGGGGGGAAATTACTAGGAGTGATTGGTACCAAACTCTGTAATGATTTCTCTAGAGAAAAAAACTCCTGTGGGAGACACGTATAACTTGCGTTACTCTGACCCTTTAATTCCCATCCTCATTTCTCTGGCAACTTGGGATTCCTTGAGAAAAACCTACATTTTAGGAACCCCTTAAAAACCTTCCCTTCAAGAAAGCTTTCCTGACTTGACCCAGTCCAAGGCCTGAAGCACAGAGACTATGGACCTCTTTATCCCAGGATCCCCTACATGATGGCCAGAACATTCTAGGCAAAACAAAAAGGTGATGGCTGGAAGGTTTTGAATTAACTATAACCACTGGCACAGCTCTGGGCAGCCCACCAGACCATCGTTTTTCAGCCTGCCAAGCCATTACAGAAGAGGAAACACCTTATGCAAATCAGGCTTGGTCCCACCCAAAAGGGGCAGTCCAGCCCAAACTGCTGGGTCACATCCCTTCTGCACGAGACCACAAACATCCCCAGACATGTTTCAGCCTTGTTGGGCGTCATCAGTGAGGAGTAGCTTGGGTCTCTAGGCCCAGCAGGCTCGGGACCCACGTCTGGGCAGAACTGTCCCACTCGGGGTGACTTAAGCAAAACAAAAAGGTCATGGCTGGAAGGTTTTGAATTAATCATAACCACTATCACTGCTCTGGGCAACCCTCCAGACAATTGAACTTTCTAGGACTAGAACTTTTACCATCTTTTCCCAGCCCCAGTAGATCTTCCTTACCAGCATTTACCCTCTAATCAGCAATGGACAACCAAGAATGTGACATGTGTCTTACTGTGAATGATGTTTTCCCTACCCTTATCTTTTTCATTTCTTTACTCCTTCGCTTTCTCCGGCGCTTTAAAGTAGTTATTTAGTACATGGGACACTATGCAGAACACCAATTTAATCAAATAAGTGGTTTTAATGGTGCATAATGCACTTCTAGATTTTGCATATATCTGATTGTCAGCTAGGGCTTTGTGTAATAAAGAATTACGGCCAGATTCTGCGCATTGTCTCTCTTTCTTAAAGTTTGAGGTCAAGCAAGAGAATCTACTGTCCGAAAGATAATGTAAGTTATATTAGCAGTGATCTTGCTTCTCTGGGTAATTTCTCTTGAGCAGGCTATGTCATGTTCTAGTTTCTCTGCAGTGAGAATACTGAGGGTATTCTGCCTCCAATTCCCTAGGAGTCCTCTGCGCAGGTGGCCAGGGAAAGGCTATCACTCTTGGATCTTGACACTGGGGGTGGACAAACGAGGCAGTATCACCTGGGTAGAGGGTCTTTGGGAATTGGGGAGAGAGTGCCGGACGGCGAGAAATGGTATCCTCCCTTTCCTAATCTAGTATCACCTTCCCTTCCCTCATCCTTCATGGGCTATGTTCACACTCATGCCCTATCTCTCCTTATAAATATCTACCAAGTACCGAGAAGACGAAGAGGCAACTAGGAACAATGCACACTTCCTATGACCAACACCACTCTTGTACTGATATGAAGAAGAGGGGTGTAACTATATGCAGTACTGAGTCGGTATGTTACATTAATTGAGCTCATTATAGCCAAGCAATTCAAGTTAACAACACACCCCTGGGACCTCTTAATAGGGCTCAGTTGTATAAAGGAAGGAGAGGCAGCTATGTGAGAGAAGGAGAACTGGCCAGTTGCCGCATGACCAGGCAGCCTGATGACTGGTCACAATTCCGGAAGAACTACAGGACCCGAGAAGTACGGGTTGTGTGGAGTTTGCCGCACCAGGAGCAAAGGCGGGCATGCTGCAGACAGGAGCAGGAAGCAGAACGAATACAGTCCGTGATCATTGTGAAGAATCAAGAATCCGGGATATGCAAGGACGTGTCCAGCGGGAAAGCAGAGTCAATGCAGTCTGCTGCCTGACTGCTGAGGAGGTGAGTGAGAGCAGCTGGGACCGCACGCAACAGAGAAGACCTGAAGAGCCGGTGAGTCTCAGAAGACTAGGGCGCTCCCGTGGGACCACAGGCAAGTAACGGTCCATAAGCACAAGTGGGTGCGAATGCTATTGAATGCCAAACTAAATGAAAATGGCTTTTTGAATGAAAGCCCGTCATATTGAATACCGAACTATATGAGAACTCCTATTTGATTAAGAATAAATGATATCAAGTATCAAGCGAACGCTTGGAAGTTATATTTTTTCTCAACAAGCGAACAAATACTTAAGTATTCGAATTATAGCAAGTGGCAAATTGAACAAATATTTAAGTATTCAAACTACATCTGTGAAGCAAAAGTTTTGTGGACAGAACTACAAGTGACAAAGTGAACAAACACTTAGGTATTTGAATTACAACAAGTGGCAAATTTAATAAATACTTAAGTATACGGATTACAAATGTGAGGGAGATGTGTGATCTTATGGCAAAGTAAAGACTGGTGCTGAAAAGGGTTGCATTCTCCAAAAGAAAAGACAAGAGTGAAAAAACCCAAAGCCCAAGGCAGGAGAGCCTATGAGGGGCTAAACAAATCCCAGGAGAGACTTACGGTTGCTCGACCTGCAACGGGTGGACCGTGCGGTCTGACAACTGCGCCTAGACCAGGGTGCTCTCTATTATGAAGATCAGTCATCCTAAAGCAAACCAAGCAGAAGCATAGGGTTCCTGGTTGCGTGACCTGTAAAGGGTGGACCGTGTGGTCTGATAACTGCGCCTACACCAGGGAACCCTAAATGATGACCAACAAAGAACATTGTAAGTAAGCCACTGACAACTGTGAACTACTTGATAAGGCAAGGCAGAACAAGTAAACTTGTTGTTTTCCTACATTGAACATTGAATAAATGACTTTAGAATAAGTAGCACATTGGAATCTTTGGGAAGGGAACCCTGAGATTGAAAAGATCTGAGAAACTTTATAATGGGGAAGGGAAACCTCAAGAACTACTTTCTTGTGTGAACTGTATCATATTGAACTTGTGGAAAGCAGCTAAGACTTTATTTATTAACGCTATTATGGTTAGATGTGCTGGCAAGCATAGGTATTGGTCACAGACAAAACTTTGATTTGCACTTTCCTTAGTTTTCTTTAGGCAGGAGAAACCCCTAACTCAGTTATAGGGCAGGATAGGCCTTATACCTTCCTGACATTTTAAGAAAGCTCTTTGAAACTTGAATTCTGTCGTCTGTGTCGTCTCTTGATACCATGAATGTCTCACACATCATACATGTTCTCTTACCTCTTATGTATTTCTCCAAAACATATATTTAAACAAGGATATGATACAAGCAAAGACCAGTTGTGTCAGCAGCATCGATGGCAGCTAAGAAAATGAGAAAAAAATCTTAAGACACACCCAGTACTCCCACCCCAAGCAGTACAAAATTCGGGTCAGCAGTACAGAACTCAGCCTGTCCCCCACTAATTCATAGCAAAGAATAATTTGACAAAAGGGAGGGAGGGGTCTGAAAGACAGCTGGGTACGTTTGGCAATAATCGATAAACAGCAATCAAACATTTAGATATTTAGTTATTTGTTTAGTCTTATGGTCTGTCACTTTCTCTGCCACTAGAAAATCTCACACATTGATCGATCAGTAAGAAAGCAGTGGGCCCTCTCTGCGCTTTCACCTGCAGACGACTGTGACCCTAACCGTGAGCAGAAGCTGTTTGATCAACAGGGGCGCAAACCCTGGTTAAGGGTACACAACCTCAACCGAGCAACCCGAGAGGGCAACTAAAGGGTTGAGTGGCAAATCCAACCCAGCAATTTCTTTAACAAGGGCCACAATACTCACTCAGAAGGTATGGATCACTGGGCAGGACCACCACATGTGAAAATAGCTACCACCAGGTCACCCCCTTGCCAACAGTGTGAGTCCAGGGCAGGGTTCATTTTGTGCAAGGTCAGCAGGGGCAAGTACCACCTGTAGCAAAGCTTATTCATGCATAAACGGTTAGTGACACATTTTGAGGAAGTGTGGTTCCTGGCCCAAATCTCCTCCCAGGCCATATCATGAATAGGCGAACCCACATCCCTTTCCCAGCTTGTGAGATAGGAAGGTTTAGCTGATAATAACTTGACACTCAGTTATTTGTAGAGGGCTGAAATACTGCCCCTCCCGACCCCCTCAGTGAAGGAATATTCCGGGTCTACTTGGTCTCTCAGTGCTCTATCCCAAACCGAAGGGTGGGCGATCCAGTGCTTAAGTTGGATATATTGCAATCGCACATTCCGGCAAGAAACAAAACATAGCTTTACAGTTGACAAAAGTTAAAGGGGGTGTTGTCATGGTATAACTGGAACAGACATTGCAGTCCCCCTTCAGTCCAGTGAGAGAAGCTGTTACCAGATAGTCCAAATGAAGACCTAGGGTTCCCAAGAATCTGGTCATGGGGACACAGGCCATGGATCACCCCCACCTTCCTCAGAGCCATGCGTCAGTAGTAGAGGGACACCCCTGTAGAGTGTAGGCGCGCCATAGAACTGGAGAGGCCCTCCCTCCTATACACAGGTGTTTCAAGGCGCGAAGTAGGAGTAGGAGTAAATCTGTTGCAGGACCACCTATTTGCACACAGGGGCAGACTCTCTCCATGACAGAATACGGGAAAACCTGGATAGCCAAGTTGTACCTAGATAGATCTGGGGCTCCCACCCCCTTCTGATGTCCCCATCACAACAACGCTAGGGATCCTTGGTTTCTTCCCTGCCAATATAAAATGCTGAAACCTTTGTTGTAGCATTAACAGACTAGCGGCAGGAACCCTGACCGGCAGGGCTTGATAGAGGTACAAGAGCCTGGACAGGAGGTTCATTTTCAGTGCAGTGACCCACTCCATTAACAAAATCACCTGTTGGCTCCACCACTAGAAGTCACCAGCAAAGTCACTGAATAGCCCCAGAAAATTAGCCAGGTAAGTCGCCTGGAAAGAGGCCGGGAGCCGGACCCTTGGGTAAGGAATAGAGCTAGTCTTCCATTGAATCGGACAGATTGCCCCCATTCCAGCCAGAGTCACACGGGGAATCCGCACCCCCCAGCGCAGAGAATTTCTGGTAGTTAACAGAAAATCCTGACACTATCTCATACCTCTCCAATTCAGAGATGATGGCGCTGCTTAATTTATATATGAAAATAAAAAGCAGAGGAATGCTAAAGGGGATATCGGTTATATCACGTCCTATCTGAAATTGGCACTCTTCAAAATCTCTTTTCCCTCTGGCTTTTAGCCTAAAACAAATCAGCTATTCTGAGTGCTTTACATCGATTTTAAAAAAAAATACCTTCCCCTCTACCATGTCCAGTGCGTTTGTTTTTGCAGGAAGTAAATACTTTTAACGATAATAGTGAATACCAAATGGATAACACCATTAGGAAGTACAGCCTTTTGCTATCTGCCAGCTCGTTTGTGGTCATTTCATATCTTTTCATGTAAAAGAGGTAGGGTGCACAGCATAACTGCCTAGGAGCAAACATAGTGAAGTTGCTTTTCCAAGTGGTGCATCCGTTGGTATTTTCCAAGCACCAGTGATTTTGTATCTCCTCCCTGGAAACGCAAATGCTTCGGAGAACCTACAACATACTTGCCAACCCTACAGATTTAGGCAGTAGGCTACTGCTTTTGAAGCAGGCCTACCACCTACAGATTTCAGTGACAGATCCTACTGCTTTTTAGTGGCAAGTCATTTATGTGATTCTAAGGCAGGCTCTAGGACAGAGCATGCAACACATTAATAAGTTTGTCTATACAGTGGACTGGTAGGTGATTACTTTGATTGCACTCAAACCAATCCACTGACCTGACAACTGCATGACTCTGTCCTGCACTCTTGCCAGTACAACCCTTAGGTGAACCAGAAGTGAAAGCAAATGGCAGAGAGTAACACCATCACCCAGCATCTGCCAACAATTTGGTGTTAGCATTCAGAATTATACATTTTTAACATTTCAACATCTTTCCATGTTGTGCTATTGGTATGTGTTGTATTTTCCTGTGACGTCATTGTTATGGGAATTTTTATTTATCAAACTTGAAAAATCCTACATCTTTTTGGTCACAGAATGTTGGCAAGTATGCTACAAGGGAAAGCACCTGTTTGAAACACTGCACTATTATTGTGACGTTTTTATTCAAGTGATCCTTTTTATATAGACTGAAGCAGGATATTACTTTGTGTCGACCTCATTTTCATTCAAATGAAAAATACAAGCCCCACCTTAATCCACCCCAAAAATGGTCTTCCAGTCTGTATAGGAGACATGTGGCCATACCGTACACGTGCATTAATTTGACAGCTTATCTTACCCCATGCTTTTAAAATACTTAACAGCGTTTATGCAGGCTGCAAATGGATAACCATGCATCTTTTCCACAGGTGGAACTCCCGCCTCCTGACCTTGGGCCCAGCTCTGCCTTGACTCAAACACTCTCCTTGCTGCGTGAGGTTCTGGTGTCCCACGATTCCTCGGTGGTACCGTTGGATGCAAGGCAAGCTGACTTTGTACAGGTAAGACAGAAGTTATGTGCATTCAGGAAAGCACGACACAATTCAGAATCATGCTACCAGATGTGCTTAAACCACCGACTTTACGTCTCTAATGGTGTAAATCGGGAAGCATGTACAATGTGCAGTTGTGTAGCCTGTGAATCGGCTAAGGGTCTCCTGAAGCTAGTTTTGCAGTGCAAACCTTGCGAGATGAGTTGCAGGACAGGGCAGTGGCCTCAAAAGTTTATTAACATGGGTACCTTGCACAGTTCTGATTGTTTTTTCCCGAGTACGCGGCGTCCCGTTCCCGGATAAATAAATGTACCTAGTATGTTCTGAGCCCAGGCTTTAGAGCACCATACTCATACTCATGTCACAGGACGACCTGAGCTGCCAGCGATCTTGATCCGGTCACATTTGACTCCTCTGTGATTTTTTTGGTGAGCTTTACATCTTTTCTTTTTGTTGGACCTGATTCTTCTAGCGTATGTGTGTGTGTGCCTTCTTAAAAAGAGTGGCGTTTGAAATGTCCCTTCGCATGCTAATGGATAGGTCACCTGATGGCGAAAGCAAACCTAATCTCAGCCTTCGCTGCCATTTTGCCTGAATGCCGCTAGTTCCTACTCAAATAAAGGTTATTCAGGGTATTTTGGTCGGATCCAGTATTACATCTTTCGGAATGCATTAAAGTCACAGCCAAACAAAATGCATCACCTGCACACCAGGACCAAACAAATGTTTCAAAGTTATGTGATATTAATATAGTATTTATTATTTGAAGGCATTACTTTCTAACTTCAGATGTCTCGAGCACTTCTAGTGAAATGTGTGTTCTACAATATAATTATAATGATAATGATGTCAGGCGATGGAATGCTCCTCAAGTGATCAACCCCACAAGGATGAAGGGCTAAATTGGCCCTACTGGAGAATTGAACAAGCTGAGTGCAGGTTTGACCCGTGTCAGCGACCAATGCTTTTTCAGTGAGCTGTCCACCCCTATTCATATAAACAAATGAATATTTCCTATCTTAAAAGCAATACATCTTTAATTCAAAACTTTTTTAAAAAATGTGTTTTCATTTCTAAAATTTTTCTAAAAAGTCTGGTGTAATATAAAGAAAACGAATGTTTCGCATTGAATTACACTTAATAATTTTCTTCCAAATTTAAAAATATATGCATCTTTTATTTCGAAGCACTTCTTTTATTTACGAACCCTATGTGTGGCACGGTATAATAAAAAAATGACTCTGTACATTTTTGTTTTACAGCAAAATCTAATTTTTACCACACCAGATTTGCTTCCACTACTAATTAGTGTTTTATTCTGCAGTCAGAGTAAGTCCAGGTTGCCAGCTCTTAGGGCCTTCATCAGGTGTCAGAGATGGCACAGAAATCAGACAGTTCAATGTTTTTTTTGGGGGGGGGGGCCTAGGACCATCACACTCTCTATGTCTCACCTTGTTATGGCCCTCCTCCCTAGCTCAGGCATCCGTAACACGCTTTTGGTCCGTCAGAATGTTGACACTGTCTTCTCATATGGATGGTTCTCTAAACGCTGGCTATCTAAGATCCCTAAGAGTCTTCCTAACTCTTTTTACTCTAACCAAAGGTTAGTCTTCTACGGGAATTGGGATTGTGCCTTGCACTTAAGCTGTCGAATTTAGGGTTGTTCAGTCATGCCCCTGCTCAGAACTCTTCCCTTCTACATGTACTACCGCACTCTTCCACCTTACTCCTCCCACCAATGTTCTCTGTTGTTACTTCTCCTCCCCTCCATGTGACAGATCCTTAGATGTCGTCACTTCTCCCAGAGGGGAAGTCCCTTCCCATGAGGCCAGCCAGGTGAGGCCGCTACCCAATTGTCCCCCTGGGGGTGGTACACAGCAGGAGGATCTCATGAGGAGACTCCCCTCCCCCCCCCTAGGGACAAGTACGACCATCTAGGTAGAACATGGTATAACAATTCTCACCCAACAACTTACACACCTCGCTACCATGTAGACCCCAGCACCTTACTCAATATTTCCATGTACCTCTGCAGACCTAAAGATTCACCATCTCATAGTAGACCCAGGTATTGCTAGAGTGCCTGGGAAGCTGACAAAACTAAAAGTACTGAGATTAGATGGCTCAAGAGAGGCAGAACAATTGCCACAGAGCCTCTAACAAGGACTGATGTTATGGAAGGGCAGGACAAGCCCTATAATAAGAACACTGAAGAAGGACTCGGCGTCTTCTACCCCGGAAACAAGGAGTCTGTGTCAGCTACCTGGTAAGATCAAGCTGAGCGACAGGAGGAAAAAGGTGAGATCTCGCAGCAGAGGTGCCAGCAGGAGACCAACTCCTACCAGGACCTCTTAAGGAGTGGCAGTCCCCCGCCTGTTATGAGGTGGATCTCTGGGTCCAAACGGGTGCCGTTCCCGAGTGGGGAGCGAGAGGGTGAGATGTCACTGGCACCGAAACAGCAGGGCTTGAGGAGCCGCTGGAGAAAGTAGCTGTTCGGATCAGAAGAGAACTGGAAAGGCTGGCAAGAAGAACTATGAAATCTTGAAGAGCCAGTTGCACATCTGTTTTGGAAACAGGCAGCGGGAAACACAGGAGACCCGGTGGGGTGGAGTGGCCAGCCAAGCATAGCCTCTGGGATAGATTCCCTCATCCCAGTTGGAATGGAAATACCACTGGCCACCAGATAAAGGTCTGGGTCCTGCATGCAAATATAGAGAGAGTGAGTCTCCCTTGTGCTGGGGGTCAAGCAGAGCCACTGACCAAAAGGGAAGATGCAAGCACCCGAAAACCAAAACCTAACGCAAGTCATCTTATTCGTGGCAGTTCCTGGAAGGGGAGCAACTGTGATGAATCCTACAGATTCCTCCGAGAATTCCAGCCTAAAGTCTCCTCGCAGGTGGCCTGGGGAAGGCAGCCACTACCTTATCCTAACCCTGGGGGTGATATTAGCTGGGTGGATCACCTGGGAGGAGGTGGTCACAAGGGAATATTACTCTGTTAGGAGGGACGCAGTATTCATCCACTTCTGAGGGTGAGGCTTCTTTAATACCTGAATACCTAATGGCATGTTGTCATAGTAAGGCTTCCCTTCCCAAAACCTCGGATAGTTATAATTCTACTTTAGGTTTAAATTATAAAACCCAGAACCAACCATTAATTCTGTTGAAAGCTTCCCCTAAAGGTATATTGTATAAATCATTGAAACAGAGTGAATAAATCATTGTAACAGAGTGAATAAAATTATGTTAAAATGAATGAGAACATTAGGGACTTCAAGACCCATAATGCTCTTAGTACTGAGACGAGAAAGAGGGACTTAGAGTTGCAGAACTCCAGTGTGCAGTCTAAGGCTTGTAATGACCCATACCTTAGCAGATCCTTTAAAAACTTAAATGCCCTTCAGGATCGGGTCATTAGAGAGTAGCAGTGGGAGCAGCAGAAGCAGGAGGAAGAAGACCATGCCGGAGCCGTCGCTGTGTTGCCAGCGTGACACGTTCTGGAGGGAGTGGGAGAAGTCCAGAATCCTGAATGCAGAGGACGTGCAGCGGGAAGCAGTGGTGAGGCTAGCTGTCCTGGAGGAGAGAGAAGCTCTCCTGGTCCTGCATACTGCTCTGGTGGGTGGCTTTCCCAGGAGTGTGTGCGGAGCAAAGAAAGCTCCCTTTTCAGGAGGCATGAGCAATGGGAGTAGAACAATCCCGACGAACGAAGAAGCCAAAGCAGCGGGTCCAAGGGAAACTCAAAGAAAGACCGGTGAGTTGACCTTAGTTAGGTAACCGTGTAGCGCTCCGAAATAGACAACTGGCTCAAAGCAAAACTCTTGAATACCGAACTGTTGAATTAAAGCAATCTGGGCGCAACTCTCATGCTAAGAGCGACTGAATGGAAGAATATTGTAACCACCATTGCCAAAGTAAAGAGAGGACAATATTCAAGCAAAATGAATGTACGCTACAAAATAACAAATTACCTGTACCAGAAGATTGTAACCAGCATTGCCTAAATCAAAGAAAAGAAATCATAAATAAAAGGGGGTATAACTTTCCTGATGAGGGATGCCTAGAAAGGAAACATTACCAACAGCCAGTTGTTGGTGAACAAGGAATCCAAAGGTTGCATGAGAGAAGTCCTCCTTGTGGAAATCATCAAGGGGGAGAATAATATAACCTGCATTGCCTGTGGCAAATGTATCAGTGGGGAGGAAAGTGTCAATGTGTACTGTACCATTGTAGAAGAAGTTGTGAACCCATTGTTGTTGAAAGTCAAAAGACTTATTCAAGAAGCAGTTTTTGATTTACTTTCCTCATTAAGGATTTAGGTGTGGAAAGTCTGAAGTAAGCCTCCCCACAGAGTACTATTAGTAGTAGTAGGAGTTTTATCCTGGCAAGTGAGTACACCAGGAAAGGGACTATTGGTGTTTAGTCCCACCAGGATAGTAGACCAGGAAGATGATGATTTGAAGTACTGCAGTGTGGTAGAAGGTTGTGGTGGAAAGAATGTGGCAAGTCCGCTAATGTGTTATGATGAACTGTCGAAAAACTACCCTGACAAACCTATATTTTTTATGAAGATGAAATGTGAAAGTGATTGGTTTTCAAAGAAGTGAATTTACTTTGAATTCTGACTGGGAGTGTGAAGACAAAGTCTGTTTGGTTTATCAAGCAAGAGCTTTGTGCAGCCTTTAACAATTGCCTTATAGAGTGATAAATCCTGTTTTTGAAACTCCAAGTGTCAAGTGAAGGATTTCTGGAATGACAAGAACTTTGTGTTAGATTTGAAGTGGAACTTGGCTATTGAAAAATCACTTTCTTGACTTGAACTTTGGTTTGAAATATACTGAATTGATCCAGGGGAAGGGGATTCAGACCTGGTCACAACGGTTCCTGTTAATAATTTGTATGTTTGAATTTATATTTTATTTTATGACGTTAAACAGCCAAATAACACCTATATGATTTAGATGTATGAATGAGAGTGAGGTACAGATACCTTTGAACATTAGGTCATTTTCCTTTAGTCTTAGTTGGATAGGTAGAGTGAGAAACGTGAAGGTGTCTCCAAAGCCAGTCCCCAGGGATCTGTCATCCAGGTGGCCAGTATACGGCCATCGCTACTGGAACAAGTTCTTGGTGGTGGAACAGTGAGGGACGATCACATGGATCGCAGGTACTGTGGGACACTGATGTGTGAGATGCAGTATCCCCCTTCTATCAACACCTTTTCCCCATCCTACCATGCAGGATATTCCAAAACACTGCCTCCTCCCTTTCCTGACACGAACACTTTCGCACAACATGGAAGACAACAGACTAACACCATAGCCGTTTACCTGACATGTCCCAATACAAGGGTCAGGCAAAGTCAAAGTCAGGCAATTTACCAGAATCACACACCGGACGGCCATTTCCCTTCCCCACAGGGATAAAAGATGGAGCACAAGACCAGCAAGGCAGACTGCGCGATGTGAGAGCTAACTCAGCACCGCAGTTCAAGAGGAGGAGAAAGACGGTGCAGACCGAAAGGGTGAACAGGAGAGCAGCAACCTTTCCCTTTCCAACCAAGGCCTGTGAAACATCTGCTGAAGGAATCATAAGTCCCCGAACGATAGCCAGCGTGTGTTGCAGCAGATGTCTACGGTACATGAGACCCTCCTCCCCTGATAACCAAGCCCGGGAGAGACTCGGGTCTCTGTGGTACCAACCTTGACTCGAAGGAGAAGAAAGCCAAGTGGTTCATCACAGCCAGTGAGTCGAGGGAAGAGCCGATAAGAAACCGAACTGTGTTGAACAATAAATAACCAGCAACTAATTTGAACTTTTGAGAAGCTTAAAGATAATATTGATGAACGAGGGTGATAACCAGCAACAGTGGAGTCTGGCACCACGTGGGTGCTTAGTCAAGAAACTCAGGGCGATTACCCGATGGTATAAACTACCGTAACCAGAAGCCCTTGGGAAGAGGCAAGAAGTGCTGAAAGTGGTCATACAGGGGTCTTGTAAAATCCTCTGCACCGTCGAAAGTCTTTGACTGACAGATGATTGAGAAGCTAAGGGAAATGAGTCCTTCTTGGTTAAATTAGTGTATGAACAGTGTATTGTAAAAGCCGGCGAGAGTGAACCCGGCCGAAGGAAGCCAACAAAAGAGGCGAAGCCTGAAGGACTGTTTAAAAAGACATTAAGATTTGTAAAAGTAAGAAAAGCCACAGTGAACCCGAAGGAGGGAGGCTAAAGTCTTAAAGGGGTCCGAGCCTGAAAGGGGGAGATCTGGGGTGGAAAGTTAAAACCCAAAGTTCATTGAAAAAGGAACTATTTAGTTGATTTGTTGAATACGATTTTGTGAAGGGTCTACGCTTAGAAGAGGGGGAACGAGGGGTGAAGCCATCACCCATAGTATACGTGAAACCGAAGTGTGTGTTTGTTGAATAGATTAGGCCTTGAAGGCATGAGACTTTTTATTGAGAAGGGACTTAACCTTCGACAAACCTGATAGTTAATAATGAACTGTCGGCTTGTGCTGGGAAATCTCGAGTGTGTGCTGTGCTCAGGAGACCCACTTTGTCCCGTGCTCAAAACGTGGGGAAGGGAGACCCCTGGCAATCACATCCTGACTTATTATTTGTGAACACATATTTCTTTGTTGAAAACCTTATCCCACACTCTTTCTGTAATTAGTTGCAAGGATTTGGCAATCGTTTTTTTTTGGCGTAGCCATTTTATTTTGACACAACACCACAAGGACTGCCTTATTTTTCATTTGATGGTCGAAGCTTGCTTCCATCTTAGATTTAGGTTTAATTTAGGGGTTTTTCCACCCTTCATTTACAGTTTAATAAAAACACCCTTGAACGTGATTCCTTGTGTCTTTCTTTATTGTTGCCACCATGAGTTCCTTACAGTAGGCAACTCCTTGTTAGGTTAGGGGAAGGTAGGCATTTGTCACCCTTATTATTTAATGAATTTGTCACCCTTATTATTTAATAAAATGGCTACTTGTCAGAAAACTCAACCTACTTGTCCGCCTCATATTTCTGACCCCTCACACAACCATGGTCAGCCAAATCGACATAAGGAGATACAGGTTTGGGAACTGCACCCACAAGGGAAGACCAATACATCCTGTCTTCCATGGGGCTGTACCTGGCAGGGGATGGAACCAGGTCTGCCAGAACAAACCAGTAGAGAGCTGAACTGTGAAACTAAGTGTAAAAGAAGCCAAGGGAAGGGAGACATTCCCCCTGGTGTTGTGAACTGTGAAAGAAATGCTGAGAAAGGCCAGGCGAAGGGAGACATTCCCCTGGTGTTGTGAACTGTGAGAGCAATGCGAAAGAACTCCAGGAGAAAGGGAGTCATTCTCCTGGTTGTTGTGCCCTCAAGGAAGATCAAACCAGTGATCCAGGGAAAGGCCACTGGAATAACAAAATATTGAATGTTCTGACGCAGAGTGTTAGTGGATCTGCAATCCTTTTGTTTGTTTGTGAAGTACTAAAACCAGGGGAAGTGGGGACATTCCCCCTGGTAAGAAACCTGCAACCAGAACTTTGGCACCGCGTCCAGGAGCAGTGAGTAATTCTCCTGGACCAAAAACTGTGGCGCTACTTACTAGTTTAGTTATAAGTGTAAGGGACAGACACAGGGACATTATTATAATTTTTTTTAATTAAAATGTCTACATTTATATCATAAACGTTTCCTTTGTTATACACATAACAATTGAAATGATGTAATAATTTCAGTCTTCTATTTTCATTCATGTAGAACATTCGGTCTCTTGTGTTCTTCTGTATTCAGTCTTCTGTTGACAGTTTATCTTAACTTCTAGTTTTTCTCTTTTTATTTGTCAGTTCCATAAAGTTGCTCCTGTATTGGATGGGGATCAGTTCATTCATGTTTTCCACTCACCCTTGCACCTTTTCCCATTCATACTACCAGTTTGTCTTATCTTCTTTTGGGATTTTACTATTCCCTTCCTTCCATGATTTTATTCCAGAATTGGATGATGGTTGTTGTTTCCCAGAAGGATTTGCGCCCATCGTTCGTTAAGGTCTAGCTGTTTGGTAGAATTCATAAACATGTCCCTAAATAGGATTCGCTTCTCTGTTAATGCTGGGCACACCATTATTATATGGTCAAGACTTTCTATTCTTCCAGTTTGATTGCAGAATCGACAATACTGTTGGTTTGTCGGAATGATTTTCCTTTTTGCGAGAACTTTGCGTGTTGGCAAGATGTTTAGTCGGAGCCTCATAAAAGTATCTTGTATCTGCTGTGCTAGAAACATCTTTAAATAATTTGGAGGATCATTAATCGCTCTTGACTCGCATTCACAATGGAGATCTAGTTGATATTGCGCTTAAAGATGTATTGTGGTAATTCAGTCATTATAGGCAATTTTCTTTTTTGCTTCTTGTGGGCATTGGATAATCATTTCCATAGGGATCTCTGCATCTATTCTTTTGCTCTCAACAAAGTTTTTTCCAGGCGTCTAATGCGGTATCATTGTTCGAACTTGATCTGGATCAAAATATTTTGATTTCCGGTATGTGTTCGTCGCTGATCATTTTCCTATACAAATCTAGTTGTTTGCATGTTATGATCGATTCCAGCGACTGGATGGCAAGTTCATATCGAATGAGCGGCATTGGAAAAGATGCTGGGAGTGTCGGTACCTTTCTCCATAATATGGCTTCAAGCTGTTGCCAAATTGTGCGTTCTATGTTGATCATAGCTTCTCTACCATATGTCAAGATTGCGGAGACCTTCTGTCTGTAGAATGATATTACTGGTTTTACAGAGTATTTTCTAGCTTTGTGATGTAGAAAAAGTGTTGGCGAGCTAAGGTGTGTGCCTTGGATTTGAGATGTTCCACTTAGTCTTTTTCAACTCGTGACGGGTTGAGCCAAACACCCAAGTTTTTTATTGTTTTTGCTTGTGATAGTTTGTGATCTTGAAGAAAAAAGGAGTGGGGTTTCTTTTTATTCTTGTAATCGCGAGACAGTCATGATTTTTGTGCATTAATCTTCAACTGGTTTGTTCCTGTATGCTTTTCTAACTTAGTTAGGGCTATTTATGATACATGGCAGTAAGGTCACATTCACTTTTGTAGGATTCATTGTTGGCGTCTGTATATTTTTTTCGAAATCTGATGTAAATAAATTGAACAGTGTAGCTGCAAGGGGGCAGCCCTGTTGCAAGCCATGCCAAGTTCTAATCGAGTCCGTCAAGACTCCATCTTTCGATATTCTGATTTTAATTGTGGTGTTGGAGTATAATTGCTTTATCGGTTCAAGGATATCTCAGGGACAACCCCACAAAGACAGTTTCCCACAATTTGTTCCTGTTAACCATATCAAAGGCTAGTTGGAGGTCGATAAAGGCTGCATGGACCTGTGTTTTGCTCTTTATTGATTCCTGTTTCACTAGGTTAAGGAGTAGGAGCTTAATGTTTGTACTGATCTTATTAAGAAATCCAGTTTGTCTTATGGCTTGTCTTTTCGCCTTCACTGCCCAGGTATTGAGTTTATCTAATAGAAGAGTGGCAAAGATCTTCCCTAACAGATCGAGTAAAACTATGGGCCGGTAATTTTGTGGCTCTTTCGTCGGCCCTTGTTTGTAGATGGGTATCAGGATCGCAGGTTGCCATGACCTTGGAATGGTGTTGTTTTGGTCAATTAGCTTGAATATTTTGCCACATAGATCCGCCCAGATCTCAGGGTTGCGTTTGATAATAACATTAGATAGCCCATCTGGGCCTCAGGATGTCGTCAGGGTCCCATGTAAATACCCATTTCTTTTTTTGCTCGATTTCGCTCTTTTTATCCCGTTGGGGCCTTTCTTTGTATAATTCCGTGAAGTGTGAGATCCAAAACGCCTGTGGGACGTCTGGTATCATCATATCTTGTTGCTCAGACTGTGGATTTAGAAGGCACCATAAATCTCTTAAGTTGTTCTTTTTCATGCTTTCAGCATGTTTTGTGCATCATATTGTTGAAGTGTCATCCTTGTTGTTTTCATGCAATTTTTATAACGTTGTTTCTCAAGTCTCATCTTCAAATATTTATCTTTGTGGTTGTGTTGTTTTATTGATTTTAAGTTCCTCCAGAGTTACTTCTTTTTTTCAGCTACCTGTGGGTTGAACCAGTGAGTATGGATCTGTCGTGCACTTTTCATTGTATTCATTACTTGTCTAAATGGACAGAGTATCCAATGTCCATAGGGACATTATGACACATGACTGTGGACCCTTTAAGTTACTAAGACATCCTGACAGACCCATTAGCATTTTAGTTGAGGCAGGGAAGCTCCTCATAGATATAGCGAAAGATAGGGTTTTTCTTTATTTTTATACCAAATAAGTCTGTAGCAATCACTATGCTACCTGCGTGTCAGTCTTTTCCTTCTGCACCCTTACATCCGCCTGTTACCTTTTTCCAATACTATCAACCTCCTCACTACTACTCTTCTTCAACTCTTACTATCCCTCCTCCCATTCCCTTTGTCCTCCTCCTCCCTCTGCTATTCACTTCCTCTTCCAACACCTACTCTCCTCCCCTCCCACTACTACTCTCCCCCTTCCAGTGCCTTAAGTGGCACTACAAAATGAGCCGGGGCTCTTCAATGGGGTGTGGCCTAACAGTGGGGGTCCTGCTGGCCCATTAGGCCACGCCCCCCTGATGGGCCCCGGCTCAATGGGCTACTTGCACCCCTGCCAGGCAGCCTTTTGTAGAGATCAGCACCCTCTCCCCATGGGGACCGGGTGCTGATCTCTGCCTTTATTTTCTGTAGGCTTGCCTGGCAGGGGATAGCGCCTCGTCTATTCAGCCTTAATGGAGGCGCTGGCCCTCGCCAGCTGGGGACGGGCAGTGTCACCATTAAGGCTGAAAGGGTGAGGCCACTGGAAGCGGAGGCCATTTTTATGAATACTGAAACTCCCACGAATGCGC
The DNA here is from genome assembly GCF_040938575.1 of Ambystoma mexicanum. Lineage (NCBI taxonomy): Eukaryota > Metazoa > Chordata > Amphibia > Caudata > Ambystomatidae > Ambystoma > Ambystoma mexicanum. Next base: position 579,264,913 of record NC_090941.1, on the reverse strand, counting down.
GGGAGCTTCAGGATTTAGGAAACAAGGCCTCTGCTTCCAGCAGCCTTGCGTTTTCTCCATAATAGTGGTGCCGGCCCACTGGTATCTCCTCGTTAAAGGGATGCCTCGCAGATGCGGAGCCACCATTATGGCTGAAAGGCATTTTTTTTCTGAAGCCTGAAGCTCTCGCACACGAGCGAGAGCTTCAGGCTTTGGGGAAAAAAGCCTTTTTGTCTAGTGGCCGGGGCTGCCAGGCGAGATTAGCGGGCCCCGGTAGGGGCCCACCTCAAAACGAGATTTCGGAGCCTGCCGGGCTGAGCCCCGGCAGCCCCCGGCACACTTAAAGTCCTGCCCCCTTCCACTACTACTCTCCTTCTCCCACTAGTACTCTCCTCCTCCCACTACTCTTTTCCTTATCTCACTACTACTTTCCTTCTACAACCACTCTCCTGCTCCCCAATACTACGTTCTTCCTCCCACAACTAATCTCCTCCCACTACTACTCCCCTCCTCCCGCTACTACTCCTTCCACTAGTAGCCCCTCCTCCCTTTGTTCTACTCTTCCCTCCTGCTAGTTAAAAACACTCCTTTTACGGGGTACCATTCACTTTACAAGCACTCCTTACCCTAACTTCACTAATCGGTCCCCACACAAACATGCACACTCAAACTGCAGAACCCCTTTCTCTTTTAAGTCAATACCTCACCTGCTTCACAAATCCTCTCCACAAGCTGTCACTCCTTTCTTACTCCTGTTGGTCTCTTCGTCGTCCTCCAATTCCTGCTCTGACCTCACCTGGAAGAACTCACACTTCTGATTCTTGTACCGTCCCTAAATACCCTAGTTACTGTGAGGGTTGGTCAACTATCCATGACCAATTTGGCCGGGTATTCCACACAGAGGATGCGGATATGTAGTGAAAAGGCATAAGAAGTGGGCTAAGCCCTCCCATTCTCCCCGCGGGCTTGCTGCTTACTGAATTTGCTGTCCGGGAATACACATGCTCATGTTCATATTTCGGAGTACAGTTCCATGGGTCCCCCCATTAGGTTCCTGGAGGGTGGGTCTTTTCCTTTCCCTGGTTGTCTAGTGGGCCCTTGGTGTGTGTGGTTGGAACTTGTTCACATGAGACATGGATTCTGCGAGGTTTGCCCTGCAGCGAATCACTTTTCCCCCCCTTTTGGTTGTGACAGCTTGCAGCGTGTCTGCCGCATTAGAGGTTAGCCTCTGTATGTCTCTCCCTCTCAATATTGCCACTTATTCGCTCTGTTTTTTGGTCTTCATCTTCCTGCACAGTATTCCTCTGAGTAGCAAGAGAGGACATGCAAGTACTTTACAGAGGCAAGGCATGAGCAGTTAGTGGTCTGCACAGAAACATTTTGGTACAGGGGAGGGGCAGGAATTAAGGCCCTTGCTGTTTCCCCCTCTCACCCGGGGGGTAGGACTGACCTTGGAACCCTCCCATTTCTTCCGATCTCCCAAAGAGAGGGGTTCAAACCCTCTATTGACGAGGAGAGACTACTGGCCTTTTCACACAAGCCATTCATTCAGCAGCATGTTAGTGGCAAGCTCTATAATAGTTAATGCTGACATGGCCCAACTTGCATTTCTTGCAACTCTGTCCTAATGTTTTTTTTTTGCCTTCTCTACAACTAGTTATGACCCTGTTGCTGCATCACCAGTCATTCTTCTGCAACTTCAATTTGTCTACCACCCAGTTGCCAAATAAAACATGGAATTATTTCTTCTGAAATTACCAGTTTTGATAGCTTTAGTTGACAGATAAACTATATTTTATTAAAGGCTTCAAGGCTTGTATTGCAAAGATCTACATGTTGTCCCTATTTTGTCTATGTGGGAATGAATGGAGTTGATGTTACCCACCCCCTCGGCCGCCCATTGCCAAACCCCCACGTATCTGCTGTGGGCTCTGGCTGCTTCTTTTCGTGGTCTGCTGGCCCTGTACCCTTCCACAAAGCATGTCATGCTTCCGTGGATGGACATTTGTGCCGCAGCCACCCGGATTCATAGTCTTCTGAATGTGACCGGCCCTTGTACCAGTTGGTGCATGGAGTTGTAGGGTTGTGACTGACGAGTGTTTCCCTTTGTATATTGAAACCACAACCTTATCTAAATGAAGACTGCTGTAACAATAAAAATGTTTATCAGAGGCTCTAGTGTGCTCATTCCGCTGTGCATACTACAAACGGGCAGCAAGTGTTGAAACAAGTAAGAAGCGACTGTGCAAGGGGATAGCCAGAAGCTGTGAGGGAATCATGAAGCAAGATACAGACAACACATTCACAGTTCAAAATAAAGTGGTTTGTTAAATCAAATGTCAGGATGGTTGAAGGCCTAACCTGCCCTTTGCTAGGGTGGGATTTCCCTACCTGAACGAAACTAAGGAAAGTCTGAGTCAGAAAGTTAAACTTAAATTTTGTCTGTGTCCAAAACCTATCCTTGCCCTCACAACTAAAGGTAAACAATGTGTTGGGATGTCAATAATAACAGAAATGGTAATCAACACAAAGTTCTGAACTTCTTCCAGCTCCTAGCTTCCTTTTCAGCTTCTCTTCCCCAAGTTCAAGATAACACAGTTCCAAAGAAAGGAGTCTTGAGTGCTCCGTTCTCAAGGCAGCATTACAGTTCATCAAGCACCAGGGTTCCCTTCCCCAGGACTTTACTGTACGAACTTATACGTCTTCAGCCTTTCAATGTTCCACATAACTCCAGGTCAACTTGACCCTCCTTCTGGATTGCATTAACAGTTCACTTGCAGTGCTCCTTGTTGGTTTGTTTCACAATGTCTTTGGATTTCACAATTGAGGGTTCCCTGGTCTAGGCGCAGTTGTCAGACCACACGGTCCAACCATCACAGGTCGTGGCACCAGGTACCCTAGGCTCTTCAGCCCACACAGGTTCTTCTGTATTTGCTCCTGTGTACAGATTCACATTCACGTAGCTTCTCCTTGTCTGCTTCTTGGCTTTATGTGCAGTTTCACCATCCTTGCTTCTCCTGGTTAGCCTCTTGGCTTTGCCACAATGTGTTACACATCCTATGCCAGCTGTTGTCCTTGCTGCACTGTATTCATTTACAAAGTTCACTTTATGGTGTTCTTATTTATTCCCCACCTTTCTGCTATGCTCTTTCAATCTTGTGCTCCTTATTTCGTATGTTGCTTTCAAATGTGCACTTTTAATGTTAACTTTCATCAACTCGTAACGTTGCTCACAAAGTTCTCATTCAGTTCGGTATTCAATATTTGTGGTTTGACTTTGCCGCTTAATTCTTATTCAGCCAATGGCTACGGGATTATTTCAGTCAGTGCGTGTCATTTAATTTGGCATTCTATGTCGTTCATACAGCATTTCTCAGTTATACGTAGCCCCTAAGAGCGCCCCCGGCTTCTAGTGACCTTTCCCTGCACTCACCAGTCCTCAATGTTGCTCTCCATTGGCTCCTTCGCTCCACTTCTGCTTCGCCAACTGGCTTGCCGGTAACTGCGAGCCCCACTTGCACCTCGGATGCTTCTCTGCACTTGCCGGCAGCTCTGCTTCTCTTCCGTGGACACAGGTGGCACCTTTTCTTTGTTCTCCTTGGTACGCAGCTCCAGCTGCTCCTCCCCGATCATGGAGGCTCCCACTCCTGTGGAATTTCAGCAGCCCAACTTGCCCTGGGTTCTAGAGATCATCTTGGTCGTTTGCCGGTGTCCTGGCTTCCTTTCAGGACCCAACATGGGTGCCTCCTCACAGAAAGATTTCCCTGCTTGCCTCTCCCACACATGCCTCCCTGTTGGTAGTCCTTCCAATGTGCTTTTCCTCTCCTCTTATACACCTGCAACCACTTGACAGGTTTCAGGTGTGAGCTCTCAATTGGACTTGCCTGACTGTAGTTAGAGGGACATGCCCGACCTTCACAGTACTCTGCAGGCATCTTCCTCGTCCCAGTACTGGAGTGGTGACATGAGTTACTAGTGTTCACTACTCCTAGTTGCCTCTTCCTCGTCCCAGTACTGTCATAGGTAAAGTGTGAGAAACGGAGGGGAGCGGTTTTACAATAGCCCATAAAGCCGGTGGAGGATAAGGTTGGTTTTCAGAAGGGAAAGGGGGATACCATGTCTCGCCTGTGGGTACCTCACTCCCAATCCCTAAGGACCCTCCGCCCAGGGGATTCCCCCCCCCTCACTTCTCCACCTCCAGGGCCAGGATCCAAAAGCGATGGCCTTTCCCTGGCCACCTGAGAAGAGGATCCCACAGGAGTAGGTGTGAGGATACACTCAGGTTTCTCACAGAGCACACATTGGCCATCAAACAAAGGAAACCGTAAAAGCACTGCAAGAAATCCATCTAAAAATGTCAGCATGGAACAGACTTTGTCCCAGATAATACTGTATCACAAAAGAGGACACTTACCTGGGAATTTCTTGTAATATGAAACATACTTTTAACAAAGTCATACTGAGATGTCTTGGTATTAGTTAGCCATTAAAATGCTGCCTGTGAGCAGCTGCCGGCTTCATTGTGATTTGCTGTCATTTGCAGACGTGAACAGATACTGAAATGTGGTTGAATGAGTGGTCACAAAAATGGAAAAGTGCTCCAGCTAGTCTCGCTAGAACAAGTCTGCACTGTGCAAGTTACTGTTGGATTTAGCGAGTGCGCCCATACTGCTCACAGTAACAGGGGGTTCTTGGGACAAGTTGGGACACTAGGACAAATTCATGCATGTTGCCAGTTAATACAGAGAGGATGACTAATGTTTGGCACTGTGATTGCTGCAGTGATGATCCAGTTCAGTAGTAGTACTAGCGCAAACTAACTATGTTGTTTGTGGATCAGTCGGGCCTAGCTTTGCCTTACATGTCCAAATGGCCCTCCTGAAACAGAAGCTTTACACCAATTACTTTGTTGGAAGCCGGCAGCATTTTTAGATACCAAGAACACTAACGCAGATGAAGTCTCAGCATACAAGTTCAATCAGCATGAAAAGTAAAAGGATGCGAATCCTTGTCAAGTCCCAGAACTGGTGAGCCTTGCTACTTGTGCCTCTTCTACAACTGTCTGGGGGCAGTGCCAAAGGGATGTGCCTAAGGCTTTAATGTCTTGCCAGATTATTCTATTCTAACCCACTTCAGTGGAATGCAAACCACTGTGTCTATGGAATGTAAGGCGATGCCTGTTTTGGAATGTTATCTGTGAAGGTGTACTAGATGGATATTTTAAATTTTTTTGATTGAATGTTATTAGTTATGCAACAGTGTAAACCTAAACAAACAGCTTTACATAACGTGGGCACATTATCTGACTATACCCAATCTTGCAAAGAAGAGATGCAACCATGCTATTGAGTCGTGTTATACATATCTCTAAAAGTAAGCATTAGATTCTTCATAGTGCATCTGTGCAGTTAGTGCAAGTTCGTATAAGCGCTTGAAGAAAAAAAAAATGAAAAAAGGGAACAATCCGTCCCCCCAGCTCCCTCACTCTTTACCGTACATGTAAAAATAACTGTCCGGAGTCGGGACAATCAATAGGACAACAGTATGATGAATATCAGCTTTAATTTTGTTGGAGGTGCAACATGGTGCCTTGCCTCTGCTGAACACCGTGGCACCCTATTAGTAGTGGTAATGTCATAGTCCAGTCCAACCAGAACAGACTGAGGCTCAAAACGTAACCTTTTCTCACAGTTTAGGTGGGCACTCCTCTTATGACTGACTCATCCCAACCCTTTCAGTTCTGAAATAATCCAAAAAGGGGAGAAATGCAGCGTCTTTGTGTGCATGTGTTTCCATTTGAGTTGCTGTGAGACTTTCCATTTCATAAATGTCAAATGCTTTAGCAAGCCACTCTGTTTTAGATGGGAGAGTGTTTCTTTTCCATTGTCTCACCAGACATGCTCTTGCAGCTAGAAAAAGATTTTGAGGCATGTGGGGAAGCAGGAATGAATAATTGTCTTTTTCCTCAATTCTAAAAAATAACAAAGGTCTGGACTTCCTGGCAATCCTTTCAATTGCATGAACCCAGCTTAACACTTCTTTGAAGTATATCTGTGCCTTGGGGCAGCTCCACCACTGAGGCCAGTAGTCAGAGATTTGTGTGCAGCCTCTTCAACAAATCGGCTGACCCCCACATACATTTTCGAGAGACCGGGTGTTCGGTGCCAACGAAATAAGAGCCTAAACTTCAACATTTTATATTGCATCGCTATTGCTGAGGACCATACAGCCCTGTACAGTGTGGGCCACATTTCAGGTTTGCTCTGCAGTTCGAGATCGTTTTCCCAGTGAGCTTGTGTATGCGCCGTGTGCAGGTGTCCCTTGGTCAGCAACATTGCATATAGTTGCAAAACTAAGCCCTTTGTGCTCGTGTGTGTATCTAGGACATGGTCAAAGGGAGTTAGAGCCTTTTTAGTTGGTCATTCCAGCGCTGGTCAATAGGGCTCCACGAAGTTGCAAATAAATGAGGGGGGATACCACGCAAGTGCCACGCTTGTTCTAACTCAATTTTCTGTATAATTTTACCTTTGTGCTACATTTCTCCTGCTCTGATTAGTTCAGCCTCATACAATGCCTGAAAGCGCCCTAGGTCTGTCATTAAGTCCCTTATTGGAGGCCCATATACAGCTCAATGAGGAGGGCCACGAAGTAAGACCTCTCATGTCTGTGCGATTTTGGCACAAAGCCCAAAACACTGCATACGTCCGGCTTTTTCCATGAGTTTATCTTGTGGGACACATTGCCATTCACCCATGGTGACTGGGGCGAAAAGATAATTTTCCAATGTGACCCATTTTTTCTCATTGTTTTCTCTCAAATGGACCACTAATATCCTAAACTGGGCCACATTATATATTCCGATATGCCTGGATAGCTTGTCCCACCCTCAGTCTTTCTACCGGACCTTTCCAGTTTGGATTCAGAGACCAAAAGGACATAAAGGGTTTTATACGAGATCCTGGGTCTCTGGCTTGCCCACAGAAAGGCAGGGAGTTCTCTTTTCATCTTGGTCAAGGTGACATCTGGGATTTTAGCGGGTAGAGATTGAAACAAGAATACCAGTCTGGGGAGCACACTCATTTTGATTGTTTTAAAGTGTGCCGGCCAGGACAAGGTCATTTTTCCCCATCTACCAATATCTGGATTAATATTTGCCCATAGTGGGTGATAATTTGTGTCATACAGATCACTTAATTGGATAGTGAGTGTTACACCCAGGTATTTAATACCCATTTCATTTATTTGAATACCCATGTTATATCGAACTCAGGAACTATTTGATGATAATGGCATGGCCGTGGTCTTATGTTTGTTAATGCGAAACCCAGAGTGCTGGCCGTATTCAGTGATTGTTCGCAATAATGCTGGGACGGAAACACCAGGGGTGGTTATATATGCAAGGATGTCATCTGCAAACATAGCCAATTTGTATTCCTTACCATATTGTAGTAGGCCTTTGATGTCTGTATTTTGGCGAATTGCTTGTGCTAGCAGTTCGACGACTAACAAGTATAACAAAGGGGTCAGTGGGCATCCTTGCTGTGTGCCCCTGCTCAATTGGAAACTCTCTGATGCGACCCCATTTACTACCACTTGCGCTGATGTGATCTTCTATAGCGCTAGTGCTTCCGTGGCCCGGTGAACAGCTAGGCCTACTTTTGTAAGTACTGCGCTCAAGAAGGGCCATTTAACTCTGTCAAATGCCTTTTCGGCATCGATGAAAAGCAAGCTCGGGTCTAGGTCCTCCTTGTTTAGACTAGCTATGAGGTATAGAATTTTATGGACATTATCTGAGCCCTGTCTTCCCTGGACATTCCCTGTCTGGTCACTGTGTATGAGCCTCAGTAAAATACTCCCAAGGCGGAATGCTAAAATGCTTGCGTACATTTTGTTGCATCCACATTGATTAGTGAGATTGGGCGATATGAGGCGCACCCAGTCTTGTCTTTGCCTTTTTTAGGAAGAACCACGATTCTGGCTTGGGTGAAAGAAGATTGTGCTTCCCCTGTAACTAGTATGTTGTACAGCTTTACAAAAAATGGGGTCAAAGATTGTGCAAAGGTTTTATAAAGCCGGAGTATAGCCATCTTGGCCAGGAGCTGACCCGGCCTTGAATTCTCTATTGCCTGCAGGATCTCAAAGTTGCTGATTGGTGCATTGAGTAGCTCAAATTCTTCCAGGGTGACCAATTTCAATGGTAAACCTGCTGGATATTGATTAATGCCTTTGGGATTGTTTTGAGCCTCCAAGGCGTACAATGCCACGTAGAATTGTGTTAAGCGTTGCGTTATCTCTAGAGGAGTAAGTCGAGGGATCCCCAAGGGGTTATTAATTTCTAGAACTTGTCCTGTCCGCCCTTTGCGCCCTCAGTTTGGCAGCTAGCATGGCGTGGGCTTTGTCTTCTTTCCCTAAGTATTTTTATTTTAAATAATGGATCACGGTAAAGACTTTCCCTTTCCATATATCACCTAGTTCTTTCCGGAGCTCTTCCATCTTTTGGACTTTCTCGGGTGGATTTTTTGGTTTTATAACAATGCTTATTTGGACTTAATTTCCTGTCTCAGCGCAGTTTCCCTCAACAGGCGGACCCTTTTTTGGCTGTTCCTTCAGCTATGAACACCCGCCTCCAGGTTGCTTTTGCTGTTTCCCAAACCTTATTGAGTATTGTTTCCCCATTATCGTTGATTGTGAAGCATTCACCAATCTGATTCCGTAATTGTTCTCTAAATAGAGGGTCTCGGTAAAGGGTATCATTACACACCCATCTACATGATGCGGGTGTAGCGGGTCCCACATCTAGGGTTAGAACTGTGCTATCATGGTCCAAACATCCTACGACTGCTATACTGGCAGATATCATTTTGTGCACATACCTTTCTTCTAGTAATACTTAGTCTATTGCGGAATGTGTTCGGTGTGGTGGAGAGTAAAAGGTGTCATTTTTGGTAGAGGGGTGCATTTTCCACCATGCATCAATTAAGTGGGCTTCCTTCAATAGGTCTCTAAAGTCGCCTTTGTTGGGGATTTGCGGCGGCTCAGCACCACGCCGCTGTGACCACCAATCCACGGTTGGGTCGACAATCATGTTTAAGTCTCCTCCACCTATTAGGAAGCCCTCTCCCCACTCCTCCAGGAAGCAAACACTGATCTACAAAAAAGGAATTGTTGATTTGGCGCGTATACGGAGAAAAGTGTAACCAGTGTTTGGTTAATAGAACCTTTGACAGCGATGGATCTGCCTTCTTTGTGTTTAAATATGCTAGAGTATGCTTTCATTCTGTTGGAAGCCCAGAAATACCACCCAGATGTTTGCCCTGAGCAGGTATTCTTCCCCTTGTTTGTATTTGTTTTCCTGCACAAATAGTATGTCTAAGTTTGATTGTTTGAACTCCCTCAAGAGCATCAAGCGTTTTTGGGGTGAGTTGAGTCCTTTCACATCCAATGAGCCACACCTAACTGTTAAGCTAACCCACATCTTTGGTCCAATATTTACTCCTGGACGTTAGGGACGCTGAGAGTGAACCATTCAGTGTCGAGCTGTTGTTCAGTGTTGAACATCGTATGTGCCCAAATTCCCGTTCCAGAATTTAAGCCTGCTTAAGTACGTCTTTGCGCCATGTCCACAATTCTTTGTGCCCCGTCCCCCATTCAACCCATAGAAAGCAAAAATTCAACAATAACAGTTATTAGAAAGAAAAGGCAGACGCCCTAAAGAAAACTAGGGCCGCTCTCGGGTGTTTCTTTGCCGTCTGGGAGCATCAATACCTTAATCAGTTGCAACGTGTGTGGGTAATCCATAAGTAGGTCTCTGAATCCAAACTGGAAAGGTCCGGTACAAAGTCTCTGTTTAGTGAATGCTGCTGTATGCATATCTGCATTTGGGAAGTTTGTTTTATCATCAATTACGACTTCAATGTGAGCAGTTTGCTATTAGATCTCAAGATTTCAAAACCAAAATACTCACTTCATGGGGTATTAAACCTACAATACTTCCTTGGTCCGCTTGCTTTGCCCCGCCTAGGTAAGCGCTCAACAAGTGGTTCCTTTAAGTCAACGGTACCTCTATTTTCACCCAAGGAAGAGCTTCTGTCCTCCCCTTAGAGCCTCTGCAGGACTACTATTGCTTCCTCGCCGCTTGTGACTCTGTAATCTTCTCCACTGCTTTTGAAATTCAATCAAAACGGGAAACCCCAACAATATCTAATGGCTTGATCTCTTAGCCCTGATGTTAGTTGAGCACAGTCTCTCCTCTTTTGTAGAGTGATAAAGGATAAATCCTAGTAAATCCATATGTTTGATCCTTCAAAGTCAATTGTCTTTCGGCTGCTCGCTTTGTCGACAATGTCTGCTTTTTGTTTATAGTTCTGGCATTTTGCAATTACCGATCTTGGGCTGTTGGTGGGCCTCCCCCCCTGTTGATTCTATCGAACTACATGGCTGTAGTAGGCAGTTCATCGAAGAGTGGTTCAACAAGCTTCTTGACCTGTTTTTTCAATGTTTGTGGGGTCTCCAATTATCCTTATGTTGGTGCGCCTCTTTCGGTTTTTGAGATCATTGATTTTGGCTGCAAGATCTGCTTCCCTCTGTCTTAAGTCTAGGAAGCAGCTTTCAGCTTTCATCTCTGCAATGGCAGAGGATTGCTGGCAGTTTTCAACTACCTCAATCCTGTATTCCAGTGTGCTGACCCTTGTTTGGACTGTGGTTATCGATGCAGAGATGCTGGACTTCATTGATCTGATATCTTCAAGAAGCAATCGAACATTCACTTTTGTCGAGGCATCTTGGTTTTCGCCTGGTATTACTGTTTTGGCTGATTGAGGTGGCTCCTCCATGTTGGCGGTATTGCGACAGAACGCTTGAAGTGCGGACTTCGTGTTGGGGTCCAGCTTGTAGTTTTCGGCTAAGTTGGGTTGATGTCAATGGGTTGTTGGTCGAACACAAAGGAAGCAACCCTCCTCTTTGTTGTCTCCAGTGGTTTATGAAGTGCCTCAAAAGGCGGCCGTAAGGTGATTAGATGTGCAGCGCTTGATCAAGCTCACCTTTCATTTGGATGGCATGATGCTAACATGGCTAATGGAGCATTGCCGCAGATAATGTTTCAACAAGGTGCAATTGCCTCTGCGCCTGTTTTCATATGCATACATGGGCCCATGGTACCTTCCGCTTCGCTTATATTTGTGTCTTACGTTTAGCACTTCATCACAGCTCTCTTTATGGAGGTAGCTCGTAAATTCTACGGGGCGGTAAAGTATGAAGCAGGAGCAGTGTTGCTTGGATATCCCTCACAGGTTATAGGCAGTTGCTTGTTTATTCACGGCTGCCTCTCGAATGCGTGAAGTCTCTTTAATGTCTGCCATGGTGTTAATGGCTTGCACATAACAGCATCTATGTCTCTTGTCACTGCCCAATGAATATTGCCTGAGAAGAACTTCAATGTATTGGCCTGGGTGTTAAAAAGTGAATTGCCTCGCGGGGCCTCCTGTTGTGTCACAAGTGTTAGCTCAATGATGGGAGGTCGCAATCTTTCCCCGATATGTGACCGGTGAAGTGCTGTTGTTGCTTGACTTTCCCTCCACTTCACGGGTGCTCATTTGCCCACATTTACCTTCTTCCCTACGCCGGACAAGACCGCAGGGGTGGTCTGCTCTGGTCTGATTCGCCCAGCAGTAGTTTCCGGCTAAACATCAAGGCCGACTTTCTAGAGCAGGAACCCTGGAGCTGGTGGGCCGCTGCAATGATGTACTTCGTGCTGCCCGTGCTGTAGTTCCTGATGGTCTTACTCGGCGAAAGTTAGTCAACGTGTGCCCCGTGCCGTCACACGTCCTCCGGTGCTTCCATACCGGCTGGTTGCTCAGTTCAGCCGTAGTACGCCACCATTATAGCTTTGTCGGCAAGGGAGGTGCAGGTTTAGGCGGCCCTTTCGCATGCACCCCACAGCGGTCTCCTCAGGTTTTTTTAATGTTTAATTTAAAATGATGCTAGTAATTCTGCTTCTGAATGTGAAATCTGCTAATCACATCCCATTTTCATAATGCCTCAGGCTGAAAAGTAGTGCAAACATGTAACTCTGCTGAACGTATAATTGTGTGCTCTAGCGGCAGATTAAAATCTAAATATCAGTAATGTCTAGTTTGGAATTGGTGGCCTCTGGGGAAACTACAATTGTATGGCCCAAAACCTTTTGGTGACATTCAATTATCTGTTTGGTGGCTAGTGACTCATTTTACTGGCAGGGCCTTTTGTGTATTAGCTGTCTGGGACTGGGCTTCACCCAAAAGGAACCATTTGGCCCCAGCCCAGGAAACCCCCCCTTTTGACCTTTCTGGAAAGGCCTGTCACATTCCCCAGAGGACAGGCGATCTTACCATGTGTCTATCTGAGAGCCAGTGCTTCAAAGGCAAGATCTGCCTGGACAATGGAGAGCTCACACCATGGTGGTAATCATTAGAGAGTCTTTGATGTAGGGCAGCCAGGAGAGAGAGTGCAGAGTTGGGGTAGCCAGAAGAGGAGTACAAGTACACAAAAGGGTCTGACAATCGTGGCCTCTCCCAAGGCTTCCACACTTCCTGTGCCCACTCCCCACTTCTTGCAGACAAAGCACTCTGGCACTAACATCACCAGGCAAAAAACTCTCAACACAAGAGCCATGAACATAAGAGCCATGATTGAGTGGACCCTTACTAGAAGGCTAGAGGGGGAACAAGAAGGAGGAGTATTTGCCCTGAAACATTATTGGGGTTACAATCTTCCCCAAGGGCCTACCTACAACTGATACCACTGGTACCCAGTATCCTATTCATTGGAGATCAATGCCCCTGCAAGTGCTCCGTTGGAAGCTTCAAGTGACCGCTCAAATCTTCTTCGAGCCAGTGACCACTGAAGAGCTGTGACATGCTGACTCAATCAGTGACTGCCTGTTTTTCACCTGATTCCAGCTGATTAATTCTGCAGGATTTCATCGAGCCGACTTGATGTAAAAAGCCAGACAGTGTGCAATTGATTTTGTAGGCTAACTCCCATACAAAAATCCAATAGCTGCAACTCACCGACAGTGCACAAGAGCATTTCCCAATGCATTTTCATGATGCCTTTACCCAAAATATATGTCAGTATAAAAACATTTTCATGCTGGCTGTGGGCTGTGTGAGAAACCTGAGGTGGTTATTCACCCTGCAAGACCTTGAGAATCCCTTATTCAGGAGTACAGGGAACTGGTGGTGCTCTCATATCCCAACCCTGGGGGTGGACGAGCGAGGGAAGATCCTGTCATGATGCCTACTCCCGGGGACCCAGACCACGTCCAGCAACCCCGGAAGCAGGCATCAAGTTATCCTAAGCAAGCCCAACAACCCCTTCTAGGGACTATTTGGGTCCAGTCATGGCGCCAGGCTCATATGGAGAGTCAGTCCTGGCACCGTAGTCGCCAGGCTCATAGATTAAAACTTACCTGATGCAGACCATGCTGTAAACTTAACTGATGCAGACCATGCTGCAAGAGCTCCAAGCCGAAAGAGGCTTGGAAGGGACTACTTTACTTGGGGACTATTTTTTACTCGGGCGGGGGTGGGGAGGACTACTTACCTGGAGCTACTTTGGAGGCTATTTAAACCACGCCCGAAGAGCAGCACACGCTTCGCGTTATTCTGCATCCAGCAGCGTAACGCTCACCGTGCCTGCAAGTCTGCATCCAGCCTTCTGCCACGCCCCCCTCGAGTTTGGAGCTCCTAGAAAATGGGAGAAAGAAGGAGAAAAGGTTACAACAATAGCAATACCTTTAATCCTTACCTGAATTCCCGCTCCATCGTGCCTTCGAGCTGGAAGAAAGAAGTTATTTTATGCGTGTCGCCTCGCCTGCTGCAGCGCCGCGCTGAACTCACCGGCCTTCGCAGCATCTTCACATTCCACCGCATCCTCCTGCATGTTGCCGCCGCACTCCGGCACCTAAGGAGAAGACAAGAACAGCAAGGTGAGCCAAGGGAATACACAGAGGAATATTAGTCACCCACCCCCCCATAGACTTACCTGATTTTACCACTGGGGGTACTATTCCTCTTCACAGGTTGGCGCAGTTTCCAGTACATCTTCGCCGAACCCCGGCCCCTAAGGTGAAACAAAGGGACTAACAAGGGGAACCCTCCTCACCAGAATAGACTTACCTGATTTTACCGCCGGAGGTATTATTCCCCAAGACTTCATACTTTCTCTCAGCGCCTGAATAAGGGAAAAAGCAACAGGTTACATATTGACATTATTTTATCGAACTGTGTTGGAAAATACAAATCCTTACCAGAATACTACCGGTTGCCACGAGGAACTCTTCATTAGGGTCAAGCTGCAACCTGCAAGGAATCGGACAAGAGTGAAAGTCAGGCATTTGAATTCTTACGAACTTTATACTTCCGGCATCTTGCCGGGAATCTCGGAGTCAATATTGTTCTGGAACTGACCAATTCCTTCGAGCCAGTGAAGCAACTGGTTATCAACGCACCCCTGCGCTCCATGCAGGATGGAGAGCTCATCTTTTCAAACCATCAGGTGAGACTATAAGAGGGGACATCAAAGGCGATCTGTGGGGAGAACAGCGGGGGTGGGGGGATTTACGCTCAACTCCACGGGTGGTTAATTCCCTTTCTCCATTTGCAGAAGAATATTCCTACAGGCCAAGCAAACAAAGCTAGGTGGGCCAGTCCAGTCCGTCATCTCAGCCCTACGCGTCACATTGGTGGAGACCGCAGCTGTCCAGTTCCGATTGACGCCTCTGTGGGAGCCAGGTGAGCGTAACAGATCCTGGGTAGGGGAACCTGGGGTCATGCTTGGAGGGATACACCAGGTGAGACGCAGTATTATACAGGCGAGAGGGACGAGAAAGACGAGGTCTATGGAGCCTTTATAGGGTGTACCAAATCGACTTCTCTTAAATCCAATAAACTTCCTCTTCTGAAAGCCAACAACCCTCCCATATAGAACAAATCCCCTAGGATCCGCATAACTCCAAGAATCCATCTTTCAGCGGTCTCCATTAGAATACCCTCATGCTTCTTCTTCCTGTCCCTCTGCTTATTATTTTCCACATTCTCAACCTGACCAGACAAAACACTACGATTCCCACAATCCCCTTTGTGTATTTTATAATTCCGGCTATTCCATTTTAGCCCTCAAACCCTACCAATCCTGTCCCTCTGATTATCACTTTCGGAACTCCAAGTCGAAAGTGACCGACAATTACAATTCCCACCTTCCATATGTTCTGTTCTTCATCCCAGTCATTCTCCATTTCTTGAACCTTTCCTGTCTCGTCCCATAGGGTACTCTGACATTCCATTCCCCGCCTTTTGCGACACAAATACCTTCACACATCCAAGACAACGGACTGATGTAAAATCCGTCTATTTGACATGTCCCAACCTTGGCGTCAAGGAAAGTCAGGCAATTAACCTGAATCACACCCACCTGATGGCCCTTTCCTTTCCCCATAGGGATACAATGTGGAGCAAAAGAGCACAGTACGTGCAAGGCGAGCACGGCAGACAGCACAAGGAGACGGCTACCACGCAACAGTTCAAGAGAAGGAGAAAGGCGGCAGGAATAGACAGAGTGACGAGGAGAGAAGTGACCTTGCCCTTTACATCCCAGACCTGCGGACCCTTCGTGGAAGAGGGCCTAAGACCGCAAACAATAGCACAAGTGTTCTGCAGCAGATGTCAATGGTACACAGGGCAAGCCTATGCCGATAAGCAGGAGCGAGGGAAGCTCCCACGCCCGTTGTAGCGGCCTTGACTCCAGAGAATCCAAAAGCCAAGTGGTTCATCACAGCCGGTGAGTCGAGGGGAGAACCAATAAGAACATGGCTGTGTTGAATGAGAATCGCAGGAGTGGCAAGTTTGAACCATGTTCAACGAACTTTGAATGAACTGCAAGAGTGTAAAAGGGGAGACCAGCTGCAGAGGGAAACCGGCACCACGTGGGTGCTAACTCAAGAGACTATGGTCAATCCCCACCTAAGTGAAACTACAATTACCAGAAGGCTGTAGGCTAGCGAAATAGATCAAAGTGGTCATACAGAGGGTCAAGCAAAATCCCTGTACAATCAAAAGACTTTGATCTACAAGCAGTGTGAAAGAAAGGGAGGCGAATTCTGCAAACATTGAACTGTGTAAAAAGAGAACATTGAATGTAAAAATGGGTGAGCGCCCAGAAGAGGGGGACCCAAGGGTGAGCCACTTTCACCCTGATCGAAAGCCACAGCAAACCTGGTGAAGGGAGGCTGAGAATCGAGAGGGGTCGGAGCCCGGCAGAGGGGGATCCAAGGGTGAAAAGTTGTCACCCCAAGATTGATAAAAGTGAAAGCGAAAGTTAAGAAACAGTGTGAACCCGAAAGAGGGATGCCAGAGAAGAGGGGTCCGAGCCCGGCCGAGGGAGACCCGGGGGAAGCTCTCATCCAATCGTCAAGTAAGAAAAGAACGGACATATAAATTGTGGAATACGATACAAGAAGGGTCGGAGAAGCCCAAGACTGGTCTGTGCTCCAAGCTCCTATCTTACCATGTGTCCAAAACAGGGGGGGTGGGGGGGGTTGAGACCCAGGCTACCGCATCCTGACATATTATTTGAGAACACTTCTTTTCTTGAGAAACATCCCACACCGCTTTTTGTATTAGTTGTGAGGTTTGGCAAAAGGTTTCTTAGTATATATCGGGTTTCGCCAAGCCGGAGCCGGAGAACACTCGACGTGTAGCCGTAGAATTCTCCCTACCAATGTCCCCCTTTGTATTCCAAAAGAAAACTACAAAGGTAGCAATTAGCCAAAAGACAGGATCAGTGCAGCAGCCAATGAGGAGGAGCCAGAAGATGGTTCCTTGGGATCCAGGAGGGTAAACGATGAAGACAACCCGGATGGTGGACACAGGAGACAGGATTCGGGTGAAACTTCACAAGAATAAGATACAATAAACACAGGGACTAGATCTTACAAGGAGAAAAGAAATGGCAATACACCAAGGGACACTAATGGATGATTTTAGAGACTTACCAACACCTTCCAAATAGTATTTATCGAGGAGCTCTGCACCACCCAGTCTACCCTATACCCGACGGCACGAGGACGCCTTATCGGTTCAGCAGGCAGTCTCTAGTCCGTTTCTATCCCGCCGGAACGAGGACGCCATTCGGCGAAAAGCGCCAAGTGGAAGTCTCTAGTTCGGGCGCAATTTACTGGGCAATGCAGGCTCTCTCCAGGTACCGGATAGGAAGGTTCTGAGAACCGCAGAGAAGTTGCAGGATGTTCAGGATCCGCAGGTGATGCAACGTAGAAGACCAAGGATACAAACGGGTAAGTGAAGTCCGGGTCGGCAATGTGCGAGCACTGAGATAACCAATTCAACAGGCAGAGCAGGTTAAGTAACGTTCCGAGTCGGCAATGTGCGAGCAGCGATGTAACCAATCCAGCAGGCAGAGCAGGTCATGTAGCATTCCGAGTCGGCAATGTGCGAGCAGCGATGTAACCAATCCAGCAGGCAGAGCAGGTCAGGTAGCGTTCCAGGTCGGCAATGTGCAGAAGTGTTCAAAGGAGTTTCAAGGAGACAGGACGGGTCAGGATACAAGCCATGGTCAATAAGGAGGGGACAAGGTAACATGAGAAAAGGGAAACTAGGAACAAGAGTGGAAGCAAAACCACCGAGAGCTATGATTGAAACAATCAGAAGCAGCGAGTGCAGTCACCCGGAAGTGTTTTAACGGGTGGCCGTAACCCCGCGTGACTGCTCCCCCGTAAAGCGCGATAGCGTTTTTTGTGGAGCGGCCGCCATAGTCGCCATGGTAACATGGTTCCGGAAGTTCCACGGTAATAATGGCGTGGTGGGATCTTCATGGTATTACATGTAGAATACTTGAGAGAGAGCAAGCTTTGAATCAGAGCCTTCCTCTGGGTATTTTTGACAGTAAAGGCCCTTTTTATTTTGACACAACACCACTAGGACTGCCTTTTTTCATTTGATGCTCGACACTTGGATATAGGTGTAGATTAGGCGTTTTTTCAATCTGCATACAGCATTCATTGTTCAATAAACACCCTTAAACTGTGATCACTTGTGTCTGTCTTACTTGTTGCCACCATGAGTTCCTCACAGCTGGCACCAATATATGCCAGTATTCCCACGTAAGAACACAATCATGTTTGCATCGCACACAATGCCAGTAATGATACTATAAGAAAGCATGCCCAAGCTTTCTCTGGCAACATATGGCAGTATCCCCACGTAATGTATTAATCTCTTGTCATATGCTTAACACCGAAGACCATTTTCTAAGCGTGGGACGGGGATTCGAACCTCTGTTACTCTGCGTTGTCTTGCTTCGAAGACAAACACTTTGCCCCAGAGCTATCCTCATGGCCCAAAAGCATATTTCCAGAAGCAAGTATACTTATAAATAGACATATTTTAAATTGTGTGTCTTTTTTTTTCAACATTTCTTTTTATTGTTTTATAAAGGTGAGCAGTAATACAAAATAAAAGAGGAAACATACAGCTTTCGGCGAGAGATCGGGTCTAAGGTGACATTAAAGCTTTGTTTCAACAAAACTGAGGTCCGAAAAAGAAACAGTGGGAGGGAGGGGAGAGTGGAGATACAGGGAGCATAGGTTTATGCAGCAAGCTGTTTCGGAAGTCAGTCTCTTTCTTGCTGCACTGTTTTAGGGCGGGAGTGGGGGGCCGTGCTCTAGGCCTGTGTTCGCCCTGCTGCTAGGGAGGCGGGGGGTTGTCAGTGTTGGGCTTCGGCTTGGCCACCGGAGTGTGTCTGCGTTTTGCCTCTGCCGGGTGTTCAGTCCAGTTTCTCCATCCATCGCAAGGTTCGGGGCTGTCTTGCCACTCCCGGGAATTGCTGCGTGTAGTCTAGAAATGGGGCCCAGGTTTGGTAGAATTTGCTTCTGTTGTCGAAGCGCACGGCCGATGTCTCTCTGCTTCCGCCTTGCCCAACTCCTTCGCTTGATAGCCAGTGCCTGAGCTGGGCGTATCAGAACCTTTCCGTTTCCGGGACCTGGAATTTGGCCTTACAGGCTTCAAAGTTCAGCAGGTCGCCGTTTTCAAAGAAGTCCACGACGACGTGCAGTCCGCCCGCTTTCCACTTGTCGAAGCTTTTCGGGGTGACGCTGGGAGAGAAGTCCGGGTTGTCCCAGATGGGGGTGAGAGGGCCTATCGTAGTTCTGCGGTTCCATTGGCAGGCTGCTTTCTTCCAGCTTGTCACTGTGTTTCTTGTCGCCGTCAGTGGCTCCTCGTTGGTGGAGTGGTTAGGGCTTTTAATGTGTGGTAGGCCTTCTATCGGCGACTGGCACCAGTTGTCCTCCAGTGTTAGCCAACGGGGTTGAGGGTCCTGTAGTTTCCATGCAAAGGGGTGGGAGAGCTGGGCTGCAAGGCAGTATCTGTTGACGTCTGGGACCCCTAGGCTGCCCGCCGCGTGTCATGATTCCTGCACCTCATGTCCCCAGCCCTCCAAGATGTCAGGCTGGAGCCAGGCCACGATCACCTACATGGCCCGCAAGGGCCTCTCCATCCCTCCAAAGACCCACTTGGAGTCAGACTTGGCACTTGTGGCACCAGACTTACTCACTCCCATAGGATAACATTGGGGATTGGACTTGTAGTGTATTGATGGGGACAAGATCGATGCCCCCACATATTTCGGTTCCCAGAACTGCATGTGCAGTCTAGTCTTTTGGGTGTGAATCAGCCCAGAGACACCTGGGATTCCCAGAGACTATTTAAGCCACGCCCAGGCTGAGAAACATGCTTTGTGTTTTCTGCACCTTGTTCGGATCGGTCTCCAGTAGGCCTGCATCTTTCTTCTGCGCTCAGCTCCTGCAAGAACACTGTTAGGAACAGCCTTACCTTGCAGCGCTTCTGCCCATCATTCATCACTTCCTCTGTTCTGCGGGCATCTTCGGCTGTGTCATTCCCATCCCGGCACGCCGCTTCCTAAGGAAAAGGGAAAAGAACAGAAAAAAGGCATTAGAGAGCATTCAGAAATTCTTTGCTTATTTTTAAAGACTGTACGAGCTTCAAACGCTTACCTGAATCCCAGTCGCTCTGGGGGAACTGTGTCTCCGGAACTTCTCATCCATCTGCAAGAGGGAAAAGACACTCCAGATTAACGTGGAAACATCTAGAGGTGCCGCATCCCGTGCTTACTCACTGCATTTCTTCTTCATAACTGGCATCAACGCTGAAAACGTCGCGGCACCTAAAAGACACAAAAAAAGAACCCAGTTCAATACAAATACGAAAGGGTCGCATCACGCTCTCACTCACCTTCAACGCTACTCATCTCAGCAGCACGTCGCCATCCCTGGACGCCGGCCATCATCTAAGGAAGGAAAGGAACGAAGTTGGAGAACTATTCAAAAGACTCATTATCCTTACCTGTCAGACTCTTGCCAGTGAAGTAACTAGGCAGCAACGAGCCCGCATCAATCAACGCGCTTATGCGCTGAAAGCAGGACGGAGAGCACACTTTCCAAGAAAACAAGGTGAGCTGTGGATCAAAGGGAAAGGTTGGACCCCAGAGAAGAATGGGTTCAAGCACACAGAGACAATAGGGAGTTAAACTCTACCAATCCTGTGTTTCAGGCCCAGTCTCCAGTCGAGTAGACTCCAGGGAAGGGTTTGAGGTCGTAAGAGGTCAGAACAGGCTGAGTGACGTCCCTGTGGATACCAGGTGAGCGTTACACCGCGGTACTTCGGAGCATGATGCGCCTTGGTATTCGAGGCTTCGTTCCTTCCCAGACGTATTTTAGGAGATCTGCCTGTAGCTTTTGGATGGCAGACTTTTGGACCGTTACTGGAAGGGCCAGACAGTGATATAGTAGTCTTGGGATTAAGTTCATTTTAACGACAGCAATCCTTCCGAACCACGAGATTTCCTGCTTTTGCCATCTGGCTAGGTCCTTTCGGAATTCTGCGAATAGTGGGCGAAAGTTTATTTTGTAGATTCTTTCAGTTTTAGTTGGCATTTGGACTCCCAGATAGGTGAGATGTTGCTTTGTCCATGAGAGCGGGTATTTGGCCTCCAGGGAGGCCTTGTATTTCTCCTGCATGTTGAGGCCCATTACTGCAGATTTCGTGAGGTTTACCTGGAACCCTGCTGCTTCTTTGAACTTTTCTAATTCCTGCCAGATTGCTTGCATGGACTCTTCTGGTTGAGAGACCGTCGAGTGTACGTCGTCTGCGTAGAGGGCTACTTTATAGGACTCTCTGCCGATCGAGAGGCCGTGTATCGCCGGGTTCGCTCGTATTCTGTCCGCGAAGGGCTCCATAGAGAGCGCGAATATGAGTTGGGGTAGGGGGCAGCATTGCCTAGTGCCTCTTGTGATGGTGATTCTCTCGGACTTGATCCCATTCACTCTGAGATGTGTGGAGGGGTGTTGGTAGTTAGCTAGGATCCATTTGGTGAAGTTTTGGCCGAATTTGTAGCGTCTTAATGTTTCCTTGATGTAGCCCCAGTCCAGCCTATCGAAGGCTTTGTGTGCATCGAGTGACATGATTACTAGTTCCGACCCCATTCTTTTGGCCGACTTGATTGTGTTGACTGTACGCCTGATGTTATCGTGTGTGCTGCGGCCCGGGAGGAAGCTGGTTTGGTCCGGGTGAATTATGCTTGGGAGAGTCAGTGCTAATCTGTTCGCCAGGATCTTTGCAAACAGCTTTGCATCGTTGTTTAGTAGAGTGATAGGTCTGTATGAAGCGTGTTGGGTCTGGTCTTTCCCTGGCTTTGGGATGAGGACCGTCACTGATTCCTCCATAGACAGGGTTGTGGTGCACGTTTCGAGAAAGGAGTTGAATAGAGTTGCTAGCTGGGGGGACAAGATGTTGGTGTATTTCTTGTAAAACTGGGCAGTAAAGCCGTCCGGGCCCGGGGCTGTGTTTTTCAGGGTACGGATCGTATTGCCTGCTTCCTCCGCTGTGATTGGGCGTTTCAGTGGTTCTAGTTGGAGCTGTGGCGGTACTCCTTGGGCATGTGCCAGGAAGCTCAGCTGCGCCAGCTTGGATGTAGGGGGTCCAGACATGGTTTCTCCGTGGTGTTGTGCCATGAGTTGGAGGATTTCCGGCTTTGTATAGCGGCGTGGCTGCTCGGGTCTGCCAGGCCTTGGATGTTATTTTGTGAGTTAACTTTTTTCAGCTTGTGCACCAAGAGGCGGTTCGCCTTGTTGCTGTTTAGGTAATAGAATTGTTTTGTGTAGGACAGGGCCTTGGCTGAGCGGTCCGCCAGATGCATCTCTAGTTCAGATTTCACTCTCTTGAGTGCCCGGCCGGTAGCTTTAGTCTGGTGCTTTTTAAAGGTATCCTCCAGTTCCTTGACCCTTTTCTCCAGCTTGTCTTGCTGTAGTTGGTTAAGTCTCTTGAGCCTCGATGTGCAGTTGATCGCTACTCCGCGGATCACCGGTTTCATGACGTCCCAGAGGATTGCCCCTGTGGTGTCATCGGTCGAGTTCTCCGCAAAGTAGTTTGCGAGCGCCTCATCTATTTCCGTTCTGCAAACGGCATCCGCCAGGGTTTGGTCTTGTAGCTTCCAGGACCATTTCGATACTTCCGGCATTCCTAGTGTCCGCAGACGCATAACAATGGGAGCGTGATCTGAGATGGCTCTCAGACTGATCTGGAGGTCTTCTATGCAGGGAAAGAGCTTGCTGGAGGTCAGAAGCAAGTCAATTCACGAACGGCCTCTATGGACGTGCGAGAAGAATTAGTAGTCCCTTTCCTTCTTGTTAAACAGCCGACAGGCATCTATGGTACCGGTTTCCCGCAAGAACTCTGCCATGGCCAGGTCTTTGATGTAGTCCTCCCTGTTGGAGGGAGTGTTTTGTCAGGGTCTGGTGTTAGATTGAAGTCCCCACCGATTAGAAGTTGACCCTTGGAGAATTCTGCCATCACTGGAAGCAGGCTGTGGAGAAAGCTGTCTTGTGCGCTTTTCGGGCAGTAGATTGCCGCAAGGATGATGGGGAGGTCGACGAGGAGGCCTTTCAGTAGTAGGTAACTGCCTTCTGGGTCTCTTTTGATCGTGATCTGAGTCAATGGCAGGTTGCTGCTGGCCGGAGGAGGCAAAATAGCGTTTTGGGTAGCGGAGGAAGGATATCCGATTTTCATCGGCAGCTAGTAGGTGGGTTTCCTGTAGGCAGATGATGTCCGCTGATAATTGGGAGAGTTTTCGTTCCACCGATTTCCTCTTGCCCGGGGCGTTTAGGCCTTGCACGTTCCAGGTCAACATGGTGATTTCCCCATCTGGGGCGGCCATCTGGGCTAAGTATAGTTGCTAGTAAGGGCGGCCTCCCTGTTGATGATTGTGCCTCGCAGCTTGGTTTGGGTTTCTGGGGAACCCGATCTCTTCGAAGAAGTCTCCCATCTCCACGACTCCGAACTCCCACTTTGAACAAAAACTTGGTCCTACGGTCCAGCCTTCGACCAACGGGGCCTGTGGCCAGGCCAACGCAACCAGCTAGATGAGGCAATCACGCCTCTTGCGTTTCCAGTATAGCGAGAGGATTACCTTATGGTGTAGTAGAGATCCATTGAGTTGGAGTTCCTGTGTCTGTTGTTCTCTGGGGCTATTCTTGTGGGGTCTTTGGGTTACCCGGCAGCTCGTCTTCATCGATTGTTCATTTTCTTGTTCCTGGGGGCGGGCCCACGTACCCTACGGCGGCTCTCGACTCGGGACCATGAGCTCAGGGGCTCACGCCTAGCGCCTTCGGGGCCGGGCCCTGCTCTGTCGGGTTCCTCGTCCCCGGTCTCGGGGTTCATTAAGTTTTCTGCCTCTTTAGGGGAGGAGATCAGCTGTGTTTTACCCTCCCAGGTGAAGGCCAGGGGCGTGCGGAAGCCCCAGCGGTATGTTAGTTTCTTCTTGCGGAGCCATTCTGCCATCAGTTTTAGGGCTTTCCGTTTTGCTAAGGTTGTTGACGCCAGGTCCTGGTACAGAGATATTGTACAGTCTCTGAAATGGATCCGGGCTGCACTTCTGGCCTCCCGCATGATCTCCTCTTTGACTCGGAAGAAGTGCACTCGGGCCAGGACGTCTGGGGGAGAGGAGAAATTTTGTCTCGCCTGGGTTCTATGTACCCTGTCCAGCTCCAAGGGGGCCTCGTCTGGCAAGGTTATGATGAAGAGGAACAGGTCTTTTAAATATTGGTCCAGGTCACCGTCGGAGACCGAGATCGGACCCCCCTCAGGTGGATGTTATTGCGCCTCGACCTGTTCTCTGTGTCCTCCTGTTTGGCTTCGAGGGCTTCGCATCTGGCTTCCAGAGCTGCGATCCTGTCCGTTCCCGCCCCAATTTCAAAGTTTTGCTCAAAGGTGGTAGTTTCTATCTCTTCAGTTCTAACCTCGATTTCCCACACTCTCTTGTCCAGGGATGTGATTTTGCTTTTTGCTTCATCCGTCCCCCTTTGGTATTCCTTGGTAATTGCTGTGAGGAGGTCTTGTAGGTCGGCTTTAGTAACTGTTTGCGCCATCGGTTCCGGGGCCGCTTCTGGGAGGGAACCCGCTGCTGCACCTTCGTTGCGCTCCCCATTTTTGAATTTCTCCGCCATTGGCGTAGTTAGCAAGGCCGCAATGTCTGTTTGCTTTGTTGGCTTGGGGTTCCTAGACATAATGATAGGAGGCGGCAGACCTGGTTCAGTGGAGCCCCCGAAGGGCTCGCGCCCTCACCCCTGGCTGTTCTGGATCAGTTTCCGAGCTGCCGTCTGTAGAGTGGATTGACAGGTCGCCGCACGGAGGCAGGGCAACCCCCTGAGGGACTCTTGTTTATTGACGCGCTTTTGGGCCGTTGACATCCCAGTTGCACCTCTGGGGAAGGGCCGGTGCGGTTGCCTGGGGATGTTGCCTCTAAATGTTCTGGTCCGACCGTCACACGAGTGGCGTGGGCACTTTACTTGGGCGCCTTGTGTTCCCTGCTTTCCTGAGGGTGGGGGGGAAGATCACACAGTTAGGGCAGCAGCCCCGAGTGTTCTTGCTGGGGCTTGATGTTGCTGATCCTTTTGTTTTTGGGCAACTTTGCTTTGGAAGCTATTGGGAGCTTCTGTGGGGCTTTGCTTTGGGAGCAAGTCTTTGATTTGGGAGCTTTTGGGGGCGACTTTGCTTGGGAGTATCGCATGGCCCGCCCTCCAACCCAGTTGTATTTTCTGCTTTTCCTGAGGGTGGGGTGAGATCCCACGGTTAGGCCGGGCAGCGCCAAGTTTTCTTGCTGGGGGCCTGTTTTTGCTAAGTCCTGTTCTTGTTAGTGTTCTTGCTAGGGCCGCCCCGAGTCTCTGTGACTGGCAGTTGTTCCCCTGATCCCCTGAACGGGTGGCCTTTGACTGATTTCCTATCCCCGGCGCGGCAGGTGTGGCCTTACCTTCCGCAGTGCAGGCTGGGTTGATGCGGGGGCTTCTGCAGGGTGAGTAGCTGTTTGGGGAGCGGCCACCACAGCCCACATTCTGGCCCGGGCTCACAAGGCGCACGGGCCGCCTGCCCGCGCGGGGGGGGGTGTGAGTTTTGGTTCGGTGGTGGGCCGTGGTGGGCCTGCTCCAGCTGGCTCACGGGAAAGGGGTGTCCGGGCCCTTTGGGCAGATCTCCTCAGCCGCTACAGTCCCAGCGGCAATTCCAGGGTGCTCCAGCAAGGACCAACAGACTTGGGTCCGGGGGAGCCCGCTCTTGGTGCGGCGGGGCCTCCCGCTGTATGAAGTGTTGCGGGGGGAGGGGCGCTCAGTACGGTGCCCCCAGTGGCTTTGCTGCAGTGTGGTTGGACATCCCAGGGAGGAGCGGGCGAGTGGGGGCAGGCGGGGATGCCCCTGGATCGTACCCCTGTGCCTCCGGATGGTGGGGGGAGGAGGCTCTGCTTGGTGGTGGGGGTTATGGTAGGGGTGGAGGGCGTTGAGCCCCTCCACCGAGCACAGTCCCAGAGGCCGGCCTGCCTACTTGGTGGGTAAAGCGGGTCCCGGCACGGTGGAGGTTCGCACGGGGAGGCGCTGGGTCCAGTTGCTGTAGCTGGCGTTGGGCCTCGAGAAGCGGGTCGGGATTCAGACCGCCCCCCCCCCCCCCTCTGAGTCCCAGTAGTTGCCGGACTGTTAACTTGCAGGGTTCGCGCCGGTTGCCATTTGATAGTGGGACTCAGTTGCTTCCTGCGTCGTGGAGGGTCTCTAGATTTACAGGTTCCTCCCCCTTATGGACCGCGAAATTTGGAGAGCTTGTGCAGACATGCTTCGTAGCACGGTCCTGCTGCTCCGTTACTCACGAAACTCGCTATCACTGGGGCATTTGTAAAGGTTGCGTGGCCGCGACCGGGAGCTCTCACAGAGCCAGTCCGTCCGCCATGGCTCCAAGCCACGCTCCCCAATTGTGTGTATTTTATATGCAAGTATTGCATTTAGTGTTGCTTATGGCTGAGTGATGCACTGCAAGGACAGAGAGGTGCACATATGTGTGTTTCATTTTTGCATGCTGAAATCACAGAATGTCTGACTGTGATTTGCTTAAACTGATTTCAAATGTTTTTCAATATTGGAATATACTGTGCCAAATCTTGGCAGTGCAGGTGCAATGTGTGAAAAAGAGTAGTCTTCTTTCAAAATATTCCTCTTAAAATAAATATGAGCAACTTTACAGTCTTAAATTGCAGAAGAAAGTTCCACAGACATTGTGGAAGAGTTTTAAGGGTTTGAGCATGAAAGGTGATTGAGCTTGTCCATGTCCTATAAATGCCAGAATGCTGGTTAACTGATTGTCAGTTATCTGAGACAAATAATGAAGCAAAAAGGCTCTAAAACAAGGCTTATTGGCCTTTTTGCTTTATCCGACTACGAATATTTGTTAACATGCATTTTTATACCAGAAACATTTCTATTACCAACAAAGGGGTTTGTGACGAATTGCTGGAATTCTTCCCTTCTCCCCAAGGGGGGTAGCCCTCTCCCCGTGAGGCTAGAAGGTGAGCCCGCTCCGCAACACCCTCCATAGGGGTCAAAACAAGTGGCTTCTCACCATGAGCGACTGCCCCTTTGGGAACAAGAACTCGGTTCCTGTGAGGAACTCTCTAAAGAACCTAACAACCGTCCCCCTTCAAATACATCCAGTGAAGAAATGCATAAAGAAAATACAAGTATGTACTATTGTCATCCCGAAACTGTGATGTGTCCTTTAAAAGAAAAATCACCTTTTACTGGGATGAGGACCTGTGGAGGCGAAGAGAAGACAAAACAAACAGAGAGATAGGAATACGTAATTGCGCCAGGGAAGTCCCACGGTTATGTAATATATGAGAGGGGAGGAGACTGGAAAAAGAGAGAGGAAGCCTGTGAGTTACGAATCAGCTTGCTCACTTACACAGAGAAGAGGCTGAACGCAACTGCAGGTAACAGGGAAAGACTGGAGACTCAGGGGGACGGAAAATCATTATTGGAATGCTCATACTCGTCCTAGTCAAGATAAAGTTTTGACATATACAGAAGTGAATATGAATCATCATTGGAGTGCTCATGCCTGTCCCAGTCAAGAGAAGATAGTGATTCATAGAAGAGAAACTATTGATTTACCACGAAGTGAGTGCTCATACCGGTCCTAGTGAAGGAGAAAACCTTAAATGTAAGAGAGGGTACAAGCCTCAAGACTGGAATATTTACATTGGTGTTAGACTAGACAAAGAAGGTCTAATTAGAGAGAAGAGACATAATAACAAAGAAAAGCCTGAAGATAAGGCTGATCTATAGAATACAAGTGAAGTCCAAAGAGAAATCAAAGACTGTGATCTATATACCAATGGGGGAGTGGCCTGACTAACTAGCCATGGAATAGGACGCGTCTCTATGCGTCACCCGCGGATCCGACAATAACCTGGCAAGCACCAACGTTGAAACTGAGACACACAAGACCCAAAAAGAGCTGTAGATGTGGGAACAAGCAAGGCACAACGGGATCGTAGCGTTGTGAAGAACCGTGATGTAAAACCGGAGTTTTGTCGGGAAATAACAACAAGAACTTCCGAAACATAATGGTTTAAATGGCGCTGGCTGCAGAACAATGGATTCCACAGGACACCGGAGTAACAATGTATCTCGGAAACAATGCAGCAGTATTGAGCACCCGCTAGTGAAGACGTACACACAGATCCCTGCGGACCCGATCCCAGCACGGACAGCAGGGAATCAGAGGCAGACACAGTGCTCCGGGATCTCGCAGCGAGACGTGTGAAGAACGATGAGATTTGTGAGCCCCGGACTGCAGCGGAGGTGACCACGGACCCATATGGTACGGACAGCTATAACAGGCCCATATGGGCAACATGAGCAGAGCGGCCGAGTGTTCTGGTTCGGCAGGTAGCAGTGGATATAAGCGGCACTGAGACAGAGCAGGCACCGAGGTGCAGAGGGGCACCTCGCGACACCAATAGAGACGGCACAGGGATTACACCGGCACAGACAGGGACAGAGTTGAAGCAGAGGGGAGTGGCCTCCTTGGCGGAGGCAGTGACTGGAGTCGGGCATCGCTGCCCGTGCTATCAGCACATGAAGCTGCCAGAACATATTCATTGAGGGCACAGGAGTGGCATAGTCCGACCGCAGCAGGACTATAAGGACTGGTGGTATGCTGCAATAGCCAGAGCCTATGGTGGAGCAAAACGAACAAAGACGCAAGAGGGTGATCATGTTGGAGGTGCAGCAGTCTCTGGCAGGAAACGAGCTGAGGCTATCAACCCTGTGGATGTGGGTGCAATGAAAGGTGAACGCAAGAATACGGCCCTGGAAGGAAAAGATTAGGAAGGCGCATCCAGGGGAGTAGTGCCCTGACCCTGATCGCATAGTAGTGCAGACCACCATCGGCGGAAGGAGAGACATAATTGGCTGGCAGACAGAGTAGGGACAACAGTGGTCCATGCTGAGCTGTGCAAGGGGCAGATAGGCACACAGCCCAGGGAACAGAGGGGTGTGCAAGGGGGAGACTGGCACACCAGAGATTGTAGACCCGAACACAGGGGAGCCCTGCAGTGCACAGTACCCGAGACCTGGGTATTTACTCCACCAGGACACAGACTGACCAGGAACGCTAGCAGGCTCCTGAACGCCACGGCTACGAAGCAGCAACGTTGGAGGAACCCCTCTGAGGAGCCTGAGGGCTCTAACCACAGACCGGAAGTGGGGAAATAAGCTGTAAGGTGCCGGTATCCACGCTGTGCAGATAGAGGCAACAGAGACGAACACTGGGAACACAGAAAGTGTATGGTAACAGCAGGATAAGGAACAGACCGTATTGCTGGCGCTGTTCATGACTAGTGCAGGCTGGATCCTCATAACACTGCTGCCTGAGGATGGAATAAAGGCGCGCACCAAAGTGATGGCCACAAGGCTCTATGGTGGGAGAGAGACATTTGAAGGAGCAACAGTAAGTCAAGACAATCTAATAGTTATATGCCAAGTGGCGAAATGGCATCCAAACAAATCAAAGGCAAAGCAGTTGCCAATGGACATTTTTACTAAAGTAACCCAGGCAACGTTCGACGCAAAGACACCAGAGAGGGGCACACAAGTAGAGGTACCTCCAGCAAGGGATGACCAACAAATACTGCCAGCTTTTGCAGAGCTGAAATAATCATGGGGATCCAAGATTGACACTGCCATTGCAGAGTTGGAAACGGCACTTGACACCAAAATAGATGCCGTAAGCTTGGACGTCAACCTCCTGCGACAAGATGTGAAAGCTTTATCCGAACATACAGGAGGGCTGGAAAAGGAAGTGAAAGCGAACACAGCCACTGGCGCGGCTAACGCAAAAGAAGTCTATACATTGCAGCAACAAGCACGTAGCCTAGAGAACAGAGTGGAGGAGGCGGAAGGACGGGCACTCAAACAACATTTGCATTGTAGGACTGCCGGATGGAACTAAAAACCCGGATCTGACAAACTACATAGAAAATATGTTGCTGCAGGGATTCACCGTCGAGAGAGCGCACAGGGCCCAGACCGAGGCCATTACCAGGGCCCCCCCCCCCCCGAGGCCAATCATCGCCAAGATACTAAATTTTAAAGACAGGGAGAAGATGCTGGAGCACTTCCATAAAGGAGGTACTATAAGAAGAGTGTCAGTGAACATCACAGCATATCTGGATTACACTTTTTTGGTACAGAGACAACGTTTGAGTTACGTGTCGGTGAAAAGGAGACTACGTGAGTCCGGAATTAAGTACATGCTGTTGTATCCCGCGAAGCTGAAAGTAATGCACAAAGACGGGGCATGTTTTTTGATACCCTGGAAGAAGTGACTGCATGGTTGGACATGATGAACTGCCCAGCGGATGCGGATGACCCGGCAGGCAAGAGTCAGGAGAAGGGAGGGGGTCATCCAGTGGCGCTGGGGCGCAGACAGGGGGCGTTGCGGGTGAAACAAACACTGAAGATAAGTTGTTTTTCCTCGAGACTCCAGAAGAGATGACAAAATGGTTGGATTTGATGAACTGCCCGGCTGAAGCAGATGACCAGTCGGAGAGACGAGGAGATAAGAGACTATTTTTGAGGTAACGAGCACAGCAAAGACATTGACTTTGGGACTAGAATATAA
This sequence comes from Ambystoma mexicanum, assembly GCF_040938575.1. Taxonomy (NCBI): domain Eukaryota; kingdom Metazoa; phylum Chordata; class Amphibia; order Caudata; family Ambystomatidae; genus Ambystoma; species Ambystoma mexicanum. The sequence continues at coordinate 579,234,371 of NC_090941.1, read as the reverse complement.
CACAGCATACAACGAGATTAGGGGGATGGGTTACACGAGGAATGAACATTGTTGGGTAATGTCCGAGTTTAAGGGTTGTAACCATGTGACATAATTGGAATCTAATATAGCTATGCTTTGAACAGGGTACGATACGCACAAGTGAACTGAAGGAGAGCAGGCCGGATAAGTGAACCAGGGTTTCTCTGAGACAGGCTTTGTGCCAAGTAAGGGTTGTGCTACCTATATATACTTATGATACGAACCTCTGGACTAGAATATAAAATGTTAAATGGGTTGTTTAAGTGATATGTGCACATAAGGGCTTAATGTTACGCTCACCTGGCTCCCACAGAGTCATCGATCGGAACTGGACAGCTGCGGTCTCCACCAATGTGACGCGTAGGGCCGAGATGACGGACTGGACTGGCGCACCTAGCTTCGTTTGCTTGGCCCGTTGGAATATTCTTCTGCAAATGGAGAAAGGGAATTAACCACCCGTGGAGTTGAGCGTAAATCTCCCCACTCCCACTGTTCTTCCCACAGATCGCCTTTGATGTCCCCTCTTATAGTCTCACCTGATAGTTTGAAAATATGAGCTCTCCATCCTGCATTGAGCGCAGGGGCGCATTGATAACCAGTTGCTTCACTGTCTCGAAGGAATTGGTGAGTTCCAGAACAATATTGACTCTGAGATTCCCGGCAAGACGCCGTAAGTATTAAGTTCGTAAGAGTTCAAATGCCTGACTTTCACTCTTGTCCTATTCCTTGCAGGTTGCAGCTTGACCCTAATGAAGAGTTCCTCGTTGGAACCGGTAGTATTCTGGTAAGGATTTGTATTTTCCAACACAGTTCGATAAAACAAAGTCAATATGTAACCTGTTGCTTTCTCCCTTATTCAGGCGCTGAGAGAAAGTATGAAGTCTTGGGGAATAATACCTTCGGCGGTAAAATCAGGTAAGTCTATTGTGGTGAGGAGGGTTCCCCTTGTTAGTCCCTTTGTTTCACCTTGCTGTCCTTTTGTTTCCCCTTAGGGGCCGGGGTTCGGCGAAGATGCAGTGGAAGCTGCGCCGACCCGTGAAGAGGAATAGTACCCCTTGTGGTAAAATCAGTTAAGTCTATGGAGGGGGTTAACTAATATTCCTCTGTGTATTCCCTTAGCTCACCTTGCTGTTCTTGTCTTCTCCTTAGGTGCCGGAGTGCGGTGGGAACATGCAGGAGGATGCGGCGGAATGTGAAGATGCTGCGAAGGCCGGTGAGTTCAGCGCGGCGCTGCAGCAGGCAAAGCGACGCGCATAAAAATAACTTTTCTTCCAGCTCAAAGGCGCTATGGATCGGGAATTCAGGTAAGGATTAAAGGTATTGCTCTTGTTCTAACCTTTTCTCCTTCTTTCTCCCTTTTTCTAGGAGCTCCAAACCCGAGGCGGGCGTGGCAGAAGGCTGGATGCAGAGTTGCAGGTACGTTGAGCGTTATGCTGCTGGATGCAGAATAACGCGAAGCGTGTGCTGCTCTTCGGGCGTGGTTTAAATAGCACCAAAGTAGTCCCAGGTAAGTATTCCTCCCCAGCCCCGCCCGAGTAAAAAATAGTCCCTAAGTAAAGCAGTCCCTTCCAAGCCTCTTTTGGCTTGGAGCTCTTGCAGCATGGTCTGCATCAGGTAAGTTTGCAGCATGGTCTGCATCAGGTAAGTTTTAATCTATGAGCCTGGCGTCTATGGCGCCAGGACTGACTCTCCATATGAGCCTGGCGCCATAGGCGCCAGGACTGGACCCAAATAGCCCCTAGCAGGGGTTGTTGGGCTTGCTTAGGATAACTTGATGCCTGCTTCCGGGGTTGCTGGACGTGGTCTGGGTCCCCGGGGGTAGGCATCGTGACAGCACTCCCTTCCCCTGACCCCCCCCCCCCCCCAAGGCCCCTCCTAAAGTCGTTCTTCCCTGTGGTTTCGGTTTGTCTGGGAAATTTCAGTGGAATTTATTCACCAATCCGGGTGCATGAACATGGTCACTAGGTTCCCATGACCTTTCCTGTGGTCCGTAACCTTTCCAGTCGATTAAATAAAAGAGTTTTGACTTTATCAGCTTGGAGTCCAGGATGTTCTTAACTTCAAATTCGGGTTCTCCGTCTACAAGGATAGGGTCTGGTGGCTTGGCTAGTCTTGTCCCTGGTTGCACTGGCTTCAAAAGTGACACATGAAAGACGGAGTGAATTCGCATATTAGCAGGTAAATCCAACTTGACAGCCACCGGGTTGATAATGGCCTTAATAGAGTAAGGTCCCAAATATCTGGGGTTAAAGGTCCATGTTCCCTTTAGAGGTATATGTTTTGTGGCCAACCATACTTGGTGCCCTATCTGGTATTGTGGAGTATCACTTCTATGCTGATCAGCATCTTTCTTGTATTTTTCTTTCGCCTGTTTTAAATGTGTAGTTGCTTCCTTAAAGGCTTGTGTAATCATAGCGTGCAGATGGTCCACTGCGGGCATTTCTAAGTGTTGGGGTGAGTCAAGGTCTGAGGTTCGAGGATGGTGCCCATATAAGGTATAAAAGGGGCTTTGTCCAGTTCCAGAGTGTACTGAATTATTGTATGCATATTCGGCGATCCAAAGAATGTCTTTCCAATTACTCTGTCTGATGTAAGATACAACGCAGGTATTGTTCAAGAGTCTGGTTGGTCCTCTCCGCTTGACCATCGGTCTTGGGGTGGTGACTGGTCGATAACCTCACATCGATTTGCGCCAATTGACAGCATTTTTTCCAAAAATGTGAAATGAATTGACTGTCCCGGTCAGAGAACAATATGGACGGAAATCTGTGTATGTGAACAATGTTTTCGAGGAACTCCTTGGCCAGGATTGAAGCTGAAGGTAATCCCTTTAAAGGAATAAAGTGGGCCATCTTGGAAAAAAGATCCTCAATAACTAGAATGGTGTTAAATCCATTGCATGGGGGTAGATCAGTAATAAAGTCTAACGATAAGGTGTGGCATGGTGTAGGCGGAATGTCTAAAGGTTGTAAGAGTCCAGCTGGTTTTTTCTTTTGACTTTTGTTTTGGGCGCAAATGCCACAAGACATCACAAATGATTTAATATCCTTTCGCCAGGTGGGCCACCAGAATTGTCTTTTTAATTTTAGCTTCAGTTTTTGCAATACCTGGGTGCCCCTCCATTAGGGTATCATGATAACGGGAAATGACTAGCTCTTGTAGTTCCTTGTGTGGCAGAAATCGCCGCCCTTGGTAATAAGGCAGATCATTGGTGACAGAGTAGTCCAGGCCTTTTTTCCCCCAGTTCTGCAGGGCTGTAGGATCAAAGAGTTGCTGGATCTTTACCTTAATGTCCTCTAGTGTCTGTAGAGTAGTCATGCCAAGAATTCTTTGTTCGGAAATTATAGGTATTTGTTCTGGGTTCACTTCTCCCTCTCCCATCCCTATTTGGGATAAGGCGTCTGCTTTACCATTCTTACAACCTGGTCGATAGGTTATTACGAAATCAAACTCGGCAAAGAACAATGCCCATCGGAGTTGACGTGACGATTGGGCCTTGGCTGTCTTTAAATACTGTAAGTTCCGGTGATCACAGTAATGGTATGCCCGGCACCGAGAAGATAGTGCCGCCAAGTCTTGAATGCGGATTTAATGGCTAATAACTCCTTGTCGGTAGCCGCATAGTTTAACTCGGGTGCCGAGAACTTTCTGGACCAAAATGCTACTGGATGAAGCTGGCCAGTTTCAGGGTCCTTTTGAGACAGGACAGCTCCCAGGGCTAGACTGGATGCATTGGTTTCCACTATGTATGGAAGGTCAGGGCCGCGGCTCCTTTAATACAGGTGCAGACGTGAATTTCGCTTTCAGCTCTTGGAAGGCATTTTCAGCTTCTTCAGTCCACATAAAGCAATTATTTTTTCGCAAGAGTGCTGTGATGGGATGTACAACATGTGAAAAATCCGGGAGGAATCTGCGGTAGAAATTGGCAAAGCCGAGCATGCTTTGTACTCCTTTAACTGAACTTGGTGATGGCCACTTAAGGATTGCGTCCACCTTTCGTAAGTCCATTCGGACTCCCTTTGGGGTCAGGATAAACCCAAGGAATTCAACTTCTGTGGCATGAAAAACGCATTTTTCCAGTTTTGCATATAGTTTGTGCTGGCGCAATTTCTCAAGGACTGCTCGGACGTTCTTCACATGGTCAGATTCTGAAGAGGTGTATAGTAGAATATCATCGATATATATACGACAACACAAACGTCAATGAGTTCACGAAGGACATCGTTCATGAAGTATTGGAAGGCTGCTGGTGCATTGCACAACCCGAAAGGCATCACCTGGTATTCAGTCTTCCATTCGTCGCCTTCTTTTACACGTACCAGATGGTATGTGTTAGGCAGAAACCTGTGCAGTTCCCTCTGGGACCACTGCAAAAGATTTAGGACTACAGGTGTTTGGCAGTAAACCCACTTTGTAGCAGTCTGTACCACACAGATTCACTTGGTAGCTGTGGCTGAGCAGTCAGACTTCCCTCAAGAAGAGTTAGGCAGTATACATAGTATTCACAATAGGTCAAGAGCACACAATAGAACGAGTAAACACTGACCAGGGCTTGGTGTAAAAGAGATATGATTATTAATTTAAAACCACATCTAGAAAAACACACAGGCACTAATAGTAAGCAATTCAAAAACACGGTCACTAAAAGATATACACTCCCTTAAAAGAATGTTAGACAAGTCTTAAGTAAAGTCTTAAGTAAAGCCCCACTTATTTTCAGACAGCGGTGAGCGCTTAACGTAGATGGCACTCTAATAATTTGTTTTTTTAAAAAGGGAGAGAAAAGCAGAGAACAACTTGAAACAGATACCAACACTTTTACGAGAACAGAACAAGAGGGGAAGGCAAAATAAAACCGTGAATTCAGAGTCAGTAGGCCGGATCCGCTTTAAGAGGATCGAAACAAAATGTGTCCACGGTCACACGGTTGCAGTGCACAAAAGTCTTGTACTGGTTCAAAAAGGAGTTCGACCAAAGAAAGGGACCAGTTAGAGGGTCAAGGCGGCCAGCCCAGTCCAGAAGGTTAAGGAGTTATTATTACCTTGTTGCAATCTTTAGAAAGGGAGGCCTGGCGGACATGGTACCTTAAAGTGGTGAGAACGCTCCAGCGGGGGCAGTTGTTCCTGGCAGCGGATGCAAGTCGGTGCTTCGTCCGGGGGAAGAGAGGATCTCGTCGTGGAGGAAGACAGGAGTCTGTTGCACTGCCAGGGAAGAAACCAGCCGCAGAGTTTCTCAGGTACAAGGAGCGGTCCGGTGATTCGCGGTTAAGTGTTGAGTGGCTATCCGGCTGCCGGGGTGCTTGGCACGGGCCGTTCGACCACAAACCGGGCTGGGGTGCGAAGAAAGAAAGGTAAACTGGTTGTGCCCACCAGTCAGGGGAAGAAGCCTCTCCAGCCGGGAGATCTTCTCTGTCGTCGGGAAGTGGTGGGTCGGTTCTGCAGGGCTCCACCGGTGGTATTGTCGTGGTAGGTCGGCTCAGCTTCTCCCTCATCGATTCTCAGGTCCTGTGGCGACTTCTGAAGTTCCTGTCCCCAAAGCCCTGCTTTTATGCAGCATACCCCCATTCACTCAGCCTAGCTGTCAATCAAACATGCTAAGTGGTGAGCCGGCCGGCTCACCACTTGGGCCAATCACACAAGAGTGCGACTTGAGTTACCAAGGTAACTCAGTCCAGGGTGCCTAAACCCCCTCCCACACCTCCTGTGGTACCCAGACAGAGTGGCACCACTTTTGGAGGCTTCTGTGGAGAAGCCCACCAAAAAGTGGAACAAAGGGCTCTACTTGGGTTGGAGTCACAGAAGAGAACGCCATTTTAGAATAGAGTCTTGGCAAAAAATACCAACCGGAGAATTAATATTAATTAAATAAACCGGCGGTATGTTCGAGGCTATGAGAATTAAATAATTAAAGTTGGTAGCCTCGAACAATGGGAAAATCCCATAGGGAAATATTTGCGGTTGAATATAAAAAGTAGTTTCCACTGCCACCAGCCAAAACTCGATCGGGGGGACGGAGACGTGCCCCCTCGACTAACAGACCCCGGGGCAGTCGAATTGCCCCGACCAGTACGTCCACAATATGATGGTTTGTACTGGTTTCTGTTAATAATTTGGGACTAGTAAAACCAATGGTGACTTTACATGCCCTGGGAGACAGTAGTCAGTCCCAGGGTATGGAGTCTATGGTGGGGTGTCACTATGACACCCCTGTGTTACTGCACGGAGGGTGCTGTGTAACACACATAGGAAAAACACATGAGGCCCTATGGAGTAAAGGACCCCATAGCCCATAAAACACATTACCAGTCAAAGGAATACCATAATCATGTCCAAGAGTGGGAGAAAAAGAGTCTCACTCTTGGCAGGAAGAAAAAACAAACTCCAGAAATCCAGCAAAGCTGCTGGGGGACTCACTAGGTTAGGAAATTAAGCCTAAAGAGAGAATTCTCCCTAACAGTATGCCCCCCGGAGATCTAATTTAGTGTATATACAAGCGTCCTTCACTTGGTCTAGTAGTTCAGGGATCAGAGGCAATGGGTATCAGTTCTTAACAGTTATCTGGTTCAATGCGCGGTAGTCTATGCACGTTCTGAGGTCACCTTCCTTTTTGGGCACGAAGAACAAAGCTGATGATGCAGGGGACTTGGATGGGCAAATAAAGCCATTGGCAAGGTACTGGTCCTAAGTATTGTCGTAGGTGAAGGTTCTCAGGTTCCGTAAGGGCATAGATCCTGCTACAAGGGGGTTGTGCACTGGGTATGAGATCGATTTGACAATCGTACGATCTGTGAGGAGGTAAGGTGTTTGCCTGTTCTTTTTGGAAGATATCCTGGAATTCTTGGTATTCTGGAGGTAGTTGCATGACTGCTGTGGTTACTGTGGCCAGGCCTGCGTTCTGACTTTTCTTTGGGTAACAGGTTTGTGCACAATCCGGGAAGGTTATTCTCTTCTCTCGCCAATCAATACAAGGATTATGTGTTTCCAACCAAGGTATCCCCAGTATTATTTGGAACTGTGGGACTTTGATTAGATCAAAAACAATAGTCTCTCAATGCCCATCCTGACCAATAGTGTCATCTCTGCGGTGGAATGAGTTACAGGCCCAGAGGCAATTTCAGTTCCATCGACTGTGGTGATGACATCTGAGGTGGTTTTTCGGCAGAGAGGTACATTCATCCTGGAAGCCAATTCATAGTCCACATAGTTTCCTTTGGCCCCGCTATCAATGTATGCCCTTACTGCGTGCATACGCGATGGCTGCCCTGGATCTACGAGGACCATTGGTATGATGAAATGCGAGGTCTGAGTATCCTTCGGCAAGCGGACCTCTACGCTTGTCGGGCGTGGTCGTTTCCTGAGTCTGACTCCATGTGGCTTTTCTCAGCAGCTCCTACCACCTTCTTGGGTGGTTTTACACGGCAATCCCATAGAAAATGCCCAGAAGTTCCACAATATAGACACAATTGCATTTGCCGTCTCCTTTCTCTTTCCTTCTGGGTTAAGGATCCTTTAACCCCTCCGATTTGCATGGGTTCTGAAGCATCTGCTCCTTTGGGGTTAGCGTGGGTTTTGACCAACACCCGATTCTCAAACTTGGCTCAAATCAGCCTTTCTGTTCTGAAGTCTGTGATCTAACTGGACCACTAAGTCTATATATTCAGCGCAGTCTTCAGGTGGATTCACAACCTGAGCCAAGACATCCTTGAGCTCTCCTCGAAGCCCTCGATGAAATAACGTGATTCGTTTTAGCTCAGGCCATCCAGTTTCCAGTAGCAACCTATTAAAGATTGCGATGTAGGATAGAAGGTCCTGGTTACCCTGTCGTGGGGACAAAAGTTTGTTATCCAGGGTCTGCTCTTGGGAGTGCCAGGCAAATAGACTTTCCATGCTCGTTTGAAAGCCCTGAAAATCCCAAAGAATTGGGTCATCCTGAGTAACTAGCGGAATTGACCAATCAGCTGCACTGCCGCTGAGATATGACAATACAAAGGCTACCTTGGCTTAATCATTTGGGAAGGCTCCAGGTCTGCATAAAAAGTGCAAACAGCATTGGTTCATGGGAACTCCGGCAAAGCGTTTGGGTGGAGCTAATGGAATATTTCCTGGTAGGTTTATTTGCACAGGGTTACTCGATAGCGCAGGAGCTGGATTTCCCCCAGAACCAGGTAGGGGTGCTTGTCCAGCCTGGCTTTGCAATAGTTGCCTAGCAAGGTCATCAGTTCTCTCCTAAGAGCATTGGTTTCTTGACGGGTGGAATGCACTTCAGCCCTCAGTTCCCCAAGTAATTGGGCCAATTTGTCAGTCTCTGAGGTATCCATAACGCCCAGGTGGGAATTTGTGGGTAGGCTTCGCGTTCTGTTACACTCACCTAGCTCCCACAGAGGCGTCGATCGGAACTGGACAGCTGCGGTCTCCACCAGTGTGACTTGTAGGGCCGAGATGACGGACTGGACTGGCCCACCTAGCTTCGTTTGCTTGGCCCATAGGAATATTCTTCTGCAAATGGAGAAAGGGAATTAACCACCCGTGGAGTTGAGCGTAAATCCCCCCCCACCCCCGCTGTTCTCCCCACAGATCGCCTTTGATGTCCCCTCTTATAGTCTCACCTGATGGTTTGAAAAGATGAGCTCTCCATCCTGCATTGAGCGCAGAGGCGCGTTGATAACCAGCAGCTTCACTAGCTCGAAGGAATTGGAGAGTTCCAGAACAATATTGACTTTCACTCTTGTCCGATTCCTTGCAGGTTGCAGCTTGACCCTAATGAAGAGTTCTTCATGGCAACCGGTAGTATTCTGGTAAGGATTTGTATTTTCCAACACAGTTCAATAAAAGAAAGTCAATATGTAACCTGTTGCTTTGTCCCTTATTCAGGCGCTGAGAGAAAGTATGAAGTCTTGGGGAATAATACCTCCCGCAGTAAAATCAGGTAAGTCTATTGTGGTGAGGAGGGTTCCCCTTGTTAGTCCCTTTGTTTCACCTTGCTGTCCTTTTGTTTCCCCTTAGGGGCCGAGGTTCGGCGAAGATGCAGTGGAAGCTGCGCCGACCTGTGAAGAGGAATAGTACCCCCGGTGGTAAAATCAGGTAAGTCTATGGGAGGGGTAACTAATATTCCTCTGTGTATTCCCTTAGCTCACCTTGCTGTTCTTGTCTTCTCCTTAGGTGCCGGAGTGCGGCGGGAACATGCAGGAGGATGCGGTGGAATGTGAAGATGCTGCGAAGGCCGGTGAGTTCAGCGCGGCGCTGCGCATAAAAATAACTTCTTTCTTCCATCTCGAAAGCGCGATGGATCGGGAATTCAGGTAAGGATTAAAGGTTAAAGGTATTGCTCTTGTTCTAACCTTTTTCCTTCGTTCTCCCTTTTTCTAGGAGCTCCAAACTCGAGGCGGGCGTTGCAGAAGGCTGGATGCAGACTTGCAGGCATGGTGAGCGTTACGCTGCTGGATGCAGAATAACGCAAAGCGTGTGCTGCTCTTCGGGCGTGGTTTAAATAGCCTCCAAAGTAGTCCCAGGTAAGTATTCCTCCCCAGCCCCACCCGAGTAAAAAAATAGTCCCTAAGTAAAGTAGTCCCTTCCAAGCCTCTTTTGGCTTGGAGCTCTTGCAGCATGGTCTGCATCAGGTAAGTTTGCAGCATGGTCTGCATCAGGTAAGTTTTAATCTATGAGCCTGGCGCCATAGGCGCCAGGACTGACTCTCCATATGAGCCTGGCGCCATAGGCGCCAGGACTGGAAACAAATAGCCATTAGCAGGGGTTGTTGGGCTTGCTTAGGATAACTTGATGCCTGCTTCCGGGGTTGCTGGACGTGGACTGGGTCCCCGGGGGTAGGCATCGTGACACTTGAGATGTATGGGTGCATAGTAAACTGTGGCACTAGTGCGGGAGACATGGAGGAATGCGTTCTGACCCCCAGTAGTTCGTTTAGTCGGGATACTAGTAGAGCGGTATCTCCCTGCTGAGTTTCAAGTACCGGCGGAGGCCAAGAAAGGGACTAGATGCGGGGAGCCCGAGATCCAGGGATGGAGCATGGCAACAGTTGGGGATGGGGAGGGTGGTGGGCATAGAGAACATTGGGGAGTTTAAAGGGGGAGAAGCGGTTGGAGTTTGGGGAGTTAAAAATGGGCGACCCTACAAACGTTACGAAGTAAGAGGAGGAGGGTGAGGCGGAGATGGGAGGGTTAGGGTATGGATAGGATGGGAGACTTGAAGATAGTGACCTGGAATGTGAGGGGGTTAAATAGCTACATTAAATGGAACAAGGTCATGATGTACCTGAGGAACAGAAAATAGACATTGCACTGCTCCAGGAAACTCATCTGACCAAGGAGAATCAGGGGGTGGTAACAAAAAAATGGAAAGGGACCACCTTTGGACCGACATACTCGGCGTGTGCCAGAGGAGTCATAACATGGGTAGCACCACACGTCCCATTTAAATTACTGCAGTCTACTATAGATAAAGATGGCAGAATGGTGCTAATAAAATGGATGGTGGAAAATGAAAATGTAGAGGAGAGCATCATCAACATGTATGCCTCCAACCAAGACACTACAGTGACACGGACAGAATATAAGGTCATGATCCTCTCGGACCATGCACCACTGATAGTAACATGGCAGAATCTACCTCCCAGAGCGAGGATCCCGACATGGAGACTCAGGGTGGAGGCATTGAAAGACACAGCGTTTAAAGAAGACCTGTGGAAAGGGATAAATGAGTATTTTAAACACAATGCCGGCAGTCTAGAATCGCAGGGAACACTGTGGGAGGCATTTAAAGTGGTGGTGAGGGGGGATGCGATATCAAAATCGAAGGGGCTGTAAGGTGGCATAATACAGGACTTACACAACGTAGAGAAGAAATTAGAAACGATGATGCGAGTGTGCACAGGGTCCCCTGACGAGGCCGAGATTATATATCGACTACAGCAAGAATGCAGGAACCACTGGGAGAGGCTATGTAACCTAAATTATAAAAAATATGTGGAGAGGCAACACACGGAAGGAGACAAACCAGGCTGGTTACTAGCCTGGTTATATAAAAGTGAGACCCCCCAGACAAACAATTAGAGCAATGCAAAAGGTAGATGGACACACAGGATACCCAGGAAGGAGTGAACAAATGTTTTTTTTAATACTATAAGAAACTATATACAGATGTTGCAGAGGGTGAAGAAATAAACATACAAGGAGCATTAACAGAGATTACTCTCCCTAAGCTTGCAGTGGCAGAGAGAGAGAGAGAACATAGAGGCCCCAATAACGTTGGAAGAGCTGGAACAAGTGATCAAGTTACTGCCCACTAATAAGGTCCCAGGGGCAGATGGACTCCCGAGTGAGTTTTATAAAGCTTATAGGGCTCAATTACTCCCCCCGCCGTTGGCAATGTTGAATGAAGCGTTTAACACAAGCACATTGCCTGTGTCCCCACGAGAAGCGATCATCATTCCGCTCTTTAAAGCTAACAAAACGGACACGGCATGTGGGTCCTATAGACCACTCTCAATGCTCAACCAAGATAGCAAGATACTCACAGCAGTGATGGCGAATAGGTTGAGACCAGTCATAAACAAGCTTATACACTCAGACCAAACGGGTTATGTACCATATAGAAGTATATCGACAACTTGAGGAGACTCCATCGCGTTATAGAACAGACACAGGGAAGTTCCCAGGAGGTGGCAATAATCTCGCTAGATGCAGTGAAAGCCTTTGACTCGGTCAAGTGGCCGTGGCTGCAAGCTGTACTAGAGGAATGTGGTATTAGGCCCACATATTTAAAGTGGGTCCAATTACTATATGACAAACCGCTAGCTCGAGTCAGAACGGGAACAACCGTATCAGAACAGTGGCAGCTGTGCAGAGGTACCAGACAAGGGTTCCCGTGGACAGCGATGCTTTTCATTTTGGCACTTGAACCCCTGGCAGCGTACTTGGGGCAGCAGTATGGCGAAGTAGGGATCAGCACTGAGGGTGGGCAACATTTCATATCCATGAACGCTGATGACATGTTGCTGTACCTGAAGTACCCCGAGGAGAACCTACAGTGTATTCTGGAGGTTATGGAACGATACGCAATGCTATCCGGCATAACAGTGAACCCAAAGAAGTCAAGCATATTCCCCCTGGGTAAATACGTAGGAATACCACAACATAAGCTGCCGGTACTACAGATAAGATGGGAAACGGAGACGTTCAGCTATTTGGGAATAGATGTGTACCACACCACTGAAGTTGAATACAAGCAGAATACCAAAAGGGCAGTGTCAAAAATTGAAAACAGCATCACATTTTGGGCCAACCTACCCTTAACGATGATGGGTAGAGTGGCACTGTTAAAGATGGTAGTGCTACCCAGGTTATTACACTACTTTGCGAATATACCATATATGATAACCAAACGATTCTTCACTAAGGTACAGAGCATATGCAGGGAGTTTATATGGCATAACTCCAGAAACAGGATAGCGTTATGGAAGTTACAAACCCTGCATGAACTAGGGGCATCAGATTGCCCAATTATGAGGTATACTACCTGGCTAGCCAACTTCAATACGTGGCAAGGTGGCCATCAGAGGATCCCACACCCGAATCCAAACTGTTGAGGGCCGAATGCACCCCTTATTTCTTGAATGAATGGATGTGGTTGCCAAAAATGCAACAGGAGAGAGGAAGTAGATTACTGGACCTGGGGGGGGGGTGGGCGGTGAGATGTGGCGAAGAGCCTGCCAGTTAATGGAGAACCCGTACCTGTGCTCCCTACAAATACCACTAGTGGCACTGGAAGGAGTGGATGAGCAGATGAGGACTACTATTAGGGGGAACTGGGAACTGACAGGTGTAGTGTCCATAGGGGATGTGTGGCAGGATGGGAAAGTTAAGGAGTTTGATGCCTTAGTGGAAGACATTGTATTACATCAAGGACAATACATCACAAATGCTAGGCTGGTGAGGAGGATAAGATACATGGTCCGATGCAGTGTGAGCTCGACAGCATGAGGTTATCATAGAAACATTTTTTGACATATCAGATGGGGGCCATGAGGTCTCCCGGATATATGAGCTGTTGATGTCTAAAGTGGGGGAAGAAGTAACCCAGACGAGGCTAGACTGGGAGGAGGAGGTGGGGGAACCAATGGGTGATGGGTTATGGATCAGAATGCAGGGATACCATAAGAAGGTATCAAGGAACGTAAGGTTGCAGCATGTGCAGCTATAAGTCACCCATAGAGCATACATGACTCCCAAGAAGATAGCCACGTTTAAAAATGCTGGAACAGACATGTCAAAAAAGTGGGGAAGTAAACACAGGAATGGCACATATGTTCTGGGCATGACCTGAAATAAGGAAATTCTGGGAGGAGGTGGCCCGCTTTATGGCAAGAAAGGAGATACATTTGGATTTGAACTCTCCCTGGGCATGCATGTTGGGGTGGGGGGGTTCCACAGGCCTAGTAAACTCAAGCATGTGTGCAAACTTGAAGACTTGACATATATACTGGCTAAACACAGAATAGCAATAATTTGGAAAGCCAGTAGGAGACAGAGAGCAGAGGCTTGGTGGTACAATCTTCAGAAATGGGCAAATGCCGAAATCCTGGTGTGGGATGAGGCAGCAAATAGAGGTGGGGAAGAAGTGGACACTCGGATTGCCTGGAAACAAATAATAGCGACACTGTCCGGATCTGATCAAGCAAGCCAGGATAAAGGCGGCCCTCCGGGGAGGAGGGGGGGGAGGTGGAATGCCCACAGAAATGGAATGAGGAAGGTCAAAATGTTTGGTAGGCTTGGGGGCGGGGGGGTTAAGGGAAGAGCGTGGGAGAAAATACAACAAGGAGCTGTACGGGAGAATTGACATGCATATTTGTTGCTACTCTTTATGGTGCACATATTGTGAAATTAGTAAAAAATGTTTTTTTTTTAAAAACTATAAACCAAAGAGAGAGTCAGACAGCAGATCTCAAATATTGTATAACAGTACCCTGGGAAAAGAGAAGAATAACTATACATAAAACAAGTCAAGAGAAGAATAAGAAGAAGCCGAATTGTCACCAAAGAGAGAAGACCCAGAAGTTAAATAACCCTGTAACTGAACTTTATGAATTGATAAAAACAGTCACCAGGAACTACTTGAAGATAGTTTACTGAACTGAACTTTGTGAAAAACAAGCCTTCAGGAGAAGGGCGTCATTCTCCTGTCTTTAGTAATTATAATAGTGGTATGTCAGAAAAGGTTACTTCGGACGGTGGTCAGGTTCTGTTTAGACTCTCGCTGATGACTGATGAGCACCTTAGCTAGTTTTGTTAGATGGGGAAATCCCATAGTATAGGGCATCCTATATCTTTATCTATATCTTTAGTTTAATAACACTTGCAGTGAGATGGATAATCAGAGTCTGCATCCTTCATCTGGCTCGCCAAGGGTGCAGATTGTTGGAGCGTTCCAGTTAACAAAAGTGCTAGATAACAAAGCTTTTATTGTATTTAGATTTTGCTCTTTGGTGCTTTATTTTAAAGTTTGACATTATTTGTGAATCCTAAAGTGCTGAAAGCAGATCGAGCAGCACGATTACCAATCTCTTTGTGCCAACATTTATCATTTTTATCTATATTGACAGATGACGATTAAGAGATATAAATGTCTCTTATTGGGCAAACCTGAAGTTTTGTTGAACATATTTAGGAATGTTCCAGGGATAGTAACCCAAGCGATCATAATTAAACGATTTTCATTATTTAGCAATAGGATTACCGATGATGAGTTTCGTCAGCTGATGCAACCGGATAGAATTCACTTTGTAGACTATGCTGCTGTGCATTCATAATTTAGGCATAAATTGACTGGAGGAGAAACATTTTTTCCCAGAGTTGACACTTTAGAAAATCTCTCTTAAATTTAGATGATACATTCATAAGAATTTGATGCAAGAATTTAAATCAGATGATGGTAAATCGATTGTAAAATGGTCATTACATATTGATGGGCACAATTAGTAATAGCTAAAGCAACTAATCTAAGGAATAAATCACTGTCTATTGTGCAGAAATTATTTTAACAAGCAGTGTTTTCACTTTCATAGTTTATATGTATTACCATATTGTTGTAGCGTCCACATACATTCCTGGAATGGGATGACACACGCGTTGTTCCATGCGCCTTCCCATTTCAGAGCCAGCTACCATTCATGTGAGAGGGTCAGCAGCTCCCTACCGCTGGGTGCCTTTAAATAAACCTAAAGTTGAATACAGTCACATCTTCCACTTTTCTTCACACGTTTTATTGTAAAATTCTGCATCTCAAGCTACTTCCATGATCGGTTATAAGATTGGTTATAAGATTGCATTAAGCCCTTTTTTTTGGATGGCCTAGGGACCCCCCCACTTGCTGAATGGGGGAATCTAAATCTAGAGTCAGCGATAAGCGATGAGCATGCAGCAAGGAAAAGGCCTATTGGCACAAGGAGGTCTTGAGAGCTTTCCTTAACCAAAGATTTTTTTTTCTGGACACTTAGGATCTCTTGAAACACGTTCACTCCTGGAGACAATATCAGATAATCAGTTTGAGTCTGATCAAAATTACTTCCAAATTAGTGCAGATTACATCAGTTTTGGGGGATGCAGGTGTACCTGAAGTATTTAGCCAGATGAATGATAGAACCTTTTTTTTTGGTACTGCCACACAGAATGATCTTGCATACCCCCCACTGAGGCATAGGTTGCTAGGTGTCATCCTGCCCTAAAGCTTCTTTGGTTTAATTTGTTTAATTTAATTCTCCCAATTTTAATTTGGTTTAATTCTCCCACCTCTTCTACTGCTCCTCTCTCCTCTTTGGACTCCCTGTCTCTCCTCTAACTCCTCTAAAATCCATCTACCACTCCTCTATCCGTACTCAGTCTCCTCAGCCCTCGAGACTCTATTTCCTCCTTTCTCTCTCAACTTGACTGGCTTACCTTCCTCTCACAACTGAAATTTCAATTCCTCTGTCTTGTCTACAAATCTCTCCATGACCTGGCGCGCCTCTACCTTTCCTCCCTCCTCTCATTTTACTCCCCCTCCCGCTCTCTCCGCTCAGCAAACCTCCTCCTCACTGTACCCCTAGCCCCATGTGGCTCCTCACGCTTCCACCCCTTCCAACTCTTGGCCCCCCTGCACTGGAACTCCTTCCCGCTCTCCATCTGCTCCACCCCTACCTACTCATCCTTCCGCCACTCCCTGAAAGCCCATCTTCTTTATCCTTCCACCACTCCCTGAAAGCCCATCTTCTTCACTCCCCCCCCTGACTTCCCTTCCCTACCCCTCCCCTCCTACCCTTGCCCACCCTCATTTCCCCCCATCCTCTCTCCTTCCCCTCTGACCTTAAATTGGTAACAAATACTACTTAAGGGCAATGAGGACACCATATCACTCTCCCTTCCCCTGCCCCCTCCCTCATCCTCCCCCTATGTCAAATCCTACACGTAACTCCCTTCACCTACCCCCTCCTCCCCTTGTAAATAATTCTACTTATTGTTCTAATGACCTCTTCATGTTTGTAAATATGCTTCTCTCACTTTTGTACCAGTTGTTATATTGTAAAGCGCTTTGGCTTAAAGCGCTATAAAAATTCAATAAACATAAACATAATTCAATGCGTACTAGTGATTGTCAAGAGTTCTATAGCTTAATCAGGATTTGTGTGATGTCTGCATACATTTGGAATGGTGTTGGGAAGGATTCATTGTTGGCGGGGCCCTCTGGGATCCTCTGTTCATAAGAGATTTCAATGTGAACTGGTCCATTGATACTTTTGCTGACCAGTCATTAGAAACAAGGGGATCCATTTAAATAACTGCCAATGATCCCCTTAGTTCAGAGAGAAGATGGAGTAGGAGGTTATTGTTATCAGTGTCAAAAGCAGCAGAGGTTGAAGAGGATCAGTATGGCTAGGGATGGTACTGTCAATCGCTTTGAATAATTAAATCCGGATGTTCACATGGGTGGATTTTATCTCTGGTAGGTCTAAAACCAGATTGGTGGTCAAGAAACAAATATTATACGGTCATATACCGAGGGATGCGTGTCCAGTGGTGAAAGTGCTGGGAGAACAGTTTTGGGGGAGAACCACCACTGGGTGCAGCCATTCATTGGCATTTCACCTTTGCTGCATGTGGCTGGATGGGAGGTCTCAGCTGGGTATAGTAATTCAGGATCCAGGAGAGAAGGCATGGTGATGCTCCATAGACTTTGTGCCGGAAAATCCTCAGTCAGTAGAACCAACACTGCGTAGCTATCGGACCTTGAGTTGGCTGAGGAGGTGGACATGTAGAACAGGGTCCCTTTTACCCACTAACATCATTCTCCCCAAAATGGCCAACAAGAATATAGGCTTTTCGCTCAGGCCAAGGGGAGCAGGTGCCAACAGGCAAGCACCAACAAAACCAGGCTGCCTTAAACACCATTGGAGAGGTAGAATATCCCACTTTTCCTAACAGCGGGAAGATATTACCTTGGATGAATATGTGCTGCACATGTTCAATTAAAGGCGCATCTTGAAGTTCTATCAGACATCACCCCATCTGTAGCCGGCAAAGATACAGTGAAACACTGATTTGCGTCTGTTTAGGAAGGAACCGGCTGAGATGCCTCGCAGAAACATGGTGACACATGTCCTAAGGAATATCGGGGGCTTGGAGTTTACTCCTGTTACTACTTTGTGACGAAGACAACAAAATCAATACAGCAAACTACAAATCCCATTCTCCCCCAAAAAATCTATCTGGCATTAAGCCTTCCATATGCTGACACACAAGGAAATACTTCCTCAAATCCAGCCACAGGTTTTTCTTTGTTGACTTGAACTACAAAATGACTAAGTGACGTGACCAATCCACATCATGCCGCATCTGTACCACAGGTTTATTGTGGGGAACACTGCCCATTCATATTTCTGCATTCTGATGAGCACTCTGTCGCCAGGACTTTCACCAAGGTCCTGACCTGGTGTCGGTGCATTTCTGCCTAGAGTGATTGCATGCATAACCATACCTGGATCAGAGAGAGCAGCAAGCAACTTCAAACTGTAAACCAGTGTCGTTGTCTCTTCGAGTGTTTAGACCTGCAATTAATGGAGCTACATCTTCACTGGAACCAGGGACAGTATAGAGTTCATGAGTGCTGTGCTTGGCACAGAAAACGTCACAGCACATTGCAGGATTTCCAGTTTTTGTGGTACTGGTTGGTGGAGTCAAGCAAAAAGCACACTAACATATTATAATAATTGTTCTTTTATAACATGCTTAATACCAACAGCTGTTTTCTAAGCACGGGATCGGGATTCAAACTTGTGTTGCGCTGCGTTGTCTTGCTTCGAAGACAAACACGTTGCACCTGGGCTATCCTTCCTCAAGCAGAAAGTTCTTCTGTTGGAGATACATTTATATCAATTTTCATAAACCATTGTTTGTAATTGTATAACAAGAGGTCAATTTACAATCAAACCTCAAAACAATGAATGTTTATGCCTAGTAATTTTTTTTCTTCTTTATTTAATTATAATAACTCAACAAAGTGCAATTAGTACATATCCAAGCATTTATATTTGTATTTATACAAAGTTACAAAAAGAAATACCAACATTAATGAAACATGTAAAACAATATTCAAAATTGCAAAACAGTAGACAAAAGAATCTAAAAAGCATAATGTACCTAAAGAAGTTTTGCATATTCATAAATTGCGCAAAATCAGAAACTGAATCGAAGTGTATAACGCTAAAACAATAAAAAGAGCAACAGTTATCAAAGACTACACATTATCAGTTACAATGTCATGGGTCATATAAATGTTTTGGCGTATGATCTTTAACACACATTCATCAGGACAACAAGAAATTCATTGACCTGGCATTGATTTTAATAAAAAGCATTAACAAGGCTGAAAAGTAAAAATGTTTAGAACAAATTTACTTTCATCAAAAGAGGCAGCACAAGAACCATATTTCTAATGGATTGTGTCCTTTCACGGATTCATGGATCTATCTATTCTGCAGCAGCAACAAGACTTTGAAAATGATTTCACCACCAGGGGTGCTGTTTGACTTCAGCGTCGAGAGCCCCTTGACAATCCTCGACTTCAGTAAAATAGCCAGCACCGTTCAGTTCCGTTTTTCCACATGCTCATGCTGGAGCACTTCACACCTCAGAATACTGTGTCATTCTGAAATACTCTTAAAATTCAACTCCAAAGCCTTCAGGCTTTAAGCGTTGTGAGAATTGTGATGGTAAAATGTCGATCACCAACCTTCACCGGCTATGCTTGTGGTATCTGTGTCGATGTGGTATCTGTGTTGAGACGGCCAACTACGGCTCACGTCAATCCATGACGTGGCAGGCCTTGAAGGAGAGGCGTTTGAAATTGAAGCTTGGATGAAATTCCTCCAAGTCTCCAAAGTTCTGCGCCCTCAAAGGTACGTCCTTCTGATGAAAAAGAGAGGTTGAGTCGTCAACTGATCGACTTTGGGAGAAAAAGAGAAAGTCGAGGAAGCATAAGAGATCGCACTCAGAGTTATTCCCATCACTCATCAATCTTTGCTGTCAAAGAAAAATAAGAGAAGAAGGAAACTCTTGTCCTCGGAATCCTCCCAGAAAGGCAGGTAAGGATCCTAACTAAATCCACATCAATGGAGAAGGGGGAAAAATTTAGGCTTAAAATGCTTAAGATTTTTTTTTAAAAAGCTGCTCCATCGATCTCCTCTTCTGAGTCAACGGTGAAACAAGGGTTTGAGCCGACTGCTCGAATCAAAACCATCAGGGACTTTAGTAAGCACTTGTAAGGTGCACTGAAAGGCCGTAGTATGATGCCTAAGAAACCTCCAAAAAGCCCATTGCCATCAACAGCCGTGTCACTATCAATGCTTTTCGGAAACCAACCCGGCGCCTTCTTCGATAGACCGATCAGTGTTGAAGCTGGAAGTCACTTCAGTGCTGCGTTACACACCGACATCGAGGAGAGACTTTATGAGCTCCTTTGAGAGAATTCTTGATTATTAAAGTGAGGAAATCTCTTTTGGGCTAGAACCCATGCAGCTAATACATCCTCCTGAAGAACCTTTCTCAGCGGAAGCCATGATAGGGAATCTGGCTGCAGGTCTCCAAGGGGCAAGTAGTATGGACACTTCATCTGACAGTATACCAGGAAGACGCCCATGCACACCCCAATGCTGCATACAGGTCAGTCATCGGTAAGGAATCAGAGGCTTTAGGGTGGGGTACTCCCAACCAGTTTGGTTACAGAATACGACTTAACAGCTATTCTGGATAAGGGCACGGTAAATGAGCCAGTATATCCTTTCCATGCAGCCTTAAAGGACCTTCTTCTGGAGTTTTGGCAAAAGCACTGCTCAGTGCCAGCAGTAAGAGGAGATCTTATGAAAATGTACAGGCCTGCATCCTCTGACCCCGGTTTTCCTCACAAAGCACCCTAGCCCTAAGAGCCTAGTGGCTCAGGGTGCTACATCAGGGCCAACACGTCTGCTTTATCCATCCTGGCCCCAGATATGGATGACAGATAGGTAGATGCTTGGGCAAAAAAGATTTTTGCTTCACGAAGCATGGTGTTCAAGGCTGTTAACTCCTCCTGTGCCTTGGCAAAAGATGCCCATACTTTGTGGGCGATCATTGAACAAGTCGCATAGGGTATCCCAGAAGGGGAGAAAAGAGACGGCTTTATAAACATTATTGCAGATGGTAATGAAGCATCGTGCAAGGCTCTACAATCTGGCTTGGACACCTCAGATTGCCTGGGAATAGCAATTGTCACCAGTTTGGTGTTGAGGCGTTTCTCTTGGTTGAGAACGCCTGGAGTTATGCCTGACGTTCATGGTAGGTTACTGGTAATTCCCTTTGATGGCCATAACCTCTTTGGATCAAAAGCGGACGACAGCCTTGAGATGCTACAATCTTCCAAGGGGGTTGAGGAGGGCAATTCAACAGCAAATGGTACAGCCGCCTTCATCATCCTGGAAAACATTTGTAACTATAGCTCATACAGCCAAAGAGGAAGAGGTCAATCAGCCACAAGGCAAAGAAGATACCCCAGACTTGCAAGAGGCACTGCGGGAAAGCATGTCAATTCTCTTCGGTCACTTCTGTCTCGTCAGCCTCAACAGTGACACCAAAACCTTCCTAATCTCATCCCACACACTTCTCATGTGGCAGGGTGTCTGACCCACTATTATGAAGAATCGCAAAATATTACTTTGGATGCATGGGTCAAGCAGATATTCTCGCAAGGGTACCGTCTCCCAAACATCAGACGCCCCCACCTGCCCACCTCCTATCCTGAAATCAAAACCTCAGACCTGCTACTCCAACATGAGATTACTTCCCTACTAGCAAAAGGTGCGATAGAACCAGTGCCTTTAGCCGAAAGGAATCTGGGTTGGTATTCCCTTGTTCTGAGGGAGGACTGGGGACTGCAACCCATCTTGGACCCGAGGCGCTTGAAAATGTTCCTCAGGAAGGACAAACAGTAAAATAAAATAAAGATAAATAAATAGAAGAAATTAAGACAATAAATAAAAAGTGTGGCCAGCTGGTGGCAAGTGCAAGGGTAAGGGCAGAAATCAGGTGTCAAGTGCTGGTAGGGGGCTGTAGGGATGCAGAAACAGTCCCCAAGTGCAAGGGTTGCCAGGGGGGGCAGTGCAGGTGTGCAACTGGCGGGAGGGGACCTGGGCCCGAGATCAGAGGGTAGCCATGTAACCAGTGCAGTTTCAGTTTCAACCAGCAGGGTAGAGGAGGAGAGAAAGCAGAAGCAAAGAGGAAGGTCTTAAGGTGTTTAGCAAGGGTTTGGGGATGTTTGATCGTGTAAGAAGTGATTGCGGCAAACTGATCGGAAAAAAAAAACAGCCCGCATGGAATCACTTCTCAGATGATCAAACAAGCTCAAACCAACCCGTCTCCCAACCAGCATCCCCCTTCCCTACTTACCTTTTTACTCGCCGCCTGATGCACATCAGATCTGTCCCTCTGATGTGGGTCGGATCAGACTCCGCAGGGTGCCTTTTTCTTTTTTTTTCTGGTCCCCCGCCTCCAATATTAAGGAAGCAGGGGACACCACTGAAACCCCCCCCCCCCAAGGCTAATACATACCGAACATAGGGAGAGACACCATTGCAACCCCGCTCCACATGTTCGGTATCTATTAGCCTAATTGTTGGGTTTTATTCGATCAAATGTTACTAGCCAAATTCGGTCAAATGTAACATTCGGTCAAATAAAACCGAACAATTATACTAATAATGTAGCAGGCAGAGAACTGGGCAAGCTGGTTCCTAGTGATAGCCTCGACATCCAAAGCATCGAATTCAAAAGCCTCGACAAAAAATGCATCGGAAAAATTCATTTTATTTCTTAATTTTTTTTAATTGGGGGTGGTCCCCCCGTAACCCTCAGTTTTTTTACCACTTAAAACCCATTTTCATTAAAAAAAACTTTACCTACAAAACAAAAGCATTTATTGTAATTTCCTGCCATCTCACTTTCAGGTTGCTGGTATAAAACAACAGGGTGATAAGATAGAATGTCAAGGAGTATGTGTTCAGCTCATGGGTTGAGCACCAGTTGCACAGATGAATGCAACCAGCAGGTCACAGAAGGTTTGCCATCTAAAGCATTTGGACATGTGATCATGTACATTGTCAAAGGTGTTCACTCGTCAATACGATGCATCTTCCCCAACAAAATGAAATATGGTTTACACTTTGAGATTTAGATACACCAACCTAAACTTTTCTGTAAAGCATGGAGACAATGAAGTGAGTATTTTACAGTAGCAATACCGTCATTCTGTAACAACTTATTTTTTAGAAACTGAATTGCATGACTATCTTTTATGTAAACACATACTGGTCTTTGCCAGAGAGGATATAGTTGGCTTGATAAAAGTATCATCCCAAATAACCTCTGGTTTTCAATTATTTGAAAAAGAAAAAGAAAATCTTTGCTAGCACTCCCACCCCGGCCTTTGGCACTTAAGAGTGGAGGAAATTAGTACTACTGCCTCTCTCTCTCTCTCCTCTCTCTCCTCTCTCTCTTTCTCTCTCTCTCTCTCTCTCCTCTCTCTCCTCTCTCTCCTCTCTTTCCTTTCTCTGTTTTCTCTGTTTTCTCTCTTTCCTATCTCTTTTCTCTCTCTTTTTTCTCTCTATCTCTCCCCCTTTGAACTTGCAGTGAACAGAGAAAAAATAGCACTGAGAGCAAGAGAGGAATGCATGGTGAGATGTGCTTTCATTGAACAGGGTAACTTAAATAGCTATATTTGCTACACGTGTCAATTTAAGTAGCAAACCTACAGAATTGCATAGCACATTGCTATGCAACACTGCTTATTTTATGCCTTGCTGTGCCTATAACATCCCAAGCGCAGGAAGTACTAGAGATTCATAATCAGCAGTCCCGGGAGGATACAATTCTGTAACAGTGCCTCGATGCCCCCGGCCAAAAATGCAAATAAATAAAATAAAAATAAGAAAATACCAGTTCACGGTACTGCCAATCGGCCTCACCTTCACCTGAAGGTCTTCACCAAGCTGCTGTTGGAAGTGGCAGTCAGCTTGAGAAGGGAGGGAATTAATGTCTTCCCTTACTTCGACGATAGGCTAATCAGGGCCCACTCACAAGAGAAAGCGCAAGATCACCTAAACCCCGCTGCCCCTTCCTGCGCAAACTGGGCTTCTCCGTCAACATCAAGAAGTCCCAAATGACACCTTCACAAATGCCACAGTTCATCATAATGGTCTTGAACTCATCCAAGAGGAAGGCTTCCCACTAGTGCTGATGGCCTTTTTGCCCTCAATACAGGGAAAGACAGTTCTACCTCAAAAAAAGAAGGGGCGTAGGGTCACTCTGCAGAGCGGCAATGCATAACACTGGACACACTGAGCAAGCAGTATTTGATCTCCCACGAGTGGTAGCTATGCCAGGAAGTCCTTATAGAGATCTTCACCCTCTGGGGAACACCTCAACTTGACCGTTCACGTCCAGATCCAACAGGAAGTGCAAGCTGTTCTGCTCCAGGGAATTTCCCCCGAGAGGAGCAATGGGAGACACAATCATAGTGGACTGGAAATTTCCACTGCTATATACGTTCCCACTGATTCCCATCATACCAGATGTCCTCAGATGGCTCACCACTTGGGCCAAACACACAAGAGTGCCACTTGAATTGCTGAGGCAACTCAGTCCAGGTTGCCTAAACCCCCTCCCACACCTCCTGTGGTACCCAGTCAGAGTGGCACCACTTTTGGAGTTTTCTGTGGAGAAGCCCGCCAATAAGTAGAACAAAGGGCTCGACTTGGGTTGGAGTCACAGAAGCGAACACAAACGCCATTTTGGGACCAAGTTTCGGCAAAAAATACCAACCGGTGAATTTATATTAATTTAATAAACCAACAGTATGTTCGAGGCTATTTTAAAAAGTGGTAGCCTCGAACAATGGGAAAATCCCATAGGAATATATTTGCGGTCGAATATAAAAAGTAGTATCCACTGCCACCAGCCAAAACTCCGGTCGGGGGGGACTGGACAGTGCCCCCTCGAAAAACAGACCCTGGGGCAATCGAATTGCCCTGACCAGTACGTCTACAATATGATGGTTTGTATCTGGTTCTGTTCACAATTTAAGACTAGTAAAGCCAATGGTGACTTTACATGCCCTGGGAGACAGTAGTCAGTCCCATGGTATGGAGTCTATGTTTGGGGGTCGCTACGACACCCCTGGGTTACTGCACGGAGGGTGCTGTGTAACCCACATATCAAAAACACATGAAACCCTATGGGGGAAAGGAGCCCATAGGCCATAGAACACATACAAAGTCAAAGGAACACCTCAAATCATGTCTAAGAGTGGGAGAAAAAGAGTCTCACTCTTAGCAGGAGAAAAAATAAACCCCCAAAAAATCCAGCAAAGCTGCTGGGGGACTCACTAGGTTTGGGAAATTAGCCTTTACAGAGAATTCTCCCTAACACTCGTCGTCGTAAAGAAGAGGAGAGACTGTACAGATTGGACCATAAAATGGCTCTGAGCTTTTATTCATCAAGAACAAATAGCTTCAGAGTGGACGACCAGCTCTTTGTAGGGTATGTTGGCCTTAGAATGGGAAAGGCTATTACTAAACAAACCATTTCCTGATGGATTGTGCTGGTGGTTTGAATGCTATAATATAGCGGGTAAATCGGTGCCCGAGGATTAAGAGCCTAGCAGCTTCCTCAGCTTTGCAGCGAGGAGTCCCTATTGTGGACATTTGGCAAGTTGTGACATGGTCACCCATCCACACGTTCAGTCAGCATTGTTGCCTGGATGCCTGGGATGGCCAGGATGCGCAATTCGGCAGATCAGTGTTAAAACATGCTTTGTGAGGAGATTGCAAAATGGAAAGTACTACTAATGGGAGTCAAAGATGAGGAATCTGTGGGAGGACACAAGCCATTAGAAGAAAAGGTTGCTTGCCTCATGACCCCTGCCCCTGGCCTTGGCAGTCAGGTCACCTAGGCTGCACCACGGTCTTCTATCATGGCCCCAAGGGCCCCATTATGTCCCCCAAGACTCTCTTGGAGTCAGTCCTGGCGCCTTGGGGCCAGGCTCATATGGGAAATTGGAGAACTGGAACTCACAATGACATTTTCACAACATGGATACCCCCGCATGGCTCAGTTCCAGAACTGAGCCATGAGGTCTAGCATTTAGGGTGTGGTCAGGCCTGGGGGCACCTGGGATACCTGCAGGCTATATAAGCCACGCTCAAGCTGGAGAACACGCTTCGCGTTACTCTGCTGGTCGCAGTGTGACGCTCACCGCGGTCACTCAAATCTTCCTCTGCATTCGGGGCCCGATTCCTGCAAGCACAGGAACAAGAATACCGTTAGAATTTGCTTACCAGTCAGCGAGCCCTGCTTCTGTTATCTGCTCCTGAATCTCGAACATCCAGCATCTTGGCGAACGCTCACTCTCTCTTGGAAGCCGTAACCTGGGAAGAACAGAGAAACAGCATTAGTAAGCGTATATTCTGCAACATAGAAAAAACAACCAAAAAGCGCACGCTTACCTGAATTTTACTTGCTTTTGGTCCATGTCCATTCCGGGCCTTTCAACGACCTGCAAGAGGAAAGTTAAGGTCGATTAACACGCATAAGTGCTAGAAGGTGGTTCGAACAACACTTACTCACCGCTCTCCATCTTCTCGGCAACATACAGTCCGGAACATCACGGCGGCCTGCAAGAACGGAATACCGAACAGGTTAGCACAATAAAAGCACATAGCGCTGCGCTCCGCGCTTTCACTTACCATCGCATGCACAGCCCACTGGCAGCACGGCATCGCCAGAACTCCTTCCCCACGTAAGAAAGAAGGAAAGGCATTAATAGGGGCAATTACAAATAAAGGACAAGCTACCAAAACAGTGGACTTACCTGACGAACTGGGTCACAGCAGGTCTGGACTCTGAAAGGCCCGCACCAGTGAAGCAACTAGGTTGCGATGCGCCCATCCACAACGCACCCCTGCATAGAACAGCAGGACGGAGAGCACACCCTACCAAAGAACAAGATGAGGAGAGCAGTAAGGGGTCGTTGGGTCCACAAGGGAGGTGGGCTCTGGGCTGAAAGAGACAATAAACTAAAACCTGAACTCATGTGTTTCAGTCTTGGTCCTCAGCCGAACACAAGTCCAAGAGAGTCTCTCCATGGTCGGAAGCAGTCCAGCCAGATTGGGTGGCGTCCCCGTGGATACCAGGTGAGCGTTACACAATCAGAGAGATACTTTGCTCATTCCAGGTACAATCCACAGGTTATTTTTTTAGGAGTAGAAAGCATTATTCCCCAACACGGCTGAGCACAGCGAAGAAAAATGAGGAAACTGAGGTGCACGTTGCTGGCTATTTATATCAACCTCACTTCTGATCCCGAAGCTGAGGAATATGAAGGGGCTCTCGATGCTGAATCTGTATGGTGCCCCCTGGTGGTGAAATAATTTCTGAGGTTTTACTGCTGCCACAGAATATATCTAAGATGAGGAATCTGTGGGAGGAACATCCATCAGAAAGAACATTACGAGAGGTAAATAAGTTGTTCTTTGCATCAACATGTAAGGAGGCATAAGGTCACTAAAACTTTCAAAAGAAGCACAAGATCTTGGAAACAGGCTGCCAAACATTATGTATCAGTGATAGTGGAATACTTTTTTAGGTGTTCAAAACACGCTAGACGATTCCCCCCCCAGCAGAAATCTTTAGGAGATGCACAAGTAGGGGCTGGAAAATGTCATAGTAGCTTGAATATTCTGCTTGTGATGTATAGCAGGAATTGACTTGTTTGAAAGTACTGTTGATGCTAAGTGCCAGAGGTTCACCACAAAATGTCCTCAAGGGGTATCAGTACAGGAGGCGTTCTCGATGAACTGTACAGACATGTTATTGTATGCTTTCCTCACGCTTCCAAGGTGGTGATTGTATTCCAGAAAGTGAAGACAGATATCTGCATGATGAGTCAGATAGCTCTGAAGCCAGTGAAACAGCCATGAAACCAAGACCTCATTGCCATGACTATTGAGATGGTTTGGATGGTCACCCAGAGCAATGCCAGTGGTTTAGATGCATTCAGTGTCGCTCTTCAGTTTTGCATGAACATAAAGAATCTTCTGCCTGTCAAGGCACATCCTGCTTTGACGAATCCCGAGATGTTGTCACTTCTCCCCAGGGGGAGGCACGTCCCATGAGGCCAGGGTGGTGAGGCCGCTACCCGATAGTGCCTCTGGGGGTAGTACTCAGCAGGAGGATCTCATGGGAGGAGATCTCCCCTCTGGGGACAAAGGAAGGCATTTCGGGAAACGCAGTCTGCACACTGCGAAGGCATCATGAAGTAAGACACAGACAGCAGACTTAAAGTTCAAAATAAGATGATTTATTAAATGAAATGTCAGGATGGTAGAAGGCCTAACTTGCCCTATACTAAGGTGGGATTTCCCTACCTGAACAAAACTAAGGACTGTCTGAGTCAAATAGTTCAGCTGAAAAGTCTGGCTGTGTCCAAAACCTATCCTTGCCCTCACAACTAAAACTAAACAATGTGTAGGGATGGCAATAATTAAAGAAATGGTGTTCAACATAACGTTCTGAGCTTTGTCCAGCTCTTAGCTTCCTCTTCAGGAAAGTTCACAAAATGTTAAGAGTACCTTTCTCCAAGTTCAATGCAATACACTTCCACACACTCCTTGGGGCTCCCTTCCCCAAGTCCCAAGCAACACAGTTCAAAGGCAAAGGGGTCTTGAGGGTCCGTCTTTAAGACAGCACTTGTAATCCATCAAGTCTCAGGGTTCCCTTCCCAAAGACCTCAACATAGCATCCTCTGGTTAGCCGCACCAGTCTGCTGATAGTACTTCTCCTTGGTTCCTTTTACAATGCCTTTTACTTTTCCTCATTTAGGGTTCACTTGTCTAGGCGCAGTTGTCAGACCACATGGTCCACCCATTACGGGTCGCACAACCAGGAAACCCCAAGCTCTCCAGTTCACACAAGTTAATCTGCACTTGTTCCTAGGTGCAGGTTCCCATTCATTTTCCAAGTCTCAGCCTGTTGACTTCAGGGGCAGTGTCACACTTTCCTGGTTTCTCTCAGTTCGCCTCCTGGCTTTGACCCCACTTGTCAAACCTCTCTTGCCAAGTTTTACCCTTGTAGCACTGTTTCCAGTTATAAAGTTTACTTTCTGGTGGTCTGCTTCATTCCCCACCTTTTGTTTCTCTTCTTTACACTTGAACTAATTTCTGCATAATGCTTTTCAAATGGGCACTTTCCTTTTGGCTTCTGTTCGGCATCAGCTTTGCCCATAAAACATTAGGATCTGCATTCAATATGCCTACTTTGGCTTAAGTTCCAATTTTCATTCAGTTTGGTATTCAACATGTATGTTTCAGCCCTATTTCAAGAGTTGTACTAAATTCGATATTCATTAAATATGTGCAGTTCAGCGTTATTTCAAGTTTGCACTCAATTTTTATTCAATATATGCAGTTCAGCATTGTTTCAAGTTTTGCACTCCGCTTGGCATTCAATCAGTCCTTATCAGCACTGTGTTACTTACCTGCAGTGCTCCAGAGGCGCCCCAGCTCCGAGTGACTCTCCCGACACTCACCGGTCTGCGGCTTCCTCTCCAGCGGCTGCTGCTGCATTCTTCTTGCTTCAACAGTCGATGGACCGGCTCCTGCGAACAACGCTCTCACCCTCCAGTGTCTATGCTTCCTCCACACGGACGTGGTCAGCGTCCTTTCCTTCCTGCTCACTTGCAGATTCTGCTACATGCAGCCCAGCACTGAGGCTCCCATTCTTGTGGCAACCCAATGGCCCACCTGGCCTGGGGGCTCCACAATCTTCCTGGGCTTTGCCAGCATCCTGGCTTCCCTTCAGGCCCCACCACTACTGTCTCCTCACTACATGGGTCCCCTGCTGGCATCTTCCACACAGGCCTCCCTGTCTCTCTCCATGTTGTTTCCCTGGGCTCTCTTTATACACCTGTAACCCTTCAATTGGTTGCAGGTGTGGATTCACCATGAGTCTTTCCTGACCATAGTTAAAGGGACATGCCTGACCCTAACAGTTCTTTGCAAGCATCTTCATCGTCCCAGTACCAAAGTGGTGAAATAGAGATGTAGTGTTCATTACTTTCAGTCTCCTCTTCTTCGTCTTAGTACTTTCAAATGTCAAATGTGGGGGAAATGAGGGGAACTGTTCTACAGTAGCCTACAAAGGTCGGGGCAGGACTTGGTTGTTCCTCAACAGGGAAAGAGGGGTACCATGTCTCGCCAGAGCGCACACTATTCCCAATCCTCAGGGGCCCTCCACCCAGCTGATCCTCCCTATCTTCCCCGCCCGAGGGTCAGAATACAAAAGCAATGGTCTTTCCCTGGCCACCTGAGAAGAGGATCCAGGGGGAGTAGAAGTGAGAATACCTTTTAGGTTTCTCACAACACCCTCCAAACGTACCCTACACACTCCCAGAGTCATTAGACTACTCTGTTAACACACACTCCCATGAACAGGCTAGATCTATGTACTTCTGTAATATCTGTAAAGTTGAAGGTACTGGGACGGAGAAGATCCTTAAGAGCCCTAGGATTTCCTTGACCATAGTACTGGGACATGGTGGCCCCTTGGAGGAGTAAGGATTGACTTGTCAGCGCCCACTGCAGGTGTGGACGCTGCGCTAGGATGTAGTTTCCAAAATAAAAAGGAAACTGAAAAGGGACTTGGTGTCATTTCCTTCAGCCCACGACGAACCCGGGAGTCTCGAATTGCACGAAAGAAAGAAGAACTAGGCAGAACGGAAGACCAAGACAAGCAGCAGACCAAGAAAAGCACCCGTCGAGGTCCGGAGCCGGTCACGCAAGAGGTAACCTCCACGCCCGTCTTGAGGAATCGTGTGGTGGCACAGCCACAGGAAGCAGAAAAGAGAACCGCAGACTCGCACAGCCCATGGATGGAGCTTTGGTGCTGTTGCGAGGACGCCCGATCCCAGGAAAGACCAGATAGCTACCGGAACCCAGTAGCAGGTTCAGGGTTGATCAGGAGGCCTGGTAGGGACACAGGGCGGGCAGCAAGGAGGCTCTGCAGCAGAGAAGTGCTTCCTCTGCCCAGTGAAGTCACGAAAGCCACTGACCACCAGAGAGGGGTCTGGGACCCAGAATGAGAAGTGAGGCATCAGTACTTGATGGGAAGATGAGCCAAGAGAGCCAATCATAAAAAGGAGAGAACCAGGGGTCTGGGACTTAAACAAGGAAGTGAGGTGTCTTCCTAGTGGTCCCACTTGGCAGGAGAGTGAACCAAGTGGGCTGGATCAAACAGCAAGGGAAACCAGGGTTTGGGACCAGAAATCCGTACACTGCACAAGTCCTGCTAACCGCGCTCTAAAAGCATCAGCTTTCTGCATTCAGGCCTCATCAACGAAAGACCTTGTTTACAAGAGGCCTCATTCACGAAAGCCTCAGGTATGAGATGCTTCATCTACAGGAGGCTCAAAGGGAGGCCTCATCCATGACAGCTTCATGTGTGGGAGGTCCAGTCTACAAAGCCTCATCTATTAGAGGCTTTTTCTGCAATGGGCCAAATAAAAAAATAAAGGCTTTGTCAATGGGAGGTCTAATCTGAGGCCTCATCAAAAGGAACTCTGGATCTTTGCATGAAAGGGCTAGAGGCGATTATGAAGATACCCCATATGCATATTAATCTGAACATGATGAATGGGGTGAGTGTGTGACGCCAAAGGAGGTACGACCTGATGGAATAACTATCTAGAGATTTGCTGCAATCTTGTTTACGAGGATAAACATAACTTCAAACCTGGTCCTAAATGTCACTGCATCAAGTAGAATGGATGAGTTGAAAAGGAAGTAGAGTCTGTCAGTAAATGCTTAAAATAGCTTTCCCATTCTAATGGATACAGACTAGTTTGGCGCAACAGAGATTATCCCAGTCTTTCTTGCCATGTTCTGCACCCTCAGGTGAAAGGCAAATTCCCTTGGCAAGCAGATACTGGCAGCAAGGCTCCACTATACAAAAACAAGCCCCCCCGCTTGGCCTGATCTAACAAACATATGGCATGAATTAGGCCCACTGCTAGACTACTTAAATCGTGGTGTGAGAATTGAGATTTGAGGCTGCTTCGGACTTCACTTTCCTTCTGTATCAATTCCCCTATATCAATATCTGGATTTACATGTGTATTCGTTGGCCGCTCTCAGGTCACATCACAGTAAGTAATTAAAATTCCCTTTGCAACTCATGGATACCCAAGGTTGTTCTCAACATTACCAGTAACACAGATCCCGAGCTAGACGTTTGTGCCAAAATTACCATAATGCAGGGCACAGAAATTGCCTGGTCAATAATCCGCACTGGCCAATCTTACTAGCCAATGGGCCAACATTAACATCACTGAACGCCACCCGCAACAGGATGCATTGTGTTCTCTAGGACAGCCATACCTCACAGTCAATCAGGTAATGGAGGGAAAAAGGAGCAATGCTGCAAGTTCAAGCCTACAGCAAAATTAACAGCTCATACTCGAGGGGTTTGCCAGTAGGAGCAATGGCAGGAGGGCATTCCTCTGTTGTTTCCAATGTGTGCTTGAGAAAATCAATCTTCAGCACGGTTGTGCTGTAGAAGATCATATCATGGTTGAAAATAGGTATATCTAATCAATCATGTACATCAAAGTATCGTTTCAAGTTCATGGGTCTTCCACTCCAATTTATTAGAGGTTTGTTCCCCAGGTCATATGCAAAAATTCCCTGGTCATATGGACATAGATTACGGACCCCTTCTCCTTTCTGAAGATGCAACAATTGTGCTCTGACGATTGCTTGATGCCACAGTTCAATCATTTTGAATATGGGGCATTTTGTTCTGTAACAGGACTGCTTCCAGAGAACACACTTCAACACAAGCTAAGCAGCAAGGCTCTTTCAAAAGAGGCGTTCCAGGTTCTTATTAACATTATAACCTTCCTCACTTGCAGAAGTGCAGTTTTGATGAGAGAATACACACTGTTCCTTGGAATCTTGCATTCCTGCACCCAAACACATCCTGTTTGCAGAGTAACCAGTCTTGGACCCCTGGGTGCACTCTACAGGACACCTCTAACTGATGCCCAAGTTATAGAAAACTCCTCCAAAAAGCCAACTTCATTAAGTCCTTTAGTTCTGAAAAATGTATAACATTTGCATACGTTTTCTGGTACTGGTAGCAGCTTTATATACTTGCCAGTCTGTACAAACGTATCAGCAGGGGAACTTGATAGAAATGGTCAAGTTCAAAGCCTCCACTATATCTTGTATTTAGAAGTAGGTAGTGCATTGTCACCATCACTGGGCCTAGATGTAGACATACTTGAAATAAGGGCACTGAGATAATCTGTTTGGGGAAACTCCAAATGTCTAATAAATGTGCCTGAAGATGGTCACACTGGGGGAGGTGTTTAACTTCCCTGGGAACAGAGGTGTCACCTACCCTTCTTCCTTTGTCGCCCCTTGCCTCTCAAGTGTGTTGCACAACCTTTGTCAACAACAAAGCTGGTTAATGCCTGGGGCCCTTTCTTTGGCCGAGCAGCGCTGGTTGCAAATAGTCTGTAGTTCCCTGAACAATCTCCTCGCTGTTCACCCACATCACAATCTCCTTTCCAGAGAAAAGTGGCACATCTAGTATAAAGATGCACACCCCTCTCAGTCTGAGCACCTTGCTCTTACGTTTTGGGAATTCTGGCTGCTGGGTGTGTCTCAGAAGAGACACACTTTTTTTTGGTAAGGGCTACAATTTATGGAATAGGCAAAAGGTTTAGTGTGCCCAGTGAGGTCTCATTCCCCTTGGTTCTCTTCCCCACCGGATAGCGCCCTCTCTGTTAGGCATAGCAAAGTTTGGGGAATTCTGGCTGCCTGGTGTACCTTTGAACTGTAGAGACACACTTTATTTGAGAAGAGGTATAACTCCGAATAGGCAAACGGTTATGCTTCTGGTGTCTGCAGAAAGGCCTCAACCCACTTTTTTTGTTTTCCCCACTTGCTAGCACCCTCTCTATTATTCATAGCAAAGACAGTCTGGTGCAAGCCTCCTTCAAGGTGCATTTATCAAGAGCTTCGTTCTGTACTAGTTGCTGAGATCCACTGTCCTGTTACTCAGGAAGGATAATTAAAGGGTCCATGAAAGGTCTTTTCTGAAAATTCCCTCGAATCAATTGCATCTGTAGTGGAACAACATGCTCCTCTTGGAGCTGGTGTGCCAACAATTTGAGCTTTTGCGTAGGCATATCTCGATCTCACCTCCTGGAAAACTGTTTCTTTTTAGTCATTGATCCTGCAGGGACAATGGGGGAGATGGGGTTTCTTCCAGGCAATACACTTTTTCAGTAGATTTCGTAAAGACAAGTTGTAAGGGCGTAGCAACCAATGAAATCCAGTGTCTTTCTCCCAACCAGTTGGTTGTACTGCCATCCTTCTCTGACAGTTCTACTTCCTCAACCAAGAAGTTGCTACTCTCTCTGGACATTAGAGGTGACCTAAAAGCTTTATTGATCAGGCCAAGAAATGAGGCGGTCTTCTTAACTCTGTTGCCCTGTCGTTGCCTCCGACAGGCCGCGAAATACATGTGGAGAAGGCCAGATCTCGAAAGGAAAGATTGCATTGCGTTTCAAGGACGCCAGCGACCCTCTCAGGTGAACGGCAGAGTTCAGAAGGTGAGGCCAAGCATATGGTACTAACCGTGACTCGTGAAGTAGAGATTGCAAAACCGAGAAAGAGGCGCCACAGAGCCGGTGAGTTGGCAAGCAACCTTAGAGACCGGTATGTGTTAAAGTTTGAAATTGCAACAGTATATCGCAAGTGAAGGATGCATGCGTGAGGATTAGATGCAAAGAAAGGCTGACCTGTGAATGAACTTTGATGTAAAGGACAGCTGTGAAAGGAAGTAGCCCACTCTAAGGTCTCTGTGAAAGGTACATTGTTTAAAGCGATAAAGCGAATGAACAGCATAAGTGGAAAAAAAGAAGATTTCTTCCTAGAGAAGGGAAGAGGGAAAGTTAAACTGTGAACTTTGAGTGGAAGTGGTCCTGCCGGGGTCTGTAAAGAAAGCCACGCACATTCAAAAGTCTTCGACATCTGAAAGTGTTCCAAGCCCGACTGAGGGAGACCCGAAGTATAATAAACTTGGGAAAGGGATCCCCCTTGAAAGTTCATGTTGAAATTTATCATGAGAGGTCTGAGCGCGACAGAGGGAGACCTACATGAACTGTATGGTGACAAGTCTGAGCCCGAAAGAAGGGGGGACCTTTGTGAACGTTTTGGTTGAAACTTTATTTTTGGAAGTCAGGAAAAGAGACTTTTACGTGGAAGGCCAGGCGGGTCTCGATCCATATTTTGGAACTGTTTATTGTGTTGGAGACTGAACCAGAGTGCGTCCTCCTGTCTGCATGGACCACCTTACTCTGGGAGGTCTAACGTGGGGAGGAGAGCTGGTTCAACCACATTATATGATATGATATGATAGGTTAATTATAACGCAATTAATACCCAGAGGTTTCTAAGCGCGGACCTGTGTTGCTACGTGTCGTCTTGCTTCCAAGACGACCACGTTGCCCCTGAGCTACCCTCCCGGGACTTATCATTTGAACACTGATTTTTCCTTTTCCATACATTTCTCCTCTTTACACTTTTTTGTACAATAGATTGGGCAGGCATTAGGTTTTGTTAGCATAGGCCATTTTCTTTGGACGGACTCCACTAGGACTGCAGTATTTAATTTTTGATGGTTGAGACTAATCCCATCTTAGTTATAGGGCCAAGTAGGAGTTTCTCCAGCCCCAACAATTTCAATGTGGGTTTTACAAATTGTACCCATTGTGTCTGTATCATACTTGTGACACCATGCTTTTCCTACACTACTCACATTAATGGAATCTCTGAAGCTGGCATACCCAGTTAGATTTGATCATGCAACGAGATTTACCAAGAAGGCCACTTCCTGGAAGAGCCAAAATTCTGCCAGAGCAATGGTGGCCACAATGGCGTTGCCTGCCTGTGTTGCCCTTGAGGGCAGATCCAGAGCAGTGACTTGACAGGCGAATCATAAGCTTCCCAAGTGCCATTGTATGGGCATGAAGGCCACCAGGGAATAGAAGTTCGCACAGGCGGTGTCTCAGAGCCTGTTTCATTGAACCGAGCCACATACGTCTCCTCCTCCCTTGAAAGATACTGCCTTGGCGTGTTTTAAGTGCTTTATAGTGTATTCAAAGCATGTGAATTTTCGAGAGATCCAGTGATGAAGGAAAAACGTGCTTACATTTAACTACGGTTCTCCAGCATTAATATCTTTCATAGATTCACATGTGACTCTCCCACCAACCGTACACGAGACTCTATATCGTACACTCTCCAGGTATTGCAAGAATCTGAAAATGTCCTGCAGGGGAGGAGTCAAGCGGGAACAGTGCCTATTGCCTGAGGCGCAAATGAGCCAAAATGAGTCCAATAGAGCACTACATTGAGTGTGGTGTTTGTGTGTTTACAATTGGACCTGCTGTGTTTTTGTTTGTTTTGTTTCTATAGTGCTTTACGCCAACACGCTTTATTGAGATTGTGCAATAATATGAAATGATGAGAAGAAATTCACAGAGCACACAACAAAGCAGGAGCAAAACAAAAGAAGCCATACATGGAGAAAATGAAATGATGAACCCACAATATTATGTAAATGCAGGGCAAAATCAGGTGACTCCACACAAAACCTAGACGATAACAGGGAGTGGGGGGGTGGTAGAGACTAAAAATACAATAAACAAATCAATAATGAGTTATTAAATACCAGCAATGAGTCAACCGGACTGCAAGGCACTGAGCACAAAATCCACAAGGGCAACATTTTTTATATATTTGGAAGATCCAAACAAAGGGGAACATCAACATCCCAGAAGAGCCCCAACAACAGAAAGGACACAAAACCCCTCCTCTAACATCTCCAAGCAGTACCTGTGGTAGTAGTCACTATCACTAAGAGGCCTCCAACGGCTCTTCCAAGGTCTTCAGCCACATAGCTCCTAAAGGAGGGAGATCAGTTGATAACAGGTGACTGGTAGAAGTAACAGGTGGAACAATCCTGACCCGCTCAGCCCAACAGGCATTCAATGGTGCCCACACCTACTTCATTTCCCACAGTACATCCAGCAGAACACCCAGAAAGAAGCAGACAGCCAGCCTGTCCTCAACCAGGCCCCAATCATCTGACCTCCCCTGCCCCTGCTGGCGAAGGAAAAGAATTCCCCCATGCTACAAGTCCAAGCCACTCCCTGCCATAGCCTGTGAGGAGCCACCGTGGCCATGGCAGAAGGAACAAGCCTGAGGCTGGAGAGGACCAATCATACCTAGCCACAATCACACCTGCTGTTGCAGGGTCAGGCGGAAGTGACGATGTACAGAGTCTTCCATGGTAGTTTTCTCCTTTGCTTTCAGCCTTGTTAATTTACCACGGAGTCTGATGGAGAATATTCATAGCATGTGAATCTATGGAAGATACCCGTTCTGGAGAACCTTAGTTACAGGGTGGTAAACGTTTTCTTATTTTGCAACTGGTGTAGAGATGAGGATATCCACCCCCCAACATCCCAAGGGGCATATTATCCTCTTCCATACCTCTTTACGAATGTAGTCTTCAGCATTCATCTACAAGAGTTAATTTAACAGTACAATCCAGACAATTAAAGAAAAAAGCATGAACAAGAAATGCATTTTTACCATCTGTTGATAAAGGACTTTCTGAGATGTTTGCTCGGTATGTTTTCTCCGGCCTCACTTTCAGCTCGATCCTGGAAATGTAAATGTCATCCTCTCCAGACTTTTGCCTCCTCCTTTGGAGCCGATGAATTCGGCAGATTCAAAGTTTGAAACCTGGAAAACTGCTTTCCTGGTGGCCATGACATCATCCCAGAGGGTGAAGTCTCCCCTGAAATTTCATGTGGGCACAGTCACTCTTAGAACCCTTCTGTGGTAACTCCCTAAAATAGCATCAAACTAGCACTTAAATCAAGAAATTAATTTGGTGTTTTTTAAAGAACCTAAGTCAGGTCAGCAGCAGAACGATCACTACATACAGCAGATGTTAGGGTGTCTCTGTAATTACATTAACAGAACAGAGGTGATTGGGTAGACATTCTTTGCTTATCTAAAAGCTACAAAAGCTCAGGTGATCTCAAAGCCTTACATCACTAGGTAAATAGTTTTCTGTCTGGGCACTCCACCAAAGGAAAAGCTGCAGCGATGGAATTCCTGAAGAACACTCGGTTGAAAGAAATCTGCAGAAGTTGTGGAGTTCAATGGGGTTTTATTCTACAAACCTTACTTTCGGTACAAGGATATTATAGCAACAAAAAAAACTCTTGAAGTGAACCCAACATCTGGTCCTACCACTAAAGTATTTACTTCTTTCTACTCTATGTATATTCAATAAGCATTTTGTAAGGTAGAAAGCACACCTTTTTCCACCTTTGCAGTCCCCCACATGTTATTGCTGGTGTTGTCTAATGCTCTGGCCATTTTACCCCAGGGAGTTCCATGTAGATCTGACTGTAGATCCAACTCTAAAATATGTGTGGTCCTTTGGGGTCCCCTACAGCCCCAATAGGTAAGGGCTACTGCCAAGAGGTGACCATTAGATTCCTAGTCCATTGACCTGATTGAGACAGGTTCTGGTCAGTAGCAGGGTACTTTAGGATATTGGCTGCACAAGTTGTAACGCTCTCTGCTCATGGCAAGCTCTCTTCCTTCTGAATGCTCTCAAAATGGAGTCGCTAGTTGTTGTAAAAGCCAGTAACCATGTAGATGCCTGTGTGGGCTTCCCATCGAATCCCCATCTCCTGTGTTTGCCTGTGAGAATGCTTGTGAATGTTGGTGTGCAGTGGCCAGCACTGAAATTCTACCTGCCAAATGTTTATATGGCGTATAGGGTATCTGATTGGAGGTTGTCATCCTCATCCCGCTGGTTTCATCTAAAACCCAACCCTTTGAAACACACATTTTGTCCACTGCTTGATCCTTAATCATCCAGAGAGACGACTGACCCAAGGAGGAAGACGGAAGATCTGTTTGCAATGTTTTGGACATCAATAATCCTGATTGTGAAGATCAGCCCCTTTGAGGTCCAGAATGAACTGTTTTGATTGCTCCTTTCCCTTCATTCAGCAGGGACAACAAAATCCATTGGTCTGAAGGTATTTTCATGTCTTTCCAGTCCTTGTGCTCACTTGTTATGCTTGAAATCTGGAATCAAGCACTCCCTCATGCTAGCTTCCTGGCATGTGTTTTGACGCTGTTGGACCTTTATACCATAGCAGGCCCATGGCACTATTCCTCTGTCGTGGGGATTACCTGTGTTGTGCATTGGTGCAGTTTAATGTAAATGCTATTTGATTTACTTACTGGTAAATATTTTGTAGATATTTATTGTGAGGATATGTCCTTATTGTGAACCTATCAAAAGTGTTTATTGTACCTTGAACCAGCTCTCATATTCTGAAGAGTTGCCTTGACAGCTCTGTTCATGCTACCACTGTAGAGTGAGGATAACTAAGAAGAAACATCCCGTAAGCCAAGTAGACTCATAATTCTGACCCTAGAAGTAAGATTTAAGAAAAATCTCCCTTTCGCATGTGAATCTATAAAAAAATCCAGTGCTGGAGAAATCTAAGTTACTTAGCGATAAGGATAGTAGTTCTTCATAAATACGTTTTTATAGATTCACATACGACCCATCTGGCCTCTCCAGAGTTTGTGCTGGACTGTTATTCTTGTGTGCTTTGAATCTGCCATTCAAAGTGATGAAGGTGGGATTAGGTAAGTAGGGATAGTGGCAGTTGGGATGAAACAAGCCCTAATAGCCTTAGAAAATTGTCTTAATTTTGGCACTGAACATGTTTATGTTAATATGTGTGTATGGCTGTGGGAAAAAGATGTACATTTTTTACCAGCGAGCATCATTCTTCGACATCAAGGAATAATGAAGAAGCATGTGAATCTATAAAAGATATCGGTGATGGTGAACTATACCTAAAGTGAAGTCATTTTGATTTACTCAGTGTACTCTTAGTCTGTATCCCCTGTTTTTCTCCCTCACATGCACACACCATAATTTAATAAGGTCAGGATCTGGGTTGATTTGCGCAAGTGCACTGGACTTCCCTTAGCTTTATGATTTTCATTTTCTGGCTGCACCTGTCCCACACGAATGTAACAGTCTCCCACAACATACCATGGGTACTAGTACAACTGTCACTACAGTGGGTAACTTGTACTAATTCACCCTACTTTTAGATGATTTATCTCTGCTCTTGACAGCTGTTTGCTAGATTTGCATTGCTAATGGTGCTCTTTTCCTCTCCTTGGTTAGGTTCTATCCTGTGTATTGGACCCTCTACTGCAGATGTGCACTGTATCTGCTAGTAATCTAGGTACAGCGGATATGGCCACATTTATGGTGAAT
This sequence comes from Ambystoma mexicanum, assembly GCF_040938575.1. NCBI lineage: Eukaryota > Metazoa > Chordata > Amphibia > Caudata > Ambystomatidae > Ambystoma > Ambystoma mexicanum. Next base: position 579,194,320 of record NC_090941.1, on the reverse strand, counting down.
TGCCTTTACATGATGAAAACGACACTGGCCTTGTTTGAATTCACTGACAAGCGTCTGGAAATGCTTCAGTTTCAGGTAAGATGTTTCTGTGGATAGTGCAAATTGCCCATTGACTAGCATTCTTCTATACTGTTTTTATGTACAGCAGGGAAAGAACATTCCAGGTTCATGTGTATTCTATTAGGAAGGAGCACTTGCTGTCTAGATTGCTTGCCGTCCACGTTTTAGTGCCTAACAGAGATGTCAAATATGATGCTTTTCTGAAAACAATCTGCAGGTTATAATCAATGACACATTCATTTTCTATTGTTAAAGAGTTAGACTAAGTTAAATAAACGGGACTTATAATATAAACATTGTTACCACTGGTTTTGTACAAGTACATTACGCCCACACAAGCAAGCTTTGCTTACGTTAGTATTAAGGTACTGAGAGACATTCTTTACTAGATTGTGGGAACAGCTGTGCCATTTTGGTTATAACCGAAAAATGAAATAATGTTACTAAAGTGGGATATGCTCTCATCACAGTTCCCATTTGCTTCCTGTGCAGCCCACCTAACAATCCTATTTTTTTCAAAGACCAGGATTAATATTGGCTGTCTCATTGTTAAAAAATGAGGATGAGAAAAGAGAAGCGTCTGTGCTTAAATATATGGTGCCTTTAATGGATTGTCCTGCCACAGATTCCTCATCTTGGATATATCCTGTAGCATCAGCAGAATCACAGGAAAACGTTATCCCAACAGAGGGTGCTTTGTGACTCCAGCATTGGGATCCCTTGACATGGCCACTCCTTGATACCGGACATTACTTTGGGCAGCCCAAATATACCTCACACCACACCCGAGATCTCAGTTCCTATTTTCTACTTGCTCAGAATGCTTAACAGAAGACATGGCATGGTTTTCTTTTAAAATTATCTTCAAGTACTCTGAATGTCTACTCCTAGACCTTTGAGATTCAAGTGCTGTGAAGACTTAGGCCCTTATTGCAAGTTTGTCGGTATGCCACCCGTAATTTCTGCGGGATACCAGCAAACTGCCCCGACTGTTACCAGTGCCTGATATCCTGGTATTACTGGGATATTCTAGGTGCCAGCAGCAGCGGTAAATCATGTTCCATGGAGTCCCACATGACTCCATGGAGGGGATTGCCAGAATTACCGGCACTGGTAATACCGTTGCCGGTAATTCCAACATGTATTTGCTGGTCGGGCTGGATCAGTGCCCACACTGGCAATCTTGTCTTTTGCCGGTCCAGTACAATTGCTGGTGCCGGAATTACCAGCAATTTTACCAGCAATTACTTCCAGAACGGCAAAACTGTAATGACCCCCTTAAACTCGAATGTCATTTCTTTTTAAAAAAAACATTTTTATTTGATTTTTCAAACCATGGTGAAAAAAAAAAGAAAGCAACAAACCAAACCAAACCATAACATACACAATATGACATCGCATGTCATTATGTATTTTTGGATCTCCTAATGAAGTGTCCCGCTGTATAACTGCTTGTTGTGCCCTTAGTACGTTACCCTCCTTCCCTCCTACCCCACAAACAACACAACCAGCCTTTATTACTCCTCCCTGCCCATTTCCACGCTGTGCAATCATTACGTCCCGCTTATAACCACAATGTTAAATTATTCATATTCATACAGAATCAGGGCTTCCAGAATCTGAGATTGGGGGTGCGAACAAAGATTGAGTTAGTGCATTCTAAGACGTAATATCATCACCACATTCGTTTGAGCCCCGGAGACCGATTTATGCCACACCATCATTTGTCAGTGTCCATTTCTGTAAATCACTCCATCACAGTTCTACCGCAAGGTCTTTCAGGGATATCCAGCTCATTGCTATCCTATGCTTTGCTAACACATAGGCTAGATCTTTAATTTTGATTATGTACCATCTATTCTTCAAGCGTTGGAAAGTACCGAACAAACAAGCTGCGGGGGATTGGACATTCAGAATTATACTTCCCCTTGATATTTTGTTCGCAATTTTCCCCCAGTATTGCTGTATTATTGGACAAGCCTAAAACATATGCAATATCCCAGCATTCTCCTCGTTACATCTTGGACAGTGTTGTTTGTCTGCACCTTCAAATCTGGAAATATTCAGAGGCGTTAAGTAAGCTCTATGTGTTATATACAGTTGTATCAATTGTGAGTACAAGCACATTCTTCATGTCGAAGTACAATTTGACCTATTGTTCGCATAGCTTCATGGTGGATGTGTGTCTGCTTCATGTCTAATGCATCTATGGGTGTCGGCTTCAACAAGGACATCACTTGCTTTACCCACTCTGGTCACACCAGGTTCAGTTCTTTTTGATTCTGTACATTCACCTCTTCCCTGTCTCTCGACATTCCTCCCTCTGGTAGAGATCTCCACCACATTTCTTGCAGGTACTTTTCCCCAGTAAGGTCCTTTGCAGGTCAATATCTTTGTCACCCCTCTCAGGTCAACACAGTTCTTTTTGCTCGTCCACACTCCAGGTCATGTAGCAGCGCTCCCCATCTGGTTTGCAGAATACCCAAGTCTGGACGTAATTACGGGGGTCTCAGGGATAACAGAATTTAGACCCTGGATGGACAATAGGACTTCTCTCTAAATCTAAGTGAGGTAGGTTGTTGGTTGTTGTGTGTATGCATGTACTCTCGTGTCCATATTTGTCATGATCTTCATTCCTACCGCCTTTTTAGCTGTTTTCTTGCGTTGGCTGATAATTCTCAAGGTGCCTAATTCTAATATAACAGCTATTAGTACCTTGAATGCATTAGCCGACCAGGAGGGGGGATTCAGTAGAACACATGTGTGAACCAATCATCTTTCCCTATTTCTTCTAACTCCTCAATCATTTTCGGTTGTAGGTCGGTCAGTAGTGTTATACCTTCTGTGAGGGTTCCATTTTACTCATTGTTAGCAGGTTTATAGTTACAGCAAGATTCGCCAATTTGTGCACAAACCCCGCCTTCCATGGCTGTCGGGTCCAGGACATAGCTATTTTCTGAGGGCCCTCAGTCTTATGGTCCTTAGCTCCTCCTTTATTGTGTTGAAGCCCTTCAATGTGGAATTGTTTGTAGCAGCTCCCATTTGATGATCTGCAACCATTTAGCATTGGTATGTGTCTGCACCGCGGGGGTCAGGGAGGCACAGAACATCTCAGCCCTGCTTAACAATATGTGCTCCCATGGAATGTCATCAAGCACGCTTTGCATCTTTTTGGTGATATAATTGCTCCCTCGTTTTGTTCGTTTGAGCGGTAGGGATCTTCTTCGAAATGTTTATCCATTTTTGGGAAGTCTGTAACGTGCAAGTCGGGCATGCTTATCAATACCATAGAACATAATCCTCCCCAATTTGGGGGGGGGGGGGAAGTGTCATGTGTGCTCTGGACCCACAGGCCCAATCGTGGTCCATGAATACTGCAGTACCTGTCTTCATGCCGGCACATAAAAAATGTTTTCTTCTACTTTCACGGGCCAGTATTCCTGAAACAGAGTGTGGTGTTCTTCATGGGTAATATGGATACAGGGCCTGCCTCATCCTCTGCCCACGTGAGCAGTTTTGAGTATTTGATCCATTCCTTGAGAAATGTATCATTTACGTTCTGTACTACTTCCACTGGTACTGTCAGGAGTGCCTGTGCTTTACATTCCATCATCACCTCAACCCACCCACCTGAGGTGTATAACTGCCCATGTCTTAGTAATTGAGGTCTCTCTCAGCACCCGGGCACCCCCGGTGTCTCCTTCCCTACAACATTTGGGCACTGCAACACCTTTGTATCTACTATTGCAGGGTCTCCTTTGTTTGGGCCTTCCAATACATATCGTATCATTTTATTCTTCATCTTTGGGTCATCCATTATTCTCTTTGTTTCTATATTACTATCCTCCTAGGGGAACAAGCTTTTTGACACCCATCGCAATGTTGCCCATCTCTCTTTGAACTGTCCTCTGGTTGTGCATAGTTCTAAATGGGTTAAACAATGGACATCATGTGCAGCTACTTCTGTTGCCACACATGTCCTGCTCATGGAATGGGGAATGAGAGAGCACACAACAGCTCTCATCAGACGTCTCCATCTCCACTCGAGTCATGTGTTGATACCACATTTTATTAGTTAATCGTGTAGAGTCGGCCATATTGGCACTTGCATGATGAAAATCTTCCATTGCAGTTCTTTTTAGTCTCTTTCTCTGATTGGTGACAACAGGGACAGTTTAGAAATGTACTTGGTCCACTATAGGAACGGGGGTAATATTAGTATGCTCTGGTTGGGGACCTTGGTAAAGTACCAATTCTCATAAGGCAAAAAGGACAAAGAAATAAAAGAAACAGGATTTAAAGAATGTAGATATAAGCATAATTGCACCGTTGTCCACCTTTTGGAAAGGAGCATTCGTGTTTGGCTGTTTTTGTGCTAAGAGTGTATATCGTACAAAGGTAAGGATCCCCATTTTTTTTCAATCACAGTACTGTTTCTTAGTTACCTCTTCTTTATACTCTAGCTGGGAGTGTCTGTACCTGCAAGGAAAATTGGCTTATGGTACAAGACAATCTTAGTGCAACAAGAATTGTATAATAATTGCTATAAGTATTCTCTGGACAATCAAATAAGTCTTGGAATATTCACAGAGCGTTACCGGTGTGATGTTTCAAGATCAGAGGGCCAGGTAAGAATTTACTATATAGAAAAAGCTATAGAGATGGCATTGGATGTTGGTTGAGTCAGAAGCAAGCCGTTTGCTTGTGCAGGTATAGGCTCTTGGGTTCAGAAAAGGCAGGGTTGTATTTCTGTTCTCTTGCAAGATGCTGTCTGTTCCTTGTAGCTGATCTTGTCACTTCCTCCTTTTCTTCCGCTTCAGGGGTTGCCGGCAGGGTGGTCTCACTTTTGTACAGTTCAGTGTCACTGAGGTGAAGCCAAGCTCGCCTTCCTTGAACCTAGACAGCTGGAGGGGTAGTGTTTTCCATGAGAAAGGGGCCATCGACCCTAGGTTTGTTCCATGTTCTAGAAGAACTTCTAACAAGGACTACTACTCCTGGGTATAAAACGGGCTTGGCAAAAGTTTGTGAGTCAAGCTGTTGGTTGTCTTCCTCATTCTTCTTTGACCCCTCCTGCCGGGCTTGTATCTGTTGAGACATAAGAGACAATTGCCATCATAGCAGCTCGATATTCATGCATTTCTAATCCAAGAACAGTACATGTACTGTTTGGGCATCCGTTAGCACTCCAATGGGTGGTCCGAAGGGTGTGTGTATGCAGCGTCCCATCACCAGCTCATGAGGAGTCGGGCAATGGTCAGAGCCGGGCCAGTTGTGAAATGCAAATAGGGCCAAGTGTAGGCAATGGAGCCATCCCTTTTTCAGGGTCAGTTAGATTTTTGCTATTCTTTCCTCAAGAAGACAGTTGAGTCTCTCACAAAGTCTGTTTGCCTGCAGGTGATAAGCAGATGACAATTCATGCTTTATCCCAGTAGAACTGTAATGTGTTCAAAGAGTTCATTTACGAAATGCGGTCCATTGTCGGACCAGAGAACCTTGCACACCCCCATCTAGGGAAAACCTCACGTACAAGGAATTTGGCGGAACACGTGGTATCAGGGTGCATACATGGACCAGCCTCGATGCACCTGGAAAATGGGAATACAACTATCAGTAGGTACCTATAGCCGTGGGATCACATCGACATAGACGATATGTAGGTGATGGAAGGGTCCAGTAGGATGGGGTATTGCTCCTCTCACTACTCGCAGAGTGTGTCCTGCCATAAGCTGTTGACATATCATGAAATTAACAATAAACACAGAAACATGCTTGGTCAAATAGGGTATAAACCAGTCTTCCGAAATCAGCACTGCAAGGGAGGGGGAGGAGGGAGGAGGGAGTAGGGAGTAGGGAGGAGGCAGGTGTGTGTGTGTGTGTGTGTGTGTTTTTGAGCTGTTCTAACGCTACCTTAAGTAATGTGAGGCGTATCACCGGTTGCCAGTGAGGTCCTGTCGCCACAGCGCATTGGTGGGGGATACTGACCAACCCTTGCTTTTCTTGTGGTGTGTACTCCTTTAATTCTGTGATATGTGCTATAGGAAGTGAATTAAAGCCTTCCTTCTTTATCATGCCAAGTATTCTTGTGTACTCGTTAGGTGGTGTGTTGAATTCGGAGATTTAGGGGAGATATGATTTGCTGTATCCTGGGGTGGCCGGACCTCTCCTACCTTTCCTTCTGATTACGGTGTACCCCATGGTTCTGTGCTTGGTCCTTTCCTCTTCTCTCTTTACACCTCCCTCATTGCCCCTGTTATCTCCTCGTTTGGCATCTCCCACCATTTCTATGCCGACGACACTCAACTCTTTCTCTCTTTCTCCTCCTTCTCAACTGATCTCCACCACAAACTCTCTTCCTGCCTTACTACCATTAAGAACTGGATGTTCTTCCGCTTTCTCTCTCTTAACACCGACAAGACCGAAGTCCTTTTCTTTCCCTCCAACTCTCTTCCACCTCTCTTTCCTCCCCCTTTCATTCACTTTCCTCCCTCTAATCTCCCTATCTCTCCCCAAGCTCATCATTTAGGCATTCTCTTTGACTCCTCTCTCTCCTTCTCCCAACATATTTCCCTCACCTCTCGCTCTTGTTGATGCCACCTCTACAACATTCGCAAAATCCGTCCCTCCCTCAGTTTTCATGCTACCAAACTCCTAATCTCCTCCCTCATCTTCTCCCACCTCTTCTATTGCTCTTCTCTACTCTTTGGACTACCTACTTCTCATCTTGCCCCCTTAAATCCATCTACCACTCTGCTGTTCGTACCCTATGTCTCCTTACCTCCCGTGACTCCATCTCTACTTTGCTCTCTTGCCTTGGCTGGCTACCATTTCACTCCCAGCTAAATGTTACTTTCTCTGCCTTGTCTTCAAATCCCTCCATGGTCTTGCTCCTCCTTATCTCTCCTCCCTCCTCTCTTTCTACTCCCCCTCCCGTTCCCTTCAATCCGCTGACCATATCTTTCTCACTGTACCTCCATCCCCCTGTGCCTCCTCCCGTTTCCGCTCCTTCCAACCTAGCGCCTCTGCACTGCAACTCACTCCCTCTCGCAATCCACTCCACCCTGACCTTCTCCTCATTCCGCACCTCCTTTAAATCCCTCCTCCTCCATTCTCCTCCTTGAAACCTCCCCCCTCACTGCTTCCCCTCCTCCCTTATTATTTCCCCTGACTATCTCTCTCCCCTCTCCCACCTCCTCTCTCTCTCTCTCCCTTCCATTTCCCTCCTCCAACTCATCACCACCCCTCCCCCCCTACCCAGTCCCACTCCCCTATTCCCCCTCATCTCCAGTTAATTGCTCTTTTCACTGCTTTGTTGAATGATTCATATTGTAATTTTGCTTCCACCGTTATATTGTTGGTTTTTATGTATTATGTTGTTCCACTGTACAGTGCCTTGGTGTAAAGCGCTTTATAAATCAATAAATCAAATCAAATAAATCAAATACATATGCTGCTTTTTTTAGCCACAGGAAATGATGTCTCTTCCTCTAGTATGTCCCTCACATTTCACCACAGCAATGGCAGATGGGAGCTGTAGTGAGTCTGAGTCTGGCCAATAACGGAGCATGCTGCACGGGTCTACGGTCTGCTTGTAGGAATCCCTACCTCAAAGTGACAAACCTGTGTGTACTGTTGACGTCACATAGCAAGAGTCGAAATCCAGTTATTTCCTAATCCTCATGCATTGTGAGGGCTGCAATGAGCGCTACTAATTCTGTGGCTTGCGCTGAAAAATGTAAAGGCAATCTTGCACTGTTTTGATTCTGTTTTTATCAGTGCAGTCCCAGTATGTCTTTCCCCTGAGCCTTGATCAATAGTTGAGGACACGTCAATAAAGAGTACTCCCCACCCCTCCAAGGGAGTTTTCTCCAACAATGGAGTATGTCATAATGTTCTGTGTATTTGGCGCAGTCATGTACGGAACCTCCTTTTCCCACTGGTTCTGCTATGAACGTTGCTGGGTTTACCATCCTACACCTGACAATCTTGATTGGCAGGTTTGATATAATCACTTCATACCCGGGTGCTCTTTCAGTCGTTAGTGTACTTTTTGGTTTTGCAAGAATGGCGAACAGGGCATGTTCCACATACAATAGTACTCCACAGCTCATTGTGATAGTTGTTGATTTCTCAATTGTGAAGGGTGAAGCAGCCAGCAATTGTTTGCAGGGGTAATGGCCCTTCATTACTGTGTCTAAATTTCTGCTGTAATAGGTTGATTGATTGATTTGATTGATTGATTTTTGATTTGATTTTTTTCATTTGTAACGCGCATGTGACGAAATTAATCGTATTTTGGCGCAGATGACAACAACAGTAGTAGAATATATAGATTGCAACACATCCCCCCCCCAAAAAGGCAGGGCTATCTGCCTAAAAAGAAGTTTTTCAGTGCTCGGCGGAATTGCAGAAGAGAGCTCATGGTCCTAAATTGCAAAGGTAGAGATTTCCACAGCCTAGGACCGAAGACAGAAAATCTTCTTTCACCTCTAGAGGTACAAATTGTATGGGGAATGACCAGAAGATGACTGTCACTGGAGCGTAATTGTCTTACTGGGTGATAAGGCTGAATTAGCTCTCTCGGGTACAGAGGGGCGATGCCATTAATGCATTTAAAAATATTGCAGGCCGTTTTAAATTTGATACGGTCGGCAATTGAGAGCCAATGTAGCTCTCTCCGATAAGATGATACATGGTTAAATTTGCCTAATTTAAATATCAATCTAATGGCCGCATTCTGGGCTCTCTGAAGTCGCTGAAGTTGTTTGGAGGGGATGCCCATCAATTGACTGTTACAATAGGCACTAGTAGCACTAGGTGGGCACTAGTTAATGCCCCTACCACAGCAGCATGAGCCTCATTAGGCATATAATGAAGTGCTTGGCGTAGCATTCTCAGGACAAAGTAGAATGCTTTGGTCTTAGCTCCCACCTGTATTTCACTCCCCAGATCTCCTTGCCACATACATCCCAGATGTTTGATTTTTGAAGCAAATTGAAGATTTTTGCCCAGCAGTTTTGGTACAGGCAATTTTTTAGCAGCTGTCGGTAGATGTTTAGGACCGAATAATATGAGTTTGGTCTTAGCAGCGTTGAGCTGTAAATAGTTCTTTGACATCCAGCTGCTAACCTCTATCAAACAGTGCTCCAGTTTGCTAAACGCTTCCTGAAATGTGGTAATTCGCAGGAATATCTGGGTGTCATCGGCATTTGAATGAAACTCAACCCATACCGTCTAAGGATTTCCAGGAGGGGTCGAATATATAAGTTAAACAATAGTGGTGATAAAGAGGATCCTTGTGGAACTCCACAGCTTAAACAGATAAGGTTTGACAAGAACTCTCCCAGTCTCACACACTGCTGACGGTTAGTCAAAAAAGACTTAAACCTTTTCAATGCTGAATCTGAGACTCTTCCTACCTCCTGTAGTCGTTCTAAGAGGATTTCGTGATTCACTGTATCAAAAGCCGCGGACAGATCCTGCATCACCAAAAGTGTGAGCTCCCCCTGATCCGCGGCCTTAAGTAATTCATCCTGTACTACTGGGAGGGCTGTCTCGGTTCCGAATTTTGGTCGAAATCCTGATTGGAGTTTATCTAGCAGTAATTCATGTTCAACAAACTCCTGGAGCTGGTTAGTGACCACTTTCTCAAGAATTTTAGCTGGCCAGGACAGGTCCTGCAATAGGACGATAATTTTGCAGAACCTCTGCGTCCAGTGATGTTTTTTTTAGTAGAGGTGAAACTATAGATAGCTTTAAGCTCTCCGGAGCGATCCCTGTTAACAAAGACTTATTAACAAAAGTGGTGATAAATGGAGTCAATTCATGCGCCAATTATTTTGCTGCATAAGCTGCTAAGGGAGAGAGAGAATCGATTGTAGGTTTAAGGGTGGTAATAAGTTGATAGATATTTTTTTCAGTAACTGAGTGAAAATCAAATACAGGTAAAGAAATCTGATTTTGGGGACTGACAGATTTAGATGCCACAGAATTTGTAATACATATCAATGGATTTGCATGGATAGTCTCTTCAATGTCTATCCTTATTTTTTGATTTTATCTATAAAGGAGTTGAACAGATTAGCTGTTGAGGCCAGTGGTTTGTGTCCTACGGTAGACTCCTGTGCGAGTACTGCTGTCATTAACGCAGTCATTAATGCCCCATTTGAGTGAGCGAACAGGAAAAACTCTGCACTGTAATCCAGTCTTCCCAGGATCGGTGCAGGACATATTGCCCTTTTTAATTTGTCAAAGGCTCCCATCATCTCTTCTGTCCACACCGTGTCTATTGTCCTTCTGGGCTTCCTTACGTCCCCTCAGCATCTGCCTGACATACAGGCTGTAGTCAAAAACCCATGTCCTGCAATAGTTGCATAGCCCCAAGAACTGTTGCATCTCGCTAATCATCTTTGTCTGGACTGTTTTCCTAATCACCTTTGCTCTATCTGCGGTCCCTTTCCGCCCATGTGGTGATATCAATTTTCCAGTATTATTACTTCCCCTTGTCTACCTTGTTCCCCTTTTCTGCCAAGACTGTCATTAGCTGTACTGAGTTGTCTCTACACTGCTACACACCAAAATGTCATCTACATACTCAATTATCATGCTCTCGAGGTGTACATTCCCTAGGTCCATCTGGAGGACTCGGTTGAATATCGAGGGGGACTCACAGTACCCCTGTGGTTTTAATTCAAACCATTGTTTTTCGTTTGATGAACAAACTTTTACAACATCAACATAAAATTAAATCTCAAAATATATATGAATAACATTTACATTCAATTTAGAGAAGACACATAAAACCACATTTACATTCAAGCTGAAAGAAAGTGCATAATTGACTCTATGGGCTACTATACACCCCAGAAAAAATTAAATGTAGATACCTACGGTAGGTGTTATTGTAAAGAGGCCAGTGTTCATGTCTACCAATTCCTATTCACATAAAAAAAAACAATTTCCTCAAAAAGAATCCCTGTTTAGCATAACCCAAGTAGAATATCCTTAAGCATCAGGCATTTTTGGCATCTTTTGTTCAATTTCAGCATTGATAAGTGCAAGAAACCTTGACAGTAGCAATATGAACCTAACACTATTGCCCCACATACATGTCGTCCAGAACCATTCTCTTGCAATGAGTGTGCCACCCACTCGATCGATTCCAATAATTTTAATGCGCTCATTTTCAAAATAACTACAATAAGTCACCAGATGTTTAGAGGTTTCTATCTGCGAGCCTTCTTCACAAAACCTGCACTTGAGATTAGCCTTACCAACATTTTTCCAGTACCCTCTCAGTTTCCACTTTTTATTTCGGTACGTAAATTAGGTCAACTCTTGTGATTCCTCATGCAGGGGGATTGAGAAAAATCCATTTTTTTTTGTCTATTGCTGTAAAACACTTTGCTTTAGATGGGATGTTACACAGTATAGTGGCTGGCTTCAGAACCAATGGAAATTCAGCTTCAACAATATTGTTTCGGGGCCCAAATCCTGGATAAATCTCCTATTGATTTCCTTCACTGGGTACACCACTGTGGCACATGGGGATTTGGATGGTAGCAGTATTCCCTGTTTCACTAGTGCTGAAATTGTTTCATATATGCCCTTGTCTGCTTTCTTTGAAGTGGAATACTGTTTGACTCTGGGTAAGATCGCCCCTTTCTTCAATTTAATTTTAGCTGCCACTACTCCTTTCAGCAAGCTGGCACGGTAAGGACTACTGGTCCACAGTATGCTTGGTATCTGTGTTAAATCTTTGTGAAAAACGGACGGTGTCTTTTTCATCAGTGCCATCATCTGTGGTAGTTCCATATTTTATATTCTTACCCAGTTTGTGTGAGTTATGCAAAATGCCACTTCATTGTTTACCACCAAGGGGCGCAGGCAAAATGGAAGCCTGAACGCCAGCCTCCTCAGAACCCACTTGTAATGGCAGTCTAACTGCGCTCTGTCCATCGCGCGGGCAGTTTCAAGCCCCCGCATTGCTGCATTATAGGATCAGCTCCCATCCGATCCAAGCCTGATAAAAATCGGTGAGGGGATAGCCTGAGAACCGGCATGGACAAGAAGCGCTCCAATGCCTGGCGACTGTGGAGCAGAAAGCCTGCGTGCCGAAGCGGCCCAGCACAGCAGGTGGAGGGGAGCGGTGCACCGGCCCTTCACAGCTTCTGTGAGTCGCGTAGTCTGGCCAATCCGGCATTCCCACTTCACGATACCAAGAGGTGGCCCCGGCGGTGCAGCGCTTTGGCTCCCACACGCGAGTCAACCCGGTAAGGAGTGGAACCAGAGGGGGGTGGGCGTAAAGCACAAAGACAACAGCGCTTAAAGCGCTGCACCTACCTTTACACCCCCTTGCCCCACTGAAGCCGGGACACGTCTGCCGGTTACAAACAGCGGGTCACAAACATTTAGTGGACCGCACAGCGCAACCTGGCACCCAGCGAAAGGGGGAGGGTCGGCTTGCGCAACCCTCTGGACCCGGGATACATAAAAAGAAAAGGTCAAAGCACAGACTATAACTCACTGCGGGAGTGGCTGCCAACATATCCCGACATATTTCGGTAGGCCCAGAGTAAAAAGGCCTCACGAACACCACCCGATTCAACCAACAAAACAAGAGCTGCGCTGTGGGGCCAACGGAATCACAGTCAGTAGCAAGACACTGACGTTAGGCATGCTCATAGGCCAACACCGACCCAGCAGCCATAAAGCCTGATCCCCTGTACACAAGGTGCCCAGACAGGGAAAGACTTAATGAAAGGGGCTACGAAGCACTCACCGAGCTCAGAAGCAATCACGCCCTCCTCGCATAAAGGAGGATGTGGTGATCAAAAGAAGACCGTTTGAGCCGCACCTTTAGGAGATAAAAGAGAATATGGTGCACGTAGGGGACACTCAGATCAGGTCCCGAGTGCGTATATACACGCCCTTTGAGCAGCCCCTCTCAACCGGAGAGCAAAATCAGCTAAACTGAATCACTAAAACTACAGGGGCTCGTCCACCTATTTGGAGGGACAGGTGTCGAGGAGGCTCCAGATAAAGTAAGCCTCAATTTAGCAGTAGCGCTCCCACAGGGTCTGCAAACCCCGATTGAGGACAGCCACAGCTGCCTGGTTACCCACCCCAACCATGCCGTGGAACCATTCTTGAACCACCTGAAGCCTGAGCCCCACCACATTTCTAATCATAACACTGTAGCCCTAAGGCAGTGTTTGGCACACTACCAGAAAGAGTACTGCACTGGGAGTCGCCTCGCAATATACAACGTCCATATACAACAAGCCATTATATGGTTACACATCGACCACCCCCTCAACACTGTGACACGACCTACCCCACGCTCCCCCCGGGACAGTCCTAGCTACCAACCACCCAATCCACGTAGTAGCGCCAGCACCTACCATGCCTTCCACACTCACACTCCCACAACGTACCCCCCACACCCTTCCTACCAGCACTACACATAGTCACTCTTACACTAAAACATACTCCTGCACACCATACCCCCAAGCAGACCCACAATATCACAGCACCTAGGCCTCATTACTGCTCACTAGTTAACTCGCATCCCATGGAGCTTCGCATGAGAAATCAAAGACTAGGCTTCAGATCGACCCATTGCTCAACCACCTCCAAAACATACCCTATAAAACAACCCCACCACCCACCACTACCGACAGCCGCCCCATACCCAGCACCGCCAAAACGTGCACTCTCACTAGCATCCCCACTAAAACTAAACCACAAACAAATAAGGCCACCCTATTCCAGTGTGCTCTTACCAACAAACGTTCCCTACCAGCACATGCCACAGAGATCCACGACCTCATTACCGATTTAGGTATAGACATCCTAGCCATCACAGAGACCGGGCTACACAAGGCCTCTGTTCCGGCCATCTGCCAATCCCTACCACCAGGATACCTCATCTTGCGCCAAGACAGAACCTCCAGCAAAGGTGGAGGGGTAGCACTAATCCTCAAGGAATCTATTAACGCCAGGCAACAAAAAAACACTGAGACAGACAACTTTGACCTGCTTTCAGTATAAATATCACCCTAGCCAAATGATACCATAACACTCCACATTGCTTATCGTCCACCTGGACCAACCAACGACTTCCAATCCAAAATCACCCACATCCTAGGAGACAAACTAAAACAAATACAAGAGCTATTTTCTTAGGCAACATTAACTTAGGCTTCCAAGACCCCAATGACAAGAAAGGCAAAGCCCTCGCTAAAGCTCTCCTAGACCTAGGCTTCACTCAACTAATCAACAACTCGACCCACAACAAAGGTCGTACACTTGATTGGATCGCGGGCCACAATTGTGCCTTAGCTCCAGCACCCCTCTCCCATGGACGAACCACCACCTATTACACTTCTTCATACCATCTAAATCTAAGCCAACAGTAAAGCCAAACCCACCCGCACCAGCCACACTAGCTAGATCCATGAAATCACTCACTGCAGAAAGAATCCTCCCCCCTCATTGAAAACTCTGCGCTCGCCCACCCTACTTCCAGTGATCCCACGGAACTAGTCAAAATGTATAACACCACGCTCAAAGAGCTACTAGACACCATCGCTCCATTGGAAAAGAAAAAAGCCAAGCAGCCTCTCCATGCTAACTCATGGTTCACTCAAGAACTCCTTGACGCCCGAACCGCCAAAAGAGTAGCTCTAACCTCCTGGCAGAATAACCCTTCCACCACTACCAGTGACTCTTACCACACAGCAGCATGCCATCTCCAAAGCCAAAGCAGACACACGTACAACTCGAGAATTGAGAAATCAAATTCCCAATCCAATGAATTATTCGCAATCTAAAACGAACCCTGGTGTAACAATATCCAACACGCCATGCTAAACAAAATTAAAACACTCCAGAACAAAATTAAGACCCAATCTGACAACCTGCTCAAAGTTACTCTACCCACCCATAAGCCATCGCCCACCAGCTACAGACCCTCAACAGGGCACTAACAAACCCACACCATTTTCATTCAGGGAAGTAACCATCCCAGAAGTCCTACTAATCATGAAGCGCATCAAACCGTCACTATGTAAAGGGGACACATGCCCGGCCAACACCGTCAAAGACTGTGCCACAGCCTTAGCCCCATTCATCACCACCTTTATCAACGCCTCCTTCACCAACAGTACCGTCCCACTCACCCTTAAGGAAGCATGGGTGCGCCCACTCCTAAAGAAACCCACCCTTGACCCAGACTCCCCTACCAACTACCGTCCAATTACTACAGTGCCCTTCCTGTTGAAAATCCTGGATAAGGCTGCATACCTACAGATTCACTCTTACCTAGAAACCCACAATATCCTAGGAAAAAGACAATCCAGTTTTCGCCCTCATCATGGCACAGAATCAGCCCTCTTGGACCTCAAGAATCAATTACTTGAAGCCATGGACAAAGGCAAATCCTCACTCCTCTTACTTTTGGATCTCTCTGCGGCCTTTGATTTGGTTGACCATAGGATCCTGTGCAAACATCTCAAGGACACTGCCCGCTTCTCCCATGAAGCCACCGCCTGGATAACCTCCTTCCTGCAAGGCCGAACGATGAGGGTCTTCTCTGATCATGCCTCAGCCACCCCTTCCGCCATTGAGTGTAGTGCCACAAGGATCCTGTACCTCCCCCACTCTATACAATCTCTTCACCCTCCCACTGTTCAGCAACCTAGAAGAATTCGGCATAGCCTTTACCAACTATGCCGACGACACACAAATTCTTCTGCCCCTTACTGGGAACTATGAACAAGACCTTAACACACTCCAAAAGGCTTAGGCACACATCCAGGCCTGGATGGCAGCCAATGGTCTCTGCCTAAACGGGGAAAAAACCGAAATCCTACTGATAGGCCCCAAAGAGTCCCTAAAAATACTGAATTACAAGTAGAATTCCTTCAACATTGAGAATACGGTTATCACAGCTTCCACTGCAGTGAAAACTCTTGGGGTATACCTTGACACCACCCTATCAATGGACAGGCAAGTCAGCGCCATCTCATCCTCAGCTGCACTCACTACAAAAATCAAAAACGCAGTAAAACCACACCTATCACCAATCAACTGCCTCAACATCGCCAGAGCCACCATTGGCGCAAAACTTGACTACTGCAACATCCTGCTCCTAGGCACCTCCACCAAAAACATGAACAAACTGCAAACGGCACAAAACAACGCCCTCAGAGCGGCCCTCAGCATACCTAGGAGAGAACACATCTCACAGGCAAGAAAAGATGCCCACTGGCTACCCATCAAAGAATGCATAAATTTAAAGCCCTCACGATCATTCACAAATGCATTGCCCAGACAGCCCTTGCCTACCTGTCTGAAAGAATACACCTTGCTCCAGCCCACAGACCAAGGCTGGACCAATACTCCCAGCTATTATCAGTTCCAGTTTTCAAAAGAGCCAAAGCGGGCGGTACGAGCTTTGACGTACTAGCCCCCAAAGCTTGGAACTCACTCCCGCCATCCTACGCCATAAAAAATCTCAGTCTTCAGAAAGGTGCAAAAAAAAACGAATCTATTCAACTAACTATCCCTAAAATGCCTAACCTGCCTACGTAAAGATTTTCTTCCCAAATCTCTACAACTGCTATGTAATGTACCTGTACTAAGTGAATAGGCTGTAGCAGCGCCATGATGCCTACGGGACGCTGGTGCTTTATTAATTCAAATAAATAAATAAAATTATCTGAATCCTCAACCCTGAATAGTTCCTTGTCTGTCAAATCTGTCAATCTGTGCCCCTCGTCCAAGGAGACCGCTGCTCGCCATGCTATCCCCTCCTCATCTGTAACATGGAGGATAATCCTTTTGTCTCTCACTATGACTGTTTCTAGTTCTAGTGGGAACATATGTCCTACCTCCTCGTCCTGGAGATCTCTGACCTGAAAAATAATTCTGCAGGTAAGTGCAACATCTTGCCCCTTATCCCGGGAAGCCATGCTAGCAAAAGGTTCACTCTGTATTGGAACACTTTTGGGATCTGTGGGTACACCCTCTTGTATTAGTTGTCCTTAGAATGCCAATATAAATTATCTTGCATTCACATAATAAATATCTGTAGTGGAACACACTATACCTGGTCTGTGAATGAGATGGTCATGTTCAGCCCACTCATTTTATCCCTTACCATGATGTTAACGGGTATCTGATGAGAGTATAACAGCGGCATGTACAGGTTGTGTTCTCCGATAGTGATAGGTAAGACATCTTTGAATAGAACCACATTTGTAGCCCTAGAAAACCCTTGTGCATCTATGGCATTGCCTGATACTGGAAATCCCTCCTCCCTAAACACAGGATTTGTTTGCCCCTGTATCTACAAGGAAGGAAAATGTTTTGTCGCCGATCGTTATTGCGACTCATGGTTCCTCTTGTGGGCCAGGTGTAAAAGATAGGATTGAACACATCAGGTCTGTCTGCGGGCTGTCCTATTGTGGGTACAGACTCATCCCTGTCCCTCTGAAAGGATTCCCCAACTGCGGTTCCACCCCCTATTGTGGACTTCTGCAGGCCTGTGTTGGGTTCCAGGTTGCCATGGTAGTATTCTGCTGTACTGGTGTTTGTGGTTGTATCTGAGCTTGCTGTGTTCGTATAGGTACTTGCTTCACCTTTGCTGGTTCTGCTTGAATTGGCGGCTGCTCTATGTTTTGCATTTGTGGTACATGTGTCTGATATTGTGTTTGATCTTGGGTGTAGTACATGGGTGGCCCTGAACTGTTTGGTGGTGGGTATGCCATCCTCCCCTCTTGGTTTCTGACATTACTTTTGCATCCTTCCTCCGCTTCTACACACTCGGGCAATGTGTCCCATTTTTCCACACGTCCAACATTTCTGGGGTGTTGCCCCAAATCTAGGGGGTTGCCTGTTATATCCCCCCTTAGTGGTGTCTGAACTCCACCCCCTCTTCCTCGTTGTACAGCCCCTTTTCCTCTTGGCCAATAATATTTTATTTTACATTTGTAAAGCGCACAAGTCCGCCCTGGGGCATCGTGGTGCTGTTACAGCAAGCTTACTTAGTTACATGAAGAATGAAACAATAAACCACAGGCAAACAATGTCTGAGGTTCTTGGTTACAGTGAACCTGTGTCAGAGCGGAGTGGTTGAGGTATCATAGGCATGGTTACATTTCAAGGTTAGAGGTCACAGTGAACCAGTTAAGACATTTGTTATTCACAGAAATACATTTTGAATGGAATGTGTCCTCCCACGTATTCCTTATCTTTGATATTCCCATATCCAGCTTGCTGCTTCTGAGGTTTTTTCCCAGTAGAGGGCACTGGCGTCGACGTCTGCCGAGTCAATGTCCCTCGGAGGCCTCCGTCTCGATGATGACATCATCACGGGTATAAGTATTCGCACGCAGCATCCGTTGCTCAGTACCTTTTTTTCGCGCTTCATTAGCTTCGAGAACGTAGCGCTCGGTTCTGGGAAGAATTCAAAGACTTTGAGGGTTTTTTTGAAAAATCCTTCAATCTTTTGATTGAGATGGCCTCTTCATCGGCTACATCTACGCCCCAATCTAGCTTAAAAAAATGCAGAGGTTGTGCGGCAAAGATGTCCTTGACAGACCCACACAGGGTGTGTCTATGGTGCCTTGGGGCAGAGCATCCATGTTTAGAATGTGAAGAGTGTTTGTCGAGGGCGGTGATAGCCTTAAGAGAGTGCAGATAGGAGTTGGAGAGAGGTAAGACACAAAGATCCATTACCCAACCAAACGCACCTCAGATGAGTCGAGACCATTGTCTCCTCAACGTAAAATACACTCCCGTTCACAATCTCAGAGGGGATCACACCATTCATCCGCTTCGAGGCATAGTAAGAAAAGGCGTCATAGATCGCCTTAGATCGCCTTCCACCTCATCCTCCAGTTCACCGGAGAGAGTTACATGCCTCACCAAGAACAGCTCCCTGGCTCAGTGGGAGGAATTCTGTAACAAAAAAGGCTAAAGGTGTTTGAGAATGCAGCCTTACCCCCTCTTACCCCCCCTCAGAAACACCTAGAGGCAACACCCCAGGAGAAAAACCTGATAGACATAAGAGCAGTGAGTCTTCGACCTCAGAAAAACAAACTCCTCGAGAGCGTGAAAAACCCTTGAGTCAAGAAAAAGCCTCTGTGACATTCAAGACGTTGTCACAATCGACTCACATGCCGAAGCCGAAGAATGCTTCATAGACGCCCTTGGCAACTCCGTCGAAGGTGAGGTCATCGACACCTCGAACGTCGACCCCCCCCTCGACCCCAATCGCTTCAATACTGTCAACGACTTCATCGAATACGTCGATGTCAAAGTCGATTTTATCGAAGACCTCTAAGCCTATCACGAATCCATCGAGGCCAATGACGTCCATGTTGATGATTACAAGTATTTCTCCATCTGTAGTGACTGCTATTGTCCCTTCTTCATTAGAAAAAAGCTACATACCTCTGTCACATTCAGATGATTTTAAAAGTTTATCCTCAATTTGTGAGGCGGGAGAGAATTCTGGTGCAGAAAGACCCTTTGGTCTGGAGTGTGGGAGGCCTCCCATACCGGAACTGATCTCCGAAGAGGTCAGATTAAAATACCTTGCAGGAGGGAAGCAGCATTGATACCTCCCCAGAGGTTGAGTTTAGTAAGCCGGAACCAGGGGAATCATGCAGAGAGTAATTCCAGGACTCTTATAAATAGGATGATGGAATATATGAGGTGCTCTAGACCCACTCCTGTTTACGACCAAGATGATCTTACCAACATACTTGATAAGAGACCACAAGAAGATCCTATCATCCCCTTTCACAAGGCCTTACAAAAGAAGGTGTCTACAAACTGGGAAACACCGGAGGTGATCCCTTCCGTCAGCAAAAGACTGACAGCAAAATATAGGGCATCAGCTGCAGATCCCCTATACTTGTCAAAACACCCGACCCCAGAAAGCCTAGTTGTTCAAGCTGCAACTTCTTCAGGAAAACAGACTGCATACCCTATAATCCTGCATGATCGGGGTGATAAAAAGTTTGATGCCATGGCCAAGAAGGTTTTCTCGGCATGCAGCATGGCCTTAAGTCTGCTAATGCCACATGCACGCTGGCAAAGATTTAGCCACACCCTTTGGGAGTGTGTTTCAATGGCGACTGACCATCTCCCTGAAGGGGAGGAGAGAGACGGTTTCTTTAATATTATTAAGGACAGGAAGGACGCTATGTGTGAGTCCCTTCAGACCGGTCTCGACTCTGTTGACAGCATCAGCAGAGCCATGGCGGCTAGTAAGACAATCTGCAGATTTGCGTGGTTTCGGAAGTCTGCATTTGCTCCTGACATACAGTTCAGACTTCTAAATATGCCCTTTGACGGCACTCATCTATTTGGCAAGAAAGCTGATGATAGTTTCGAGAAGTTGCCAACTTCCAAGGTGGCGGCCAAATCCCTTGGAGCTACGATAAGACAAACTCCAAATCACTCCACAGGTGCGCCCTGGAGGGGTAGGTCCTTTCGCTATTATTCCGCATTCGGAAAAGGCAGAGTACAGCCAGCTCAAGGAGACCAGAGATGTTTCCTCCATGGTGGATGCGGTAAAGGTACTAATACCGCAACAGCAGGTGCTGCTTTACCCTCAGCATCTGCGTCAACCGCCCCAAAACCTCTCTGAGGTCTTGCATCACAAAACATCAGTAGGGGGCAGGTTAACTCAACATCTGACAGAATGGCAGGCTATTACTTCAGATGCTTTGGTATTGGAAACAGATGCCAGGGTTACTGCCTGCCTTTCTTACGCACGCCTCAGAGTCATCCACCGGGGAACAACTCTTTGACGTTTCCAGACCTGCTCCTTATGCAGGAGATTCTAGACCTGCTAGAGAAAGGTGCTATAGAACTGGTACCTGCAGCAAAGAGGAACAAAGGATGGTACTCCCTATACTTTCTAATTCTGAAAAAGGACAGAGGCACTTTCTCAGATCCTTCTGGCCCTCCAACTTCAGGATTGGTTGGTATCTCTGGACCTTCAGTATGCTTACTTTCATGTGCCAATACATCTACAACACAGAAAGTACCTGAGGCTCGCCATTGGCAACTCACACTTATCGATTTCGGGTTCAGCCATTTGGGCTAACCTCCGCCCGAGGGTTTTCACCAAGCTAATGGCAGTTGTGCTAGCGAGTCTCAGGAAAGGGGAGATTCAGGTCTACCCCTACCTAGACGATTGGTTGATCAGGGCGGGTTCCCCGGAACAGGCTCTGGATCATCTAAACCATGTTTGCCACTCCCTCCACGAGCTGGGCTTCTTCCTCAACTTCAAGAAGTCCTACATGATACCATCACATAAACTCCAGTTTATTGGAGCATCCTGGACACATCCCTGGCAAAAGCCTCGCCACCAGAGGGGAAGGCTCAAAACATTCTTCAGGTGGTGATGAAATTCCAAAATGCCCAATATCTTCTAGCCTTCAATTTTCTGAGGTTGTTCATCCTGATGGCACCCTTCATCTCTTTGGTTCCTCAGGCCCATCTGAGAATGAGATCTCTGCAGTGGGCTCACAAGACCCAGTGGTCACAAATTCTCAGGAAAGATGTCAGATCTCCTTCAAATTCAGAACAGAGTCTCACTGGACCTTCAGTGGTGGGCCTGTCGGGAAAACATCTTGAAAGGAGAACCTTTTTGGCAACCATGGCCGGAGATAACAGTAGTGACGGACGCCTCACTCATGGGGTGAGGAGCTCATACCAGCTATTTGACATCAGCGGTTGTTGGTCTCCATCGGAGTCCAAACTACATATCAATCTTTTAGAGCTCAGAGCAATCAGACTAGTGCTGAAGGCTTTCCTGCCGTCTGTACGGGGAAAGAATGCCCTGATAATGACGGACAACATGGTGGCCATGTACTACCTCAACAGGAGAGGAGGTGTAGGGTCACTACCACTTTGCAGAGAGGCAATGCAGCTCTGGTTTTGGGCAGTACAAGAAGGAGTCTCTCTATCGGCAAGGGACATGTTTGTGATGGACTGGGAATGTCCACTACTCTGCGTGTTTCCTTCAGTCAAAGTCATTCCTCATGTAATAAGGAGGTTCAGGAAAACCATGATCCTAATTGACCTGGATTGGGCCAGGAAAATGTGGTACCTGAATCTTCTAGACAAGTCTATCTGTCCTCCAATTCGTCTTCCACAAAGAGAGGATCTACTCTCGCAAGAGGAGGTTCATGCTCTCCATCCCGATATCAGGACTCTCACCCTTCACGCATGGTTTATGAAAGGCTGAGGTACAAAGATTGGGATCCCCTGGGCAACATAATGTAGGCGTTGCTTTCGACCAGAAGGCCAGCAACGAAATCCTTATCCCGCTGCCATTGGAACAAGTTCTGCAGCTGGTGTAGGGACAAGAATGTTAACCCTTTTTCATGTAATACACCAATGGTGTTATCTTTCCTGGTACACTTAGCAAATCTAGGGGTCCAGGTCGGCACAATTAAGGGTTATCTAGCAGCGCTGTCTTTAAGCACACAGCTGAGGAACCCTCATACATTAAAATGCCCTTCGTAATACAATTTCTGAAGGGGTTTTCCAATGTTTACCCCCAACTCCTTTTCAAGTTCCCCTGTGGGACCTAAATTTAGTCTTAACATTTCTAATGTTCCACCCATCACTTTGTGGTCAGTTTGTTTCTCCTTGTGAGAGAGGGTATGCCCAGACGTGGGTCCCTTGCTCGCTGTGCCACAGGGAACCAGGCTGCACCTCACTGAGGAGGTCCAACAAGGCCGAAACATGTCTGGGGTTGCTTGGTTTTCTGTGCAGAGGGGACCTGGCCTAGCAGTTTGGGCTTGGCTGCTACCTTCGGTGGCGGCAGCTGCTGACTGATTTGCACATGGCTGGTCCCCTTTTGCAATGGCGCAGAAGGGCTAAAAAATGGTGGTGTGGAAGGTTGCCCAGAGCAATTGCCAGTGGTTTAGATTCATTCGAAACCTTCCACCCATCACTTTTGTGGTCAGTCCTTTTGAACCCCTTCATTCGTGCCTGTTGAGATTTCTTACCCTCAAAACAGTCTTTTTGGTGGCAATAACTTCTGCCCGAAGGGTGAGTGAGTTACAGGCTTTATCCTGCAAACCTCCTCACACTGTCTTTCATAGGGATAAAGTCGTTCTGCAAGTGAAACCTAATTTTCTCCAAAAGGTTGTTTTCGGAAATTTCATATCGCCCAAAAAATAACCTTGCCTTCATTTTACCCTCCTCCTCATCCGGGGAAAGAGGAAGAAAGACTGCATAGACTTGACTCAAAGCATGCTTTGAGTTTCTATATTAGCAGACTAGCAAAACTAAGACAAACTGACCAATTGTGTGTGGGATACACTGGTCATAAGCTGGGCCTAGCCATCACCAAGCAAACCATTTCTAGATGTATCATTCTAACTATTGTAGAATGTTACAAATTGGCAGGTAAAGACCTTCCGGAGCATCTAAGAGCTCATTCAACCAGGCGTATCGCAGCTTTGTCAGCTCTTCAAAGGGGAGTTCTAGTAAAAGACATTTGTGCAGCTGCCACATGATCATCTGCGCACACCTTTACAAGATTTTATAGCTTGGATTCCTCCACTAGCCAAGAAACTAAATTTGGGAAGGCAGTATTGCATTCTGTGCATACTAAAAAATTAAATTTGTACTCCCTCCTTCTAGATACATTACTGCTTTGGGGGGTCTATTAAAGATAAGGAATACGTGGGAGGACACAATCCATTCGAAGAGCAAGTTACTTATCCATGGTAACGTTCTTTCGACTGGATGTTCCTCCCACGTATTCCTTATCGCCCCTCCCATCCTTCCCCGCAGTAAAACTTCCATTGTAATTGCAGTCTGCGCTCTCTCAAGGGTTGTAACTGTCTCATCCTGGATAATGTCTAATACTTCAAAACAGAACTGAGCAACAGACGCTACGCGTGCGACTACTTCTACCTGTGATGATGTCATCGAGACCGAGGCCTCCGAGGGACGACGACTCGGCAGACGTCGACGCGCAGCGCCCTCTACTGGAATTTTCTTTTACGATGCAGCAAGCTGGATATGGGAATATCAAAGATAAGGAATTCGTGGGAGGAACATCCAGTCAAAAGAACGTTACCATGGGTAAGTAACTTGTTAATTGGGCAGAGTTTGAGGTTGGCTAGTTGAAGAGCTTAGTTTTGAGTGATTTGCGGAAGGCAGGTTGGGAGGTCTCATTCCTTAGGTCCGTGGGTAGGGCATTCCATTGTTTAGGTGCTAGGGATATTGAGCTAGAGCCTCCTGCTTTGGTTCTTTTGTAGGTTGGGACATTCAACTGGTTTGCATGCTGTGAGCGCTTAGGTCTGGAAGATGTGGCACTAACAATTTTTTTCTGATAGATAGGGAGGGGCTGTGAGTGCGAGGCATTTGTGTGTAATGGCCAAGATCTTGAATATTATGCGTTCTTTTACAAGGAGGCAGTGAGCATGACGTCTTGCGGGAGAGATGTGTTCCCTTTTGGGAATGCCAACAGCTGCTTGAGCGCATTATTCTGAATGGTTTGGAGTCTTTTTAGTTTTTTTTGCTGATGTTCCTGCCAGTAGGACATTACAGTATTCAAGTTTGGCCCCAATGGTGGCTCTAGCTATGGCCAGACAGTTCTGAGAGGATAGATAGGGCCTGACTGCATTCAACAATTTGGTGGTGAATGCAGCAGAGGATGCAATGGCACTTACTTGGCGCGACATGGAGATCGTGGAGTTAATGAATACGTCTAAGGTTTTCACAGATGGCGAAACGGAGATCTGGGTGATGTCAATGTTAAAGCTACTGTATTGTTTGTCAGGTTTATTGAGCCTTTCTTTGGGACCTACTAAGAGCATCTCGGTTTTATCACCGTTGAGGCAAAGCCCATTTTCTGTCATCCATGCTTGGATGGTGGCATATGTTTTGCACAGTGTTTCTGAATCTTTTACGTAGGAAACTGTGAATGGAAGGAGGACCTGTGTGTCATCGACATAGTTTGTGTAAGCTATGCCGAGATTGTCCAGTTTATTGAAGAGTGGAAGGATGAAAATATTATACAGTGTTGGATAAGTGCAGGATCCTTGTGGAATTCCGCAGTGGATGGTGGTTGGGGCTGCACAGGCCTGTTCAGAGAACACCTTCATAGCTCTACCTTCGAGGAAGGAGGTGATCCAGGAAGTGGCTTCCGGAATGAAATGGGCTGAATACGCCGGTCCGATAGCACAGCGAGTAGAGCGCTCGCTTTGACATCTGTGCAGAGCCTGCTGACGCAGGTTCGAATCCCGGCAGGACCAAACTCAGCCATTCATCCTTCCAAGGTCAATAAATTAGCACCACACACCATGGGTAATAACAAGCAGTGCTTGAATGCCTTTGGGTTCGTAGTGCTATATAAATGCTAAGTTATTATTATTATTATTATCATTATTAATTCATGAGTTGTCTGCAGAGTGTCTTGTGGTCGACAAGATCAAACGCAGCAAACAAGTCAAGGAGGAGGAGCAGTGCTCACTTGACTTCGTCTATGATTTCCTCTAGTTGGTTTTTTAAATCAAATAAGGCGATTCCATCCCGTGGCCTGGGCGGAAACCTGATTGCCTCTTCCCAAGGATGTTGTTATTTTGCCTCTTCCCAAGGATGATGTTATTTTCCAAGAAGTGTTGGATTTGCGTGTAGGCAGCTTTATCTAGAATGTTTTAGAAAGAACTGTAACGTGGTGAAGGGTCTGTAGTTAGGAGAGGCAGGCTCCAGGGAAGGTTTTTTCAAGAGGGGGCGAACCCACGCTTCTTTCAGGCATGGTGGGACTGTGCCAGAGGCGGCGGACGCGTTTATGAATGCTGTCAGGAAGGGTGTTAAGGTATCTGCACAGTCTTTAATCAGGCTGGCTGGGCATGCATCCCCTTTGCAATTTGAAGGTTTTAGGCGTTGGAGTGCAAGCACTTCAGTTTCTGACACATCCCTGAAGGAGAAGAGGGTCTTCTCTTTAGGGTGGATGTTTAACATAGGTGACTTGGGCAGGTCCGATTTCGGCAATGCATTGTAGTGGGTTTGGATTTTGCTCTGCAGGAAGTAATTTTGTTGAGCATAGCTGTTTGAATG
This sequence comes from Ambystoma mexicanum, assembly GCF_040938575.1. Classification (NCBI taxonomy): domain Eukaryota; kingdom Metazoa; phylum Chordata; class Amphibia; order Caudata; family Ambystomatidae; genus Ambystoma; species Ambystoma mexicanum. The sequence continues at coordinate 579,168,154 of NC_090941.1, read as the reverse complement.
CTCGAGCACCACAATCACTGTCTTTCACAGGATCTTGGATCCTAGGGGCTGTGGTAGCTAATTCCTTGAAAATGGCAAACAGCTCTTTGGTTCCTGATTTAGCATTTGAAATTCTGTTGTTATAGGATGTGGATTTTGCTAGATTTATGGCTTTTTTGTATTGGGTGGCTATTTTTTTGGTAGGCTTCTAGAGTAGAATTTTGCGGATCAGATTACCACTTGGTGAGTGCCGCCCTTTTGAGGGTGCGTAGATCCTGGAGTTTTTTAGTGTACCAAGAGTTTACATGTTTGTTTCCTTTGGCTTTCTTTTTTACAAGAGGGGCAATAGAGTCGACCACTTGTTTAGATCTGCCAGAACAAGGGGGTCTTTGGAGAAAGGCGATTTTAGAAAGGGTAAAATCTTGTCTTTTGTGAGGTTGCTGGCACGTCTGGCTAGTGCTGTTGGTGAGGGAGTGTTAGGTTTAGTGGGTTCTTTGGAGGTGGGGATGGAGAAGTGGATGAGGTGGTGTTCTGTCCAGGGGCATGGGTATTGGAGCTGATGTCAGCTGCGCAGTTGTGGTCTGCTAATCAGTCTAGGATCCCTCCTCTGGAGTGTGTGGGGTTGGTGACTCTTTGCACGAATCCGAGGTCCAGAAGGGCTTTGGCAAGAGACTTGGCTTGAATGTCTGTAGGATCATTGAGGCCAAGGTTCCGTTCCCAGAGCAGGCTGGATTTAGTGGTGTTTTTAAGTTTGTGTTTAGTAGATGGAGTAGGTTTTCCTGAAAGTCAAGTAGTGGGCCAGGAGGCCGATAGATGAAATGGATAGTAATAGTACAATTCGGGGAGAGGGAGAGTTTTACTGTCATTACATCTGCATTGCGCTCAAGTGGAGTGTTGATTTGTCTGAGTGAAAGGGAGTCTTTAGTTATAAGTGGTAGTGCTATTCCGTCCCCCCACCTTAGTGAGCAGTATGTCCTGTCTGAATAAGGTGTAAGGTGTAGCCTGGTGGTAGGGCTAGGGATATAGCTGGTCCAGCTGCTTCATGTAGCCAAGATTCAGTAATGGCGAGAGCGTCAAGGTTGATGAGAAGGTCGCAGATCTCCGTGGCATGGGCTGGGAGTGAGCGTGCATTTATGAGGGCGCATTGGAGTGGGATGGGAGGAGTGGTTGGATTAGGGATGGGTGTCCTAGGCTTTGGGCCAAGTCAGACACTGTTGGAGATGCAAGGTGCAGGGAAGGACTTTTTGGGAAGGACAGATGAGGGTGTATCTGGCTTTAATTTAGTGGCAGCTGCAGGGTGGTGTGGGCGTAAGCCTAGCAGTTGGTTTCTTTGAAGGGTATGCCTAGGACACGTTTGGAGCTGGTGTGGCTTAGACTGATACCTCGGCATGGTTAGTGTGCATGCTAAGTAATCACTGTGGTGGTCAGTGGCGAGAGGTATCTGGTCTTCTGGGTAGCGGTGGTAACTGGAGAGGGATGGGAGGAATGTGGTCGGGTGAACGGCTTCAGAGTTGGGTAATCTCGAGGCCATGACCTGAGGGTGGCTGGACTTGTTTGATAAACTTTCTGTACACTTTGCATAACCCATAATGGGCTGGGTTACTGGGATGGTTAGTGTAGGTGCTTTGCCTTAGTAGAACATCACAGAGCACACTTGGGCGGAGTCATATACAGTGCAATAAGTAAGTAAAGGCAGAGTGTTGATGCAAAGCTGTGCAACAATGTGAGCTAGAGGAGAAGCTACACTAGAGCAGAGTTTGGTACAACAGATTTGGTTCGGAGGCTGGGAAGCCTAGATATTAGAGTCTGGGGAACCAGTAGGTGGCGGTCAGATGGTGGTGAGCGGATGGAGTAATGATGTGTACACTGAATAGGTGCTATGCACAAAAACAGTGATGATTTGCTATGCACAAAAGTACATAGATAAGTCCTATGAGCCAATAACAGTGCGTGCAACAGTGGCGCAAGCGTAACAGCATCACAGTACAACAATGCGTGGGCCACATGTGGGCAGAAGGAACATTTGTACAAAATATTAGCAGCGCACAGTAGTAGTCGAGCACAATGAGCAGTAAGAAGTACCGCGTGACAAGCAAGGTATACAGTGATTGATATGGCCAATATTACAATTATGCAGCACGATGAAGCGCACCATAGCGTGAGACTTAATGGCATGGCATGCAACGCTAATACGTGGCTGCAGTAGACAGAACAAGGAATGGACCCAGTCGGGAATGGGGTACAAAGTATGTTGGAGTTTTTGGGCTGTCAAATTATCTTCTAGTCTTTCGAACAATGTCACATTTCAGAGTTTATGGTATGGTATAACAGTTATGCGTATTGGCAGCCGGTGTGAGCAACACAACAACCACCCGCAGAGAGTAGTAGGAAGTGGCACAACTGGATCAGAACAGGTGTGGGCAGTACGGAAAGATAGAGGAGCCTCCGGCGGTGGCTAGCCGAGGTGCACTTGTTAGAGAAGTTGGTACGATCTGGTAGAGCGCATGGTCTAGTGAGTGGCACAATGGGAATGGGGGGTGGATCAAAGGAAGAGAGGCACGTGGTCGGAGGTGGGACAATTAGTAAACAAGAACCACCATTAATTGCATCGTGCAGCGTACTGTAATAAATCAGGTGCTAGGAGACGAAGCAATGTGGGTGATTAGCGGGTTGACGCCTTTCAGGGAAAATTGCCACTTACCTTGGGTTGGCGGTCTTGGATGGCTTTTAGACGTGGCGTTCATGGCGCAGAGACAGGGCGGTCATGCTGTCCGTCCGGCTCCGACAGGCTCGGACAGGAGCCTTAGTGGTATGGCCTTAATGTGGATGCCGGCTAACGCCTATCAGTGGACCTGATTGGCTGAAATGCAGGACGGTCAGCCAATGAGCTCACAGCAGGCAGCTCGACTCTGGTGGTGGTTTAGAAGGCGAAATTAGCGGCAGCCATTTTAGGATAGATGCAATGCCGTGCACAGCGGGATAGGACACAAACAGGGCCCAGTAAGCAGCAGGGCCATGTAAAAAGATGCTGCTGATAATCAGATATATTTCTTTCAAATAGTTATGAAATGTCGGCGCTTCAGACACCGTAATGCAGGGTCCATTAGGTGCAGCCTTGCACACTTTGTCACGTAGTGAATAACCAGCAGGCTTATCTGAAGCCTTTACGTGTGTGTATGCTGCTCCTGCAGGATACAGTGGTGCAGGATGCACTTTTTCTTCAGCCTGCTTCTTGTGAATGAGACTCGGACAGGAGCCTTTGTGGTATGGCCTTATTGTGGATGGCCATGTAACGCCTGTCGGTGGGCCTGATTGGCTGAAATGCAGGACGGGCAGCCAATGAGCTCACAAAAGGCAGCTCGACTCCGGTAGGGGTATAGAAGGCGAAATAAGTGGCTGCCATCTTAGGATAGGTGCGATGCCGTGCACAGTGGGGTAGAAGGACACAAACCGGGCCCAGTAAGCAGCAGGGCTATTTAAAAAGATACTGCTGATAATCAGATGTATTTCTTTCAAATAGTTATGAAATGTGGGTGCTTCAGGTGCCGGAATGCAGTGCCAATTGGGTGCAGCCTTGCACACTTTGTCATTTAGTGAATAACCAGCAGGCAGATATAATTATATCCTCCGCTTCCTGCAAAATTACCTCCCGCCATTATCGGTCCTTGTTGTGCGTCTTGCGTGACCCCTCCTTCTCCACTTGTCAACACAGCGTCTTCCACAGAAAATTTGAATAGCTTTTTCTGAACTAGCTTGGCTTCTTCTGTTCTTCTCGCCTCAAGTTTCTTTCTCACCTTTTCCTGCAATAGTCGCCAATGATGAACTATTGTCAGCTGAATCTCCGGCCACGATTTGCCTCCACCACCACTAGTTTCTTTAATTGTCTCTGCACTTGCTCGGGCAACCCTTGACACAGTATGTGATAAGAAAGAGCTATGGTTTGTCCCACGGTTCCCCAGTTTTGAGACGCCAACGCTCTTGAATCTCCTGAATGTACGCAACAGGGTCCTCATCGTCGAGCATTTTACGCGTCATGGTCGCACTCATGTCTGATGTGTCAGGGTACTGTCCTCGGAGTGCTTTCCACACGTCTGCCCTGGAAATTTTGTTAAACAGGGCTCCATCATGAGCCGTGGTTTGCGCGGTCACTGCGGGGTACCCGGTTCATCTCCAAATATCATCAGCCATTTCCCCAATGATGGCTGCAAGTTCTCTTTGTCCATTTGTGGCCCCAGTATGTATTACGGCTGCTCTCCTCCCTTTTTTTTTTTAATTTCTTTTATTGATTTTATGCAAACAAAACAACGAAAACCAAACAAGCAGCATAATCATAATGGTTCAATTACACATCGAGTTATCGTAGTCACTGCTCCCATTATCCCTCCCTCCCCCCGTGAGCCTATTTGTCAATCTCTTTCAATGTTTGGCACATGTGGCCGGGTTTCGTTCTCTTCGGAGTCTGTTGGATTTGATATTACTCCAAACAATTCTGTTATTAGCGTTTTCCAGGCCAACAGGGTGCCCGCCTTCCCCTCATCAGCCCGGCTACTCGCATCTTGCCATGCCACCGTTTCAGCCTCCGCCCATTTCTGCAAGTCCTTCCACCATACATCCACCTTAGGTTTGTGGCATTTCTTCCCCCCCATGGCGATCCTACGTTTCGCAAGCACATACGCCAGATTTCTCAGTTTCCCAATATGTTTGAGTTTCCGTGGCCTAGGGAACCCGCCCAGTAAGCAGGCCGAAGCTGTATCTGTGACAAGAGTAACCCCTTTATCAGCCAGTTTCTGCGCCACTTCTCCCCAGTAGCACCTAATAATCGGGCACGACCAAAACATATGTGTCATGTCAGCGTTTTCCAGGTTACATTTAGGACACACTTGTATTCCAGCGTTTCGGAACTTAGATATCCTCAAGGGGGTCATGTATGCCCTATGCGTTACATACAGCTGAATTTGTTTTAATCTGGCATTTCTAGACACTTTTTTTGTGGTAACCCAGGGCAGGCTTCCACACCCCGTCCTCTATCGGGGCCCCCACTTCCGCCTCCCAGTCCAGTCTCAGATGCGTCAAATCTTTCCCCACCTTAGCCATCACCATCTCATACAGTCTCGAGATCTAATGACCCCCTTTGGATATATCATACATTGTTTCCAAAACTGCATCTGGTTCTTCTATCAAAACTGTCTCTGGCCAGGTGCACCAATCTAATGTATGTGACATATTGACCCGTGTGTAGCCCCGCCTCTTCGTTGAGTTCTATAAACTCCTTAATGGATCCCTCTTGCCAAACATCGCCTAGCGTTGCCAGCCCCGCCGATTCCCAGTAGGTCCTAACAATCGCCCTCAGCTGATCGTCCCCTCCTGTCAAAGCAACCAGCGGTATCTGCGGGAGGCACGGGTATGGGACTTCCATCAAGCGACAAGCCCTACGCCAAATTTTCCATCCAAGCCTCAACATCTCAGGACGCCACCTCATTTCAGTTTCGGACAGCCCGATCATTTCTTTCAAATAAAACGGGGCGCAGTCCTGTCCAAGCACCCTGTGCTCAGGGGTCACTTCATCAGAAAGCCACTTAGCCACATATTGTTACTGTCCCGCCAAATAATAAACCTCAAAATGGGGCAGTCTGATACCTCCTTTTTCATAAAAGTTCTGCAGTTTCCAAAAAGCCACTCTATCTCGGGTACCGTGCCACAGGAAATCCCTACACATGCTGTTCAATTTGCTGAAAAACTTCTTGGGTATTATGTATGGGATATTACTAAAGTAATGCAGGAGCCTGGGCAGGACTACCATCTTGAACATGGCCCCCCGCCCCATCATCGCCAAGGGCAATCTTGCCCAGAACTGCATACCGTTTCTAATTTACTCGACGGCTACTTCCGTATTGTATCTTTGTTCATCTTGCACCGTGTGATATACATTTACACCCAAATAGCGAAAAGAGCTAGTTTCCCATGGTACCTGTAGCACCGGCAGTCCATCTACAGGGATCCCCTTATAGCTACCTAGCGGGAATATGACAGACTTTTTGGGGTTCACCGAGATGCCCGACAACTCTGCATACCTTTTCATCACTTCAAGTATGTATAAGAGATTTTCTTCTGGGTATTGCAAGTACAGCAACAAATCGTCCCCGTTAAAGGATATCAAGTGTCGTTCCCCTCCTACCTCAATGCCAATCGCCTCATACTGTGCCCTAAGGCAGATTGCCAGAGGCTCCAGGGCCAAAATGTAAAGCATCGGGGACCAGGGGCACCCTTGTCTGGTGCCTCTGCCAAGTTGCCATCTTTCGGATATCACCGCTCCAGTTCGGACCCTGGCAAGCGGCTCACTATACAACATCTTGGCCCACCTGATATAGCACGGCCCAATTCCATACCCTTCCAAAGCAGTCAATAGCCATGACCACTTGACCGAATCAAAAGCTTTAACTGCATCTAGAGACACTATCGCCATCTCACCCTCGTTCTTACTACCCCATTCGACCACCCGGTGAAGTCGCCTATGGTTGTGCGTTATGTTTCTGCTCTGGCTATAACCCGTTTGATCAGGATGTATGAGTCTACCAATCACTTTCTGCAATCGATTTGCTAGGACAGCCGTGAGAATCTTGCTGTCCTGATTTAGCATCGACAGAGGCCTGTAGGAACCACATCTATGTTCCGGTTTATTGGGCTTGGGCAGCGGTATTATGATCGCCTCTCTGAGTGATTCCGGCAACCGTCCTATCTCAAACGCTTCATTGAGCATGTCCAGCATTGGGGGGAGGATTTCCTCTCTGTATACTTTATAGAATTCGCTGGGGAACCCATCTGCCCATGGGGTCTTACAAGTAGGCACAGGTAGGCAACTGCTTCACAACTTCTTCTAACTCCTCCAACGTGATTGGCTCATCTAACTCCTCCCTCTCTTCGTCGGTTATCTTGGGCAGCCCTATGTCTCCTAACGTTTCTATTATCTTGCGCTGGTCACCTATCTCATCATCTCCATACAGCACTCTGTAATATTCCACAAATTCTTTGTTAATCCCCTCTTGCGTGGCCACCTCATCTCTGTCCTCCCTGATAATGGTCCTAATAGGAAGCCTAGGGGTCTCGCTTTTGTATAGCCAGGCCAAAAGGCGGCCTATCTTGTCTCCCCCCGCGTGCTGTCTCTCAACATATTTCCTATAATTGAGATTGCAGAGTCTTTCCCAATGCCCTGCACATTGTTGCTGTAGTTGGAGTACCAGCTCCGTGTCTACGTCATCGCTCTTCAATGCTGTTTCTAGCTCAGTTTCCGCCCTCTGCAGGTCAGCCAAGACCCCACCCTGTAACCCTCTTAACTTAGCAATGGCCGCCCCCTGCATCACCACCTTAAAAGCTTCCCATAGTGTGCCCGCAGAATCAACTCTCCCAGTATTCTCTTCAAAGAAGTTAGTAATCTCTTCCCTTATATCTTCTCTAAAAACTGGATCTTTGAGCGCCTCCGCTCGGAGGCGCCATGTTAGGGATCTTCGCCCTCGGGGGGCAATATTGCCATCCAAGGATCAGGGGCGAATGATCCGAGGACCCTGGCCTTATATTCGATTTGAGTAATCTCAGACATCACATCTGCTGTAGCAAAGACGTAATCGAGCCTAGTGTGCAGTTGGTGCGGGGCTGAATAGTGCGAGTATTGCCTCTCAGTGGGATGTTTCACCCTCCACGCATCTGTAAAGCCAAAATCAGTTAGCAGCATCTGCAACGCTCTCGCCGCTGGGCTAGGCTTACTCACCCTGTCGTCTGATCTGTCCACCACAGGATCCAACACACAATTAAAGTCCCCACCCCAGATCACCGCGCTCCCTATACACGTACTAAGATTGGTACACAGGGTTCTGAAATATGCTGCAGTGTTTTGGTTGGGGGCATACGTGTTTATTATGCATACCTCCCTGCTCTCCACCAGCCCCCGCAGTATAGCCATCCTTCCATCCATTTCAACCACCTCTTGTATCGATTTGAACGGGACATGCGGTGCCACCCAGATTAACACCCCCCAGGCATATGCAGAGTATGGCGAACCCACTAAGGTCCCTCTCCACTTTCTCTTAACTAGGTCCAACTTCTCTCGCGTCAAGTACGTCTCCTGTAGTAATGCGATGTCTATTTTCTGCCTTTTCAGATACATCATGATTTTGTTTCTTTTCAGGTAGCTGTTAAGGCCCCTGACATTCCACATTATTATCCTGAGGTCCCCCATAGGTCGTTAATAAGCACCCTCCCGATCCTCCGTCGATTACGCCCCTTCATGCGCCGCAAGTACAACATACTGATTCCTCCAAATGGGCTCGAAACAGAACTTAAACTCCCCATAACCACACACACACACACACACTCAACTTCCCATCCCCCAACCTTCTTCCCACACACCCCTCCCCCAACAATACCCTCCCAGACCGTTGCCCAGCTCCATTCCTGGATCTCAGGCACCCTCACATCTAGCCCTGCCTAGCGCGAGCTTCTACTCAGGGCTCAGTAGGGTAAAGCCGCCCTAATGGCTGCTGAAACTAATTATCTATTGGGGTAGGTCGTCCGCGCTCTGTTGCTCCTTTCAATAAACATTACGCATACAATTGCCAAACCGTTACCAATTACAGTTACACTCACTATATTCCAGTCCAAATCGAGCACCAGGCTCAGATTGCGTACAAAGTACAGTTAGTTAGTTTCTCTATACCATCAGGGTCCTCCTCCTTACTAAGTCTTCATTCGGTATGATCCTGCCGGTCACGATCCGCTTCTTGTTCTGGGCAGCCCTGCAGGTCTAGCCACGTGACAACATCCTCGGGGGTATCAAAAAATAGCGCTTTATTCTTATGTAGCACTTTCAATCGTGCCGGATACAGAAGCATGTATTTGATTCCTGCTGCCCTCAGCCTCCTTTTGACGGCTACGTAACTGTATCTCTGCCTCTGCACCAGTATCGTGTAGTCCGGGTATGCTGTGATGTTGGTGGATGCTCTCTCTATCGTGCCGCCCTTACGAAGATATTCGAGGATCTTTTCTCTGTCCCTGTAATTCAGGATCCTCGCGATGATCGGTCTTGGCGGGGCCACTGGCCGGGGTTTCCTCATTAGGGCGCGGTGCGCCCTCTCCACCGTGAATCCCTGTGAAAGATTCCCGGCTCCGATCCCTTGTAGGATCATGTTTTCAATGTAGTTTGTGGGGTCTTGGCCTTCTTCTCCCTCCAGAAGGCCAACCACGCGAATGTTGTCTCTCCTCGCCCTTCCTTCCGCCTCTTCCGTACGATTTTCCAGGTTGGCAACCTGTTGTTTTAAGACATGGATCTCCTTCGCATTGCTCGTGCTAACATCGGTGTTAATCTTTACCCCACTTTCCAGACCACTGGTCCTTTCTGCAAGTGCCCTAACATCTTGACCTAGCAGGGTGAGTTCTGTACCTACGGCATCGATCTTATTCTCTAGAGCTGTGCGTAGGTCCGCCATTGCCAGGTCCCATTTAGCACTTAGTCCCGTTATAGCCTCTAGGATCTGGTGCTTGTCCCCTTCGGTGGCATTCTCCGCAGGGGTCACGACCCTGCTCTGCACCGATGTTGAGGGGGTCCGTTGCGTTTTCGTGAAAGTCTCCATCGTGGGTTGCTTGGTCTTGACTCTCAACCCTTTCGCCGACATGGCGCTTCCCTCCACTCCTGTACGCCTCCGCCTTAGTGCTGCTGTTGCACTGACCTCGGTCCGACCATGGCCCGGCTTCCAGGTCTCCTAACTCGCATTCAAGATGGCACTTCGGATTGTCTTGCGGATGGGCTATGGCCTCACACTCCGCATTCAATTTCCGTAGGCCTCGTCACCCAAGCGTCCAATGTTATATCCTCCTGCGGTCAGATCGCCGAGGCTCCATTAGCGTATGCCAGGCCGGGCGCTCTCATGGTGCTAGTTCGAGCACTCCAACATATCTCTCTATTGTATTATTCCTCCAGGCAATTTACCGCAGCCGTGTCCCGCAGTTCCGTAGAATCAGTTTCGTTTCTTCTCAGAGGCCTCTCCCTTGTTAGCCACCATCTTGGTGCCGAAGCGGCCACACAGTCGCACCGACAAAAACATGTATATCTCACGATTCTCGGGGACTATGAACTTCTCCAACGAGCTTCACCTGGCATGCGGCTTCCGACGCCTGATCCTCAAAGTTCTAGGCGCTCGTTGCAGTTTCAGCAGGTAACTTTGGCAAAAATAGAGTCGGATCATCAGGAGCTCCTCACGCAGCACGTCCTATTCCATGGCCAGTTAGCCACGCCCAACCGGCTCCTCTCCTCCCTTCTCTATTTTTATTTTATTTATTTATGTTTTTGTTTGTATAGCGCTAAAGCCCGCAGGCATCAGAGCGCGTTCCAGTAAGACAGGACATGTATGGACAGAAGACTGGACAAAGAAAATCACAAATAGGAGTCAGTTCTGTGTGGTGCTAGAGTTTGTGGTCTGGTCGGGTATTTATTTGAATAGCAAGGTCTTTAGTTTCTTTCTGAATTGTATGTAGTTTGTTTCTAATTTCAATGCCACAGGTAGTTCATTCCATTTAAGGATGCTTCTGCCTGAGAAGGCCTTGCCGAGACCGTTCGCTTTTTAGCTGGAATAGTTTGGAGGAGGCCTTTGTTAGATGATCTTAGGTTTCTGATTAATAATAATAATGGGAACTGTCACTCCTGCATTGTCTCAGTGTTCAGAAAAAACTCTTTGTTTTGGTAAATGTGCCTGTCATGCTCACTTTCCTACATCCTGGCAGTGTCCTTAATCTATTTGCATAGGGGGTTATTTCTTCTATAATATGCAATTGTTCCTTTGTCTGCTTGGGCTACACCTTGGGTTTAACTGCCTCTCCCTCTGGTTCTACTTAATCTGGCCACTCTATTTCCCTGTCTGGATTCACTTCCTCATGATCACTTCCATACCTCTCTTAATCAGAACATAACGTCCCACAATTGTCATCACTTTCTTTGAGCCTAGAGAGGACAAAGTCTAGTCACTTTGGATTATGTGCATCATATATTCCTTTCAGCGCCTGTTCCAGTGGACTCGGCTCTCTCGATGGAGGTCCAACTACACTCCTTTTCAACCTACGGGCGTCCACATTGTCGCTTATGCTTCTTTATAGGTTACCAATCCTCCTGCATAGGGCCGCTCCCTCATCTTCATCTGAAAGAGTATGATGCTCATTATGTCTTCACCCTCTTGAGTGCGCCTTCTAACCTTCTCTCTTCCGCCCGTTCCTGTTTTTCAACTTCCATTGAAGTGTGCGCTCCTTAACACGCCTTTGCACTTCTTTCTGCCATCTTTCTCTCCACTACCTGCCTTTCATTTTCTTCTTCTATCTCCTTTGCTTTCTTTTATTCTACTTCCTGTTGCTTTCTCAGGGTCTGTCTTCTCCCCCCCTTTCCTTTTTTCTTTCTTCTACTTCCCTCATTATTCCTTCCTGTCGTTTCTTCCCTCTTTCTTGGTTCACCTTACCATGTCTCTCCCTTTCTTCCACTTCCTTCATTATTTTGCCCCATTCACTTTCTTCCTCTTCCAACTTCCTTCTCTGCTGTCCCTCTGATTCCTCCTTTTCCCTACGTCTCTTAGCTTTCCCATGTTCATGCTTCAGGTCTTCCACGTTTCTTCCGTCCCGTTTAATATCTGTCCTCCCAGCCATTCATTTGATGTCATCACTGCTTCCCCCTGGTCTTTTAGCTGGCCTTTTTGTCTCTGGGTTCCTTGCTCTCCCTTGGTTAACCTCACCTGCAACTCGCAATGCTCACTGTATTCATTGCACATGGGCAAATTCCTTTGGGTGCTTAATTTAGCTCCATCACAGACATTTTCATTGCTATAAGCGGATGGCGCGTATATGGGGTTAGTATACCCTGCCATGGCTTTTAACTCTTGGAGTCGGTAGAATTCCTGACCTTCATTCAGCAGATCGATGTTCTGGGGAGTGGGAGGTGGAGCTGAGGGCGCTGTGCCCTCTACTTTTCTGTTGGTTAAGCATCAAAACTTTTTGGGGCAGCTCTTCCACTTCATCCATGAACATCTTCCATAACTCTAAAATGGCAAATCTCTTATGCAATTATTTTGCCTTATATGCAGCATGTAAGTATGTTGTCATGTGTTGCAATACTGCTTTCGACAGACAGCCCTCTTGGGGCCAGGGCAAGAACATATTATCTACTGTCACCCTGACCCACTGAGCATGGTACTTTTGGATTTTGTCCGTGGACCTTGGTAAAGTCTTGCACAAATGCACAAGAGGGGCGTCTCCTCCCATTATTGCACGTCGTGCTCTTGACTGCCAATACTTACCGTAAAGAGCCCCTTTTCACTTTTTCCTCCCCGTCCCCACGTTCTCTTCACTCTCTTTTATCACCACTGTTATCCTCAATGTTGACATCATTCTGTGCCTTTCCTCACGCCTTCCAGCTACAACACCACCAATTCAGGCCTGTCCTCAAACGCTGCTCCTGCCAAAAACCTCCTGTCCTTGGATCCAAACCAAAACTCCACACTCTAGAATATAAACCACCAAGCCACAAAGTCACATTTTTCCATTTTAACCCACTTTTCACCTTCTCTGCTGGCCTCAAATCTTTACACATATGGGTGCACCCCACATAACAACACAACAATATACAATCCCCCAAATTCACAGCAGTCTTCCCTCTCCTAGCAAGGTAACCTCCTATATTTTATTCACCCCACCACTGGGGTTTATCAAGGGTCTTCCCTAGTCCTTACCAGAGGTAACCAATAATCAATGCTCAATACCCCGTACCAGGATTTTCTATCAGATCTTCCAGAGTCCTTGTCCTAGGCTATTCACTTTTTCAATCTCTCTCATATATAAAACAGCAAAAACAAAACGTCCTTTGTCATGTCAATGCTCTATACTTACATTAAGCGGATCGGCCGAGGTCCCCAGTATTGTTCTTCCCCCAATCAGCCACTCGCCTTGCGCAGGAATCGGGCAGGATTTTCTCCAAGGGGGCTCCTGACAACCGTCTTTTACTCACGTGTGATTATTCTGGTCTCCGCGGGTCATCTCTATCTTCATGCTTGCAACGGGACAACAATTCCGGGGGTCCTGGCCAACCATCCAGCCTGCTACCATATGTAATGGAGGGGTGGGAAAACCAAGCCTTTGAGCAGATCAGGTAGGCTGGGAAATCCCAGACCCAATAAATGGAAGAGTCAAAGTAAATGACAAAGGCCTGTTCAGGGACAGCTGTAAGTAACAAATCCTCAGAGCTCTCCGCTTTTTTGAGCATGACAATGGTTTAAAAACAGAAAATTAATCATCATTGACATCACGTAGCAATCTTGGTTACAAAAACCTACGAGGTACAGGGATTGGTTAAGGGAATTGTATACATTTGGAAGCTATAGGGGTTAGCCATTTCATTGGTTATACTTTATCTAATGGCTCCACCTGGGACCACCTCCAAATTGATAATAGAGAATATATGTCATCTCTTTACCTCTGGATTGGCCAGTGCATTTACTTCTGAGATATTGTGAATTGAGGCTAAGGATTGGTTGACATGTACTTTACCAGCCTTGATTACTTACTGGGCATCAACACATGAATTACTGTACTGGTAGAAGGCCATTTTCCCAATTACAAAGCATCTCTAATTCTCTAGGCCATGAGCCAGGGCTTTCAGCTTTGAACTTAACCTTTTCCCGTAGCGTAGTTCTGAGAACTTTTAAGAAGTTTCTTGCAGGTGCATTCCTGTATCTTGCCTTAATGACTAGACACTGTTTTCAACTCTAGGTTGCGTGTGGCTAGAAAACATTTTGAATCATTCTGCTCGCCTTTTACTGGGATTTTTATCCATTTGGTTATGGGTGTTTTTACCTTTTTTGTCCTCTAGAGACTTGGTCCTTCAATATTATCTCCCAATTAATGATTATCTGGTATTTCGTTTAGTTTTTCCTGGACTTAATCTAAGAGAAATGTTTTTGCCCTTGGGCATTATCTTCTGCTCACCTCAGTGCCGCCACAAACTCCCCTTTCCACTGTCTCACTGGCATGGGTTGATCAACTGGCTTCTGTGTTGCTTGGCCCAGTGAATTTAGCTAATTCAGCAGTTCTGTACTGCTTCCGGGCTTTGCGTCCCCATGTGCCTCTCATTCACTTGACTGTGGCCTTGCCGTCCATTTTGTTTTATATAGCTACTCATTCTCGTTGCTCCTTTTACATTTATGTGCATTTCTCATGCGTCTTGCCTTTTAACGTATAGGGTGTATGTTTTCTAAACTATTGAGTACAAAGCATATTCTTTGTCTAAGTGCAGTTTGACCTATTGTTTACATAGCTTCATGGTGGATGTATGTTTGCTTCATGTCTACTGCATTTATGTTTGTCAGCTTCAATGAGGATACCACTTGCTTCACCTACCTAGTCAAACCAGGTTCAGTTCTTCTTGATTCTGAACACCCACCTGTTCTCTGATTACCTCACGATTAGGTTGGTACGGTTGTCTGAGCGAATACCACCTTTTACTTCCATGGTACAGCGGTGGGAAGGGGAAAGGCTCCATGAATGATGCTCTTCCATCGTTCCTTCGATATGGAGGTCGGGGAGGGGCTGCCATACTCACTCGGACCTTCCTTCATCCCTGACTGCCTATCTGCCATCCAGGCCTGGTGCACTTTCAACAATCTCTGACTCAATGCCAGCAAAATGGAGATCATTCCAATATGGACCCCTGCTCCCTCCTTTTTCCTTTCTCTCTGGCCTCCCACCGTGGGCTCTCCCCCTGCTCCTCCTTCTGGAGCCAGAAACCTCGGAGTCATCCTTGACTCCTCGCTGTCGTTCCCCCTCACACACAGGACATTGCTAAGAAGTCCCACTTTCAACTCTTCCTTCTCAAAGGAATTCTCCCATTTCTCACTTTCCCCCAGAAGCACAATGTTTCCTGAGCCCTGGTTCTCTCTAGGCTTGACTATTGCAACAGCCTCCTCCTCAATCTACCTTCTTCCACTCTGCGACCCCTTCAGCTAATCCAGAATAGAGCACCAAGACTTATCCTAGGCCTTAAGCCCAGGGACTGCATCTCTCCTGCCCTAAAACGTCTCCACTGGTTCCCGTTTGCTGCACAGATCAAATTCCAATCCCTCTGCATCATCTACAAGGCTGTCTGGGGCCAGGGACCACATACTCTGCAGCTCTCTCTTACAAAATACTCTCCTTCTAGACCTCTATGTTCCTTCTGCTCCAACTCTCTGTGTGTAAAGTGTTTCGCTAAGCATAGAGCAGGAGGTAGTTAGCTTTCCTCAGCTGGATCCCTCCTTTGGAACAGCCTACCCCTCCCTCTGCTTCTTGAGCAGGGCCTGCTTATGTTCGGAAAGCTAATCTCACAGTTGCTGTGATTGGTCTCTTCAACCCTTATGCATCCTCAGGGGCCCCTGACCATTCATACCCAATCTCCCCAGCTTCTGTCCACTTTCAGCACTTGTCTTGGCACACCCTCTGTACTGGAGAATCACACTTTTCCACCCAATGCGGCTCCTGGCCGTATAGCAGTTAGCATACCATGCATTTCATCTGCGGCTCACCTTTGAGCAGGGACACCCCATCACCTACCCCACTGCCCTCTTCCTTGCTGCACTTGCACGTTCTGAATACTCACAAGGCACAGTAAGTTTGGCCGCCCCTTCCCCCACTGTATTTTTTGTATTTTTATTGTACTGTAATCCCATGTTGCCCTGTGGGCGCTTTGAAACAGAATTTATTTGCTGTATAAGTGCCTAACAAGCATACAATAAATACATAAATACATTTTGGACTTTTCCTGATGACTGATGTGCCCCTTAATTTTTTCCATAAGTGGGGAAGTCCCAGATAGAGATAGGGAAAGAGAGGCCTTATTCTTCTTTAATAAATCTTTTTTTGAAATGTCATAATTGTCCACGCGTCCTTCTTCTGACCCGCCACAGGTGCTTTCCATGAGAATGGGAGTAAAGGAGATTGGATGAAGGAATAAGTATGAGTACCTGCTTTACTTTTCCCATATGACCCCCCCATGGTGAGGATCCCCCCCTTCTCCAGCATGGGGTCTGGCATGGATTCACATGCTCATGAATATTCCCCGTCGTCAGGCTGGGAATCCTCGGTAAAGAAAAAACCAGTATCAGTTTCGTTTCTGATCTGTCTTTCGTAGTAATAACCAATCACTGGTCTCTGCGTCATACTGACCACAGCCAATGACTGCCCTCTACCTAAGCACCGCCTCTGGCAGCCATCTTCAGATTTTTACCGCACGTTCATGTGTTGGGATCCTCGTGCTATTGCTCTCGAGCGTTAGTGCTATTTTTTCGCGCTTTTTACAAAAAACTTAGATTCTTTCGGTCAAAAGAGCCTCAAGCTCCACCGATTCTACATACGATCAACGGGGACCCGTGTCGGATTCATCTGTGCCCCTCAAGGGTGAAGATTTCGTCGAGCTACACTTCGGAGGACTCCAAAAGCTTCTCAGGCCCGGTCTCGGAGATGGCCCAGGAGAAGGGAAGCTCGACGCCCGGAAAGCTGTTCAGGGTCTGCCCTGGATGCCAGCTGCAGAACGTCTTCAAGGAGGACGAACACTCTTTCTGCCTTTACTGCCTTCATGAGGACAAGACGCACGTGGAGAAGGACTGTGCGTTTTGCGGCAACATGTCGGAACGGACCATGAAGGACCGCCATCAACGTCTCGCCAACTGGCTGGAGGGTAAGAGCCCGTCTGGCGAGAAGAAGAAGAAATCCGAGCGGTCTTCTAAGACCTTTGAGGGCGCCCCGGCGACGGGGGCCCAACATAAGGCCAAGCACCGCGAGTCCGCTGGCACCGGGAGCGCCGAACGGTCGGGCTCTACGGGCGCCAGGCAGGGCGCACCCTCCCCGGCACCATCAACCACGAGCCAACGCTCTGGGTCGGGTAAGAGGAAGGCCGAGCACCCGGCGAAGCTCCTGGAGAGGCCCCGGTCGAGCTCTAAGGCAGAGGAGGAGCGTGGCAGTGCCCCCTCCCTCAAGGATAAGGCGGTGAGCGCACCTAAGGTGGTGAAGGCCTTGATCCATCCGACCAAGCCCTCTATCGAAACGGTCGCGGCGGCCCTGGCTCAGCCTGTGGTGGCTGCACCAGTGGTGGCGACCTCAGGGCCCAGAATCTCCCTGCCTCCTCGGAGGGAGTCTTCCTTTGTGCCCATCGATAGGACCCCCGTGAAACCCCCCGTGGGGAAGAAGAAGGGGGGCAGGGCGTCGTCGTAGAGTCGGCCTCAACCTCAGAAGAGGAGCTGATCGAGGTCTTAAGCCACGGCCTAGGCGTGGAAGAAGGCCAGCCCGTCGGAATGGACCCCGACGCAGGTGACGACGACGACATCGTCGAGGATACCGACGGGGCCCCTGCTCGCCCGTCGGATTCCCCTCTGCCAGCGCCGCAAGACAACTCGGCGGCCATTTTGTTGGCCATACAGTCCTTATGCTCCGAGATAAGGACGAGGCTACCGTTACCGACGGAGGAACCTCTCCCGTCGGGGGATCCAGAACCGGGACCTTCTGGTGTTCCCCCTACCAAGAAAAGAAGGATCCATCCACCACCTCCTTTTCAACCGTCGCGCCCCTTCCAGCCCTCCTCCCCGTCCACCCGAGGGGATGATACGGGGACTGACACGGCAGCGACGGGTACGGACGACGAGGCATACGACGAGGATTTTCCGTCGTCGCCTCCCACCAGGGCCTCTCCGCCCGACGAGATCGGATCTTTCCACTCCATGATCTCCAGGGCTTCCGAGCTTTTCCAACTCTGCCCTGAGGAGAAGAAAAAGGAAGGCTTCCTTTATCAGCGGCGCGAGGCCAAGAGGAAGACGGTCCTCGCAGTGCCTCTGTTGGACGACATTTGGGATGAGGGCCTTTCCCTCCTCAAGAACCCTTCCACGACGCCAGCTAGAAGAGACCGGTACGAGAAAAAGTACCGGGTCCCGGACACGGCCCCCCTATGCCTCCGGGCGCAGCCTACCCCGGACTCCGTCGTCTCCGCGGCAGCCAGGAAGAAAGCGGGGGGGGGTGCGGCCTCCACATCGACTTCCCCGCCGGACGGCGAGGGAAAGAAATTGGATACTATGGGGCGTAGAGTCATCTCGTCGGCAGCGACGACGATTAAAGCGGCCAACGCCTTGGCTATCGTGGCCCGCTACGACAGGGAGCTCTGGTACAAGATGGCTCCCCTGCTGGATTTTCTGCCGGACGACAAGAGGGCGGAGGCCCTTGAGATCCTGCAGGAAGGTGAGGTGGCCTCGGACCACGCCATCACCGTGGCGACGGACATCGCCGACACTGGGTTCCGCCAGCTGGGCAACGGCGTTTGCCTTCGACGTCGTGGATGGCTCAAAGCTACGGACTTCCGGCAGGACGTCCAGACCAGAGTCCTGGACATGCCCTTCGACGGGAACAACCTGTTTGGGAAGACAGTGGACGATTCCCTTCAGGCCATCAAGGCGGATACGGAGACGGCCCGGGCCCTTGGAGTCCTGCAACGACGGACGCCCTTTCGGAGCGGCGGAGGCAAGGGCGCCTCCAAAGGTTCCGGCGGCGGTTTCGCTTCCTACCGTCAAGCGGCCCGCTCGTCGTCGCAAGAGGCCTACAGAGGACGAGGCAAGTCTAGCGGACCCCGCCGTCGTCGCCAAGGAGGTCAAGGCGGCAAGGCCGCGTCCAAGCAGGATTGAACCGGCCGTGGGGTCGGGCCCCCACCGAAGCACCCCGGTGGGAGGCCGGCTGGCGGGCTTCGTCAGCGTGTGGGAGTCCATCTCCACCGACCGTTGGGTGCTGGACGCCCTGGCCCGGGGCCACGCGCTCGAGTTTCAAAGAAGGTGCCCGCGCGTCCCCCCCGTGGCCAGGAAAGAACTTCACGTCCCTCAACTTCTCCTGGAGGTAAAGGCGATGCTCAGAAAGGGCGCCATCGAACTCGTCCCAAAGAGGCTTCGGGGCTCCGGAGTCTACTCGAGATACTTCCTCGTGAAGAAGAAGACGGGAGGATGGCGCCCCATCCTAGACCTGCGACGTCTGAACAAGTTCATCAAGGCGCAGAAGTTCCGGATGGTCACCCTCCAGCACGTCCTGGGTCAGCTGGAGGAAGGAGACTTCCTATCGTCGTTGGATTTGGAGGATGCCTACTTCCACATTCCCATCCTAAAGGGGCACCGCAAATTCCTCAGATTCGTGGTCCAAGGGCGTCATTACCAGTTCAAAGCCCTTCCCTTCGGACTACGGTCGGCACCCAGGGTATTCACCAAGTGCCTTGCACCGGTGGCGGCGCAGCTGCGCCGCGAGGGGATTCACGTCTACCCCTACCTGGACGACTGGCTCATCCGCGCCAAGACGAGGGAGCTCGCCGTGGTCCACACGGCAAGGACCGTCCAACTCCTCACGGACCTGGGATTCTCCGTGAACTACGCCAAATCCCACCTGGTGCCCGCGCAAGTCGCACTGTTTCTGGGAGCGAGGCTCGACACAGTGTCCCTTCTGGCCTCCCCGTCGGAGGAGAGGACCAGGACCATCTTGGGCAAGGTGCAACGGATGTTGGTGGCCGACGCGGCCAAAGTGAGGTCCATCAAGTCCCTCCTCGGGATGATGTCTTCCTGCATCTACCTCATTCCCATGTGCAGGCTCCGGATGCGCCCGTTGCAAGAATTCCTGGATGCGCGCTGGATCCAGACGACGGGCAGCTTCGAGGAAAGGATCAAGCTCGACGAGAGTTTCCGACGAGCGATACGGTGGTGGGGCACCCGCGCGCATCTGACGGCGGGCATGGACTTCCAGACCCCAGCCCACCAGGAGACTGTGACCACGGATGCCTCCCTGGAAGGGTGGGGAGCGCACACCGAAAATCTGCACGCAAGGGGACTCTGGCTCCCGACGGAGAAGTCCCTACATATCAACGTCCTGGAGCTCCGTGCAGTGTTTTGGGCCCTCAGGTCCTTCCTTCCGTCCCTCAAGGGCAAGGTGGTGAGGATCTTCACCGACAACACCACCACCATGTTTTACATCAGGAAACAGGGCGGAACCAGGTCCCCGGCGCTGTCCAAGGAGGCGCAGGACCTGTGGCATTGGGCCGTCGCCCAAGGGATTTTTCTGGTGCCGTTTCATCTGGCAGGGATAAAAAACACCATCGCCGACTCACTCAGCAGGGAGCTGCGCTCGTGCCACGAGTGGGAGCTACGGCAGGATCTGGTGGATCGCCTCTTCCGACGGTGGGGCACACCCCAGATCGACCTGTTCGCGACGGCGACGAACACCAAGTGCCGGAGGTTCGCCAGCAGGTTTCCCCAGACGAGGAGCATGGGCGATGCTTTCTCGTTCCCCTGGGAGGGCCTGTTCCTCTACGCGTTCCCTCCCTTGCCTCTGCTAATCCGGCTCATCAACCAGCTCAAGAGGTCACGGTGCAGGATGATCCTCATCGCACCTGCGTGGCCGAGGCAGATATGGTTCCCGGACCTTCTGGACTTGTCAGCGTCCCCGCCGATCAAGCTGCCGGCGGACACAGATCTACTCTCCAGGGAAGGAGGCGCCATCCTCCACCACGACCCGAAGTCGCTGAACTTGCAGGCCTGGCTCCTGCAGCGCTAGAGTTTGGAGGATACGACATACCGGCCGATTGCAGAGAGGTTCTTGCAAAGGCCAGGGCGTCCTCGACTCTTAAATGCTACGGACACAAATGGAAGAGGTTCTCTGTCTGGTGCCACGCACAGAAGATTAACCCTCTACGGATTACTGCTCCCCAAGTACTGCCGTACCTGCTGACGCTGGCCAAAGCTGGTCTGGCACACGCGTCCATCAAGATTCATCTTGCTGCGATCTCCCGATACACCAGAACCACGGGCCGGACGTCCTTGTGGTCTCATCGTCTGGTGAAAGAGTTCATGAAGGGACTGTTCAGATCGTTCCCGCCGGTGAAGGCTCCGGCCCCGGCGTGGGAGCTCAACGTGGTGCTGACCAAGCTCATGGGACCTCCGTTCGAGCCTCTGCACTCGGCCCCGTTGAAGTTTCTATCGTGGAAAACAGCTTTTCTTGTGGCCATCACCTCCGCACGACGAGTGGGAGAGATCCAGGCCCTTTCCTGCAAGGCCCCGTACTTGACTTTCCACGACACGAGGGTAGTGCTCAGGACGCACCCCTCCTTCATGCCCAAGGTACCGTCGGACTTCCATCTCAACGAACCCTTGGTGTTACCTGTGTTTTTCCCATCGCCTTCGTCGCCGGCTGAGAGGACTTTGCACTCGCTGGATGTAGCTAGAGCGCTGAAGTTCTACGTGGACCGCACGAAGGGTTTTCGGAAGACGTCACAACTCTTTGTGAACTTTGGACCTGTCAATCAGGGGAAGGCTCTCTCGAAGGCTTCCATCTCCAGATGGCTCTCCGGCTGTATCATGTGCTGTCACCGGTTGGCAAACCGACCGCTGCCTGGCCGTCCGAGAGCCCATTCCACCAGAGCGATCGCAGCTACCACGGCGTTCCTATCTGGTGTGCCCCTGCTGGACATATGCAGGGCTGCTACGTGGAGGTCGACGCACACCTTCACGAAATTCTACTGCGTCGACCGGGATTCCAGGGAGGAGTCCAGGGTCGGCCAAGCAGTGCTGCGCAACCTGTTCGCCTGAGGTGAGCCTGGTGAGGAGGTAAGATGCTTAATGTTGAGTTTATGTGATGCTTAATGTTGAGCCTTTGCCACCTCCCGTGGTTGTG
Organism: Ambystoma mexicanum; assembly: GCF_040938575.1. Classification (NCBI taxonomy): domain Eukaryota; kingdom Metazoa; phylum Chordata; class Amphibia; order Caudata; family Ambystomatidae; genus Ambystoma; species Ambystoma mexicanum. The sequence goes on along the minus strand of NC_090941.1, from coordinate 579,146,446 downwards.
CATGTGTGTACTGCTATGTATTCTTTATTCATGAGCATGTGAATCCATGCCAGACCCCATGCTGGAGAAGGAACAAGTTACTTACCTGTAACTGTTGTTCTCCAGCATGGGTCTGGCATGGATTCACATGCGAACCCTCCCGCCTACCCCTCTGCGGCTCTTCACTTGGTCATACTGCCACTTCACGTGCTTCCAAATCTGAAGATGGCTGCCAGAGGCGGTGCTTAGGTAGAGGGCAGTCATTGGCTGTGGTCAGTATGACGCAGAGACCAGTGATTGGTTATTACTACGAAAGACAGATCAGAAACGAAACTGATACTGGTTTTTTCTTTACCGAGGATTCCCAGCCTGACGACGGGGAATATTCATGAGCATGTGAATCCATGCCAGACCCATGCTGGAGAACAACAGTTACAGGTAAGTAACTTGTTCCTCATCCTGCAACTGAATCGCAGTCCATCAATAGTCTAGTGAAGGCAGCTGGGACCATGCAGGGCATTGGAGCCAGGGCGTGGTTCAGTAACATGCTGCCTCTTAATGCCGTAAGCTTATTCGTTTGTAGTCAGTGCTAACCAAGCCGTGGTCTTGTGCTCTACATATACATTTTATGTATCAGTGATTTAAAGTAAAAATATTTTAAACAAAGCAAAATTCCTAATGCAGGCTACATGTGTTGCATTACATTGGCGATGCAGGTGAAATAAGAAAAACCATTGCTGCATTTGGCTGATGACTGTCTTCTTTTGCCATTTAGATAGAGGCACATTTGGATACCCTTATTAATGAACAGGCCTCCTACGTGTTAACAAGAGCAGGACTGAGTTACATCTACAGCACTGTGCAGCAACACAGACCTGAACAGGTGAGCTTTCATTTGAAGAAGGGGGGACTACGAAAATGAACAAAGTTGACTAAGACCATGGCCATGACCATACATAGCTGTGAAATATTTCTTCAAATCATCATTTTCTCAATTGTCTTTTTGTGCCAGAAAAATGAAAGCGAAAAACTTGTAGCTGATAGTTCGATAATAAAATACCTGGTATTTCTTTATGGAGGGGAGTTTTAAGTGTTGGGTGACATCAGTAGATTTTCCAAATGTTTTTTTTCCAGTTAACTGTACATTCTTTTTTGTAACTCAACAAATCAAGCTGGTGAATGACAACAAACACTTGATAAATACATCATCACGCCTGGCCAATAAGGTTTGACCTCGGGCAGGTGTGGTCATTCAGGTGTCGTTATTTCTTGTATCTCTAACGGTGCCCTCTCTGATCCCTATTCTCCTGGAAAATAAGAGTGGATCCTATTATTGGCAACGATGGGGGTGAACGCGCTTCTCGAGCCCCCCCCAACCCCCAGTCCTGTCCAAGGAGACGGCGGACGTGCTTGTGGCGCTGCTCCTCCAGTGCTGGATCATCAGCGTGGCATGTTAGTGATGAGTGCGCTGTTTGTGTTTTCTGTGTGGCGACTGCTGGCTGATGTCTCCATCCCAGCTTGCCTCTCTAGCTGCATGATGCAGTCAGATGCATTCCTGCAATAGGTGTATTATGGGTGTTCAGAGCGGCACTTGACCTTCATCTGAAGAAGTGTCCTAGCAGTGTCTTCCTTCCATTTTTGACAAACGCGTGGATCAGACAGCAAGTGGTTCCCTGTGGATTGCTCATGTGGATCTTTGGTGTGTGTTGCCATCCCAGTTTCACCTGCCCCTTATTAAGCACATTTTCTGCACATTATATTTATGCAACTGTATACCTTTGGTATGGTGTGCAGACCACCCCAAGAGACCTATGAACAAGTTAGCAGACCATAGGCCCAGGGTGCTCATGCAGCTTGTAGTCTTTACGTTCAGGTCGTGTTCTGGGAGACGTGGCCACATGGGCACAATGACAGTGATGAGGATCGACCTGGCACTTCCCAATCACCTAGGGGGTGGGAGCCCACAATGGTACAGCAAACTAACCCTCAAATAAACCCCATGGGGAAATTGACATATTAGGGGGGCCCTTTGTGTCAAGGTCCCACAGTAACTCTCTCGTTAGAACGGCTATAAATGTATTTTGTATTGTTGAGAGAGGACCATGATGCAGAAAAAAAACCAAATGTTCTCTACACAACAGGTGGTGGAGTCCTCATAATATACAAGACACATTGCCCTACCAGTGACACCTCTGCAGCAGCGAAGGGTGCTTTTTCTGCCCATTGCAGCCATTGGTCAATGCTGGTTGTTTGATTTCCACTTGGTCAGGCCCATCTCCATGTGACCAAATCATTGGATGCATGCCCTGGATGATTTCTCTCCCAGCAGAGCTGCTCCTTTGGAAACCTTTCGACCACCACGGGACTCAGTGTTTCGCCGCACACAAGACATGACATTGGGCCTCTATACATACTGGCCCCAAAGTCATGTCCGGTGCGGTGCACGTACAGGCATATGGCAGAGCCAACGCAGAGCCACACTGAGCCCCCTAGTGGTGGATAAGTGTCTGCAAGAGCAGCTGCGCTGTGACTGTTATCGCAGTTCCTTTTTTTCTGCACACTCTGCTTGTTCTGGGAACACTGCTCTAAATTTGTACTCATTTTACAGAATACTTTTCTGCATCTCCCAAATTCTTTGTGATGCTGAAGCCAACAAGGTCTTCAGGGTTCCAACCCTGCGTGGATTGTGGGCCTCAGATGTCAGTTTCTGACCTGCACCGCCTTTGCTTTTACTGCCATGGTGAAGGCTATGATGTGCCGGCTGTTCGTTGTGCCAATAGATGCACAGAAGGTGCTTCCAAAACATGAAGCAAAACTTTTCACCTTTCTCCAAAAGGAGAAAGGTGATAAGTGAACCCGTTTTAGGTGGCCAGGAGTGGATTGTGGATCCAAGAAACAGCACACTGTCTGGAAGGACAAAAAGAAGAAGCAGCACTGCAAGAGGTTGAGATCCCCCGGAGGAAAGTGGCCTTGGTATCGCACCAGAAGTGGACATGCTGCCTGCGGCCACCCTGGACAAGCTGAAGGCCACTTTACGGCAGCTGATGGCGAAGGTGGTCAGTGCGTTAGGGCTGTATGCCCCTTCACATATAAAGGTGCTGTACCGTCTTCATTTCTCATGTTGGACCACATCCTAGCTATGAAACACTAGCCGGCCCCATTTTTCGTTTCTTCCCATGCCGCCCCATACAGCATGGTGGTCCAGGCTGCTAAAGTGAGCCTTAAAACCACCTCTTTCACGTCTTTGTCCCTCGACAGGGAGAGCAAGAGATTGAATGCATGGGGCAGGAAGATTTCCGGCTCTTCGAGCCTTGTTCTACGGTGCATCAACGCCTCTTGTGCTCTGTCTTGGCAGAGGCCTCAGATCACATCTCTGAAGGGGAAATGTGGGAGGGTTTTGAGGCCCTTATGAAGGATGGCAAAGAATACTGCAATATGGTCTGGATAACGCAGGAAAAGTGGCAATGAGCACAGTTTTGCACAGTTTTTCTTGGATGAGGATATCATAGTTTGCTACTGACGGCCAGGAAAAACATCTGGATGTGCCCTTCTAGGGCATGCACTTGTTCGGCACCAAGGCAGACGAGTCATTGTAGAATATACAAGCCTCTAAGGCTACCAGTAAGCCGCTGGGGCTGGCAGTCCAGCAACAATGACCTGCGATCACGGTGAGCAGTGGGAGGGATTTTCACCCCTTTGTTCAGCACCAAGGCCGACGAGTCATTGCAGAAGTTACAAGCCTCTAAGGCTACCGACAAGTCGATGGGGCTGGCAGTCCATAATGACCTGCGATCCTGGCGGGAAGGGGGAGGGATTTTCACCCCTTTGCCACTTATTTCCAAAGAGGTAGAGGTCAAGCATCATCAGACAGGCAAGGGCAGCGTCGTCTCTAAAGGGGTAGGGCCAGAGGTGTACCTAGAGGAGGCACTTCCGCCTCCACTGTGCCATCCACAACGACTGGCGCAAAGCCTCTCTGAGTGGACTACTGCCATATGTCCCCTGTGGGCGGCAAAGTATTTCTGTTTTGCGAGGAATGGCCGGTTACCACTTTTGACGCATGTGCCTTACAGGTAGGTCATACAGCAGGGATACTGCCTCCCTTTTGCCTCTCGCTCTCCATGCACCCCCCCTCCATGCCACCAACCCTTGCCTCCAGAACCTCTCTAACTGGCAGAGATTATCCAGAGTCTTGCAGAAGGGGCCATAGAACTTGACTTAGCCTGGAACGAGACCAAGGTTGGTATTCGGCCTACTTTCTGGTGCTGAAGAAGGACGGAGATATGAGACCCATTCTGGATTTGCAGCTGCTGAACTTATACTTGTGCAAGGACAAGTTCAAGATGGTCACTCTGTCCCAGATCCTCCAGGCCTTGGACTTGAATGACTGGCTAGTCTCCCTGGATCTCCAGGATACTTTCTTCCATATGGCTATCCAAAAGAAACACTGGAAGTACCTGAGATTCAAAGAGAAAAACTGTCACTTCCAGTACAAAGTCCTGCTTTTCGGTCTTTCATCTGCACCCAGGTTCTTGACCAAGATGCTAGCAGTAGGGGCAACTTGCCTCGGGAGGGAAGGCATTAATGCCTTTCAGTACCTCGACTACTAGCTTGTTCAAGCCTGCTCACCATATCTAGTGTAAAGGAGCAGGTGGACACCTTCTCCCTGATATCCGCCCCCTTAGCACTGTCCTATTGGAATGGCAGATGAAGAGCCACAATTGGTAACCCATGCACGAATCCTTGCAATATTCCTGTACAACGCAGAGTATATGAGACACAATATGCACTCAGACAACCATTTAGAGTGTACCCACAAGCTGACGTAATGGAGGAAGGTTACCAAAAAGGATGTTCTTTTCTGAACTGTCGAAATGCACCCATGAACAGAATGGATGTATGTTAAAAAAAAAAAAAAAAAATTGACAACAGCAAATGAATGTCATAAAGAAGATGTAAAGATCCTATGCTGAAACGATATGAAAATACTTAGGAATGACGATGTAACTGAAATACTAAGAGAAACGTGTACCCTACGATACAGTAATCATGAACATAAAGAAGAGACTCACTGGTCAACAACTGTAAATACGCCGAAACGCAAGGTAGAAACAACACCATTAGAAGAAGATGGACCACAGCTTATGTCAATCAACCCTGCTACCTGAAAATACGAGCCCAGGATCTTAAAGTGAAAAGATGTTGAAGTTCTTTTTCCCCTGCAAAATAGAGGAGTACATTGGCCTAGGACCAAGGATGCTATTTCGAGAGATGAAGGCAAAGTACGAAGTGATTCCATCATGCAGACCATGTTTCATGGACACATTTTTTAAGATTAGGAGTAACAAGAACATTTACGATGCCAAGTATTGGACAATTAAAAGTTCATAAAGTTTATATGAGAGAGTGAGCAAGTCTCTAAAGGCCAAGAGGAGCAACTGCATCCAGTATAATTGAATCAAATAGTGTTGAATACACTGTCGAAATGGACAAATTGGTGGTCTGGTGACACGTGACAAAGAGCTCGCAAACAAGGGCTATTCATTAGGCTTGAAGCTAAGATAATGATGTGCCTACACTCCCTTGAATGTTTTGAGACTGTGCAGACTGGCAAGGTCAGCCTTCAAAGAGGCCTATCGATGAAAGAGGGTAGAGACATTGTTAAAACAAGGGGAGACCTGACGTATCTCCAAGCACCTGGATTTCGTTTCTATGTACGTGCTGCTGGCGAGCCGAATGTCCAGGGTTGGATTTGGGTTGCCAACCAATCGGAGAAGCCTACCATGCACTTTTACATACAATGTTGCAAAGTATTATTCTGCTGCCATATTCTCTGCTGTAATCAGTGTTATATGCATTTAGAAGTAGCTCAGGGCGTGTCCTACAGACAAGGGACCGCCAATCGGAGATTAATATTCACACATTCTATATGTAATCCAATTCCACACCTCGATCGGTTTTTGTAATATGCCACGTAGGATGACATCACAGATGAATAATCTAGCATTATATAAACTAAGCATAATTAAAAAGTCATTGTGATACTGCATGAATCAATTTGATGAATGATGCACCCTGCTTTTCTTCATTGACACAAAAGCAATATTTTGCCATCTTTTTTGAGTCTGTCTGGTTATTTAGTCTGAGACATTTTATTGGTAATTCCATTTAGCACAAAGACGCTTCAAGGTGCTAGAGCACACTAGCGTCTGCATACCTGTACCGCTCTTGCAGACTATTGCGCAGCTTGGGCTTCTCCCTGAACTACAGGAAGTTTCAGGTATCGCCTTCTCAAACCCTTATCGATGCGGTCTTGGATGCTTGCCTGGGTCGGGGTTTCCTGAACATCTACAAGATGGTCCAGGTTTTCCAACCGCTTTTCTGCATGTGCTGAGTTTTATGGCCTCCTGCATCTTGGTGGAGCCGGAAGACCGCCTATGCATGAGGTCACTGCAATAGCTTCTGAGCTCACAGTTTCATGGACTAACATCGGACCTTCTACTGGTCTAAGAGAGAGTGTCCGTAGACATGCAATGGTGGTATGTGAAGGGCAACCTTCTGAAAGGGTTGCTGTTTCATCAATGATCTCCTTCTCCTGAAGAACTTAGGCTGGCACCTGTATTACTCTTAGAAGAGCAGTTACGGACGTTTCTGAAGGATGATGGTTGGTTGTGCACATAAAATTGATCTGGGAAGGGTATTCTGTGCTGCATATATAATGTTAGCCCACCTTTTCATCCAAGATCTATGCTGGTAATCCTTCCATTACACTTAAAGATCCTAACTCAGCCTTGGTATCCTAATATCGCAGTTTGTAGACTCCTGTCAACAGAGTACATAGAACAAGGAAAATATCTAGTAAGATAAAGGTAGACGGTCCATGGTGCCTAGAGAATCCTACTATCCTAAATCCTATGGTAACCGCCTGGTAGCTTTTACTACGTTAACCAGTCTATTGCACCTAGAAGACTTGTGGGAAGCCCCCCATCCCCAATAGTGCCTAGAAGAATCTATAAGGGTAGCTGGTCTTTTTTCCTAGACTTTCTGACGACGCATTGACAAAACAAACCCATTTGTGCTCTTGGTACTTAGAAATGCACAACTTCGGTGGACATCCGCCGCAGGCATGGCTATCCATCCACCCACAGCATAATGCAGCTACGACCTACGACAAAATTTGGGCTAGCTGGACACTTCATATTTTTAAGCCTACTCACATCAAACTACGCATAAACACCTGTGACATCAGTATGCAGTGAAAACCTATGACAAATTTGGGCATTCTGAACACATAGCATGTCTCTAGCACTCATGCCATCTCATGACTTCTCTCAGCACCCATCCACATGCCTGACCTCATGGGTTGCCTGCCACCGGAGCCTGGCCAGCCCTGCTAAACCTTATTTGGCCAAATGCACACAAGCTTTCTAATCCTACTCCTTGACCTCCAACACCATAGAGATCAGAGATTCAGTCCCTGTGGGCGTTCCCACCACCACCGCATTGAGACTATAATAATGGTAAAAGGCGCTATATAAATTACGACTACAATACAATGCAATACAAAGTTAGCTACAAGAGACTCTACTGACGGATGCATACCTGATGGGCTGGGGCACTCACGTCCAAGACTTTACGGTGACTGGACTGTGGTCACCATCAGAGGGGTGGGAGCACATCAATCTGCTGGAGCTTAGAGCGATCCGGCTGGCCCTGGTCTGTTTCCTCCCATCTGTGAAGGTCTAGACTGTATTGGTCTGGGCTGACAACATTGTAGCCATTGTGACAAATCCTTGGATGTCGTCACTTCTTGCCGAGGGGGAGCCCCTTCCCATGAGGCCTGGGAGTTGAGGCCACTAGTCCGATAGTCCCTCTGGGGTGGTACTCAGTGGAAGGGTCCCATGGGGAGAGACTCCCCCTTGAGGGACAAGGATGACCATCCAAGGGGAGCACAGTATGCCACCCCTCCATCACCTACACCCACTTCCTAACCATCCTTCTATCCTTCACTCAACCCTCTGTAGTCCACACTACCATTTGTTTTTTTGTAGCATTGAGATTCCAAGGGTAACAGGGACGAGGAAGATTAGGGATGACTGTAAGAAGAGTTCCCTAGGAGGTACTAGGACGAGGAGGACATGTGACGCAATGAAGAGCCCACAAGCGAACGTGCATATACGTTATAGTTATTTTTATTAAAAAATTAAAAAACAAAGGACTCACCAAAGGCTCAAGCCCTCCCTGGAGGAACCACGAGTGTGAAGGTGGTTCGGCAGGAAAAGTAGGAGCAGACTGGCACACAGGAGAAGAAACAAACAGTTCTGATGCTGATCCAAGGAAGAGGGACAACACGACAAGCTGGTGGATGGAAGCTCCAGGCGTTCCTGAAGCTTGGGAGGTGCGAAACAGTAAAGCCACACTACCGAGGAGAAGTCAAAAGACTGCAGAACCGCTGCAGTATCACAGACGTCCACACAAGCCAGGAGAGGCCAGAACCCACGCAGACCATGCACAAAGGTGCAAGGGTTGCTGGGAAGGCCTTGGGGACCTGGGAAGGTTGTGACAGATTCTGAGGGGCCATGGAGAGCCCCAAACTCATGCTGGGACTGGCAAGGAGACCCAAAAAAGCAGAGAAAGCCAGAAAGTGTTGACGGAGAGACCCTACCTGAATTGTCAGAAGCCAAGGGTAAAGTGGTGAGCATTTTACTGGTCACAGTATTTTTAGAAAGATTGAAGACCCGAACTGTGAGAAGCCAAGGGGAATATTGAGGGGCATCTTCCTCGTCACAGTATTTTTGGGAAAACTGAACATTCAGGACAAGGGGCGGATACCCACTCAATTAAAGAGCCTTAGAACAAAACCATACATGGCAGTTTAGCGAACCAATTTAGTCCAAGCCAGGGAAAGTAACACATACTCCCTGGTACTGTGCACTGTTTGATTAAGCCTGACAAGGGCCTGGGGAAGGGAGTCATTTCCCCAGCCTTTGTGACCTGTGATAAAGAGCCTGAAAAGGGCCAGGAGAAGGGAGACATTCCCCCTACCACGGTGAATCTACAAGCCATTAGATATTAGAGGAAGGAAGCCATATCCCCTTGTGTTGTGCACCGCAAGGCAAAGTCAAGGACAGTCCAGGAAAAGGAGTAATTCTCCAGGCACTGTGAAAATACTGAGAACAAGATACCTGAAGAAGGGAGATAGTCTCCAAAAACCCAGTAGTGAAGAAAACTATGGGCAATAAGGAATGTTGGCGTTTGAGTTGTAACTTTATCTTTTGAGTTTGAAATGAGAATCTCAACCTGGAACTTTGTTTTGTATCTTGGAAAGGAACTGAGACCTCGACGAAGGGAGTCATTTCCTTAGGCAAAATTCCCACCTACCAATTGGAACAATTATCTGTTGTCCAGGCAAAGGGAACCATTCCTCTGGACCAAGAAGATCCATACCTCTTTAGTTTAGTTACAAGTGTGAAGGACAGAAGTTGGCATTTTGGCACACAACGGTGGACCCTTTAAATTTACTTGGACATTCTGACCGAACCCTTAGTTGAGGCAGGGAAACCCCTCTTAGAGTTAGGGAGAGTTATGTTTCCTCTTGATTTCATCAATAAAGGTATATGCACACCATCATGCCACCTGTGTGTCACTCTCCTCCTTCTGCATCCTTAAACCATGCATTATCTCAACAAGCTGGGTGGTGTGGGCTTCTTGCTTCTTTGCATAGAAGCAATGCGATTGCGGTTCTGGGCTCTGGAGAATGTTGTGTCTCTGACTGCAGCCAATCTGGCCAGCAAGACAAAGGATCTATGTGATTACTGCGCTGTTTGCTGCGACCCCCAAAAATGTAGACTTTTATTTATTTCGACCTCCTTTTCACTCCATTTATATGTGGGGGGCAATCCTCCCTTCATCCATTTTATACTGTAGCCATCCACCCACATATATATGCAGTGAAAAGGGGGTCAAACTAAAAGAAATCAACATTTTCCAGAGGTGCAGTAAACGCAGCGCAGTAATTGTGTATTCCCCAAGAAAAATATAATGGAAGATGCACTGAGCAGAAAATGATCAACCTCCCACGAGTGGGAGCACTGCCTGGAAGTTCTGCAGATTTTCTTCCACTCTTTGCTTCCAGTGTAAGCAAGAAGTGTGGGTGGTTGTGCTCCAAGGACTTTCCTCATCAGGGAGTTCTGGGAGACGCCTTGACAGTCGAATTGGACTTCGTCCAACTCTGTGCATTACCACTGATTCCGGTCATTCTGCTGTTTCTCAGGAGACTGCATCTGTATAAATCCACATTGATCTTGATCGATCACTCTGGACTTGGCCCAGAGAACGACATACTCCGTGTTGCTGGACCTCCCTGGCGTCCACCGCAGAGGATGGACGCCCTCTTCCACTTGGGGGTAGGTCCTACACCCGAGTCTCTGCAGCCTGAAGCTTCATGCCTAGCTGCTGAAAGGCTAAGATATAAGGAATGGGATTTGTCAGAGGACTTTCTGGATGCGCTCCTCTCGGCTAGAAGACGCGCCATCCAAGTTCATCTATGCCTGCAGATGGTGTACATTTTCTGCTTGGTCCCGGGAGAGGAACCTTGGTCCCCTTTACTTATTCCACATCCTCTTTGTTGGATTTTCTTCTGTCTTTGGCCTGGACTGGCCTGCATATTGGTACAGTGATGGGTTGTCTTGTAACCATTTTGGTCTTCAAGAGGACCCCGGAGCAAGGCTCCTTTTTGACGATTCCCAAAGTCATTCAATTCCTGTGGGGTTTTTCCAATTTTGTTTTCCCCCTTGCAAGTTGTTTGTTCCGGTGTGGGATTTAAATTTATTTTTGAGGTTTTTAATACCGCTCCATTTGAGCCCCTTCATTCTTGTTCATTAAGACTGCTCACCCTTAAGGAGATTTCTGTGTTTGCCATCACTTCCGCTAGCCAGGTGAGTGAGCTGCAGGCGTTGTCGGTTAGTCCTTCCTACTTGGTTTTTCACCAAGGAAAAGGTGACATTGAGAGTTAGATCCTCCTTCCTTCCGAAGGTGGTCTCGGATCTCCATCTCTCCATCTGCATATCTGTTTTCCTCTGCCTCATCCTTCCAAGACAGTTATTGGCTGGATCCCCCTACCTCACTTTGACAAGGGAGAACAGGACGGATGACCAACTTTTCATTGGTTTTGCTGGTGCCTAAACTGGCAGGGCTGTGACCAAACAGACCCTGTCTTCTCTGCATCTCAGAATGCTATGATCTGGCTGGCCAGGAGGTCCTTGAGGATCTCAGGGCTCACTACACCAGAGGGTTGGCTGCTACCTTGTTTCTGCAGCGCGCAGTACCTGTTCTGGATATTCGCCAAGCAGCTACGTGGGCTTCCTTGCACATGTTTGTCAAGCATTACTGCTTGGATTCTGTCTGGTCATGATGCTAATTTTGGCAGAGTTGTCCTTCAGAGTTTTCTGGCTTAGGTGGTGTCCTTGCTACCCTCCCTCCTTCAGGTCATTGTACTCTGTGGGAGGAAGGAGTCCATTAGAAGAACACATGTCTTCCCTCTCTGTACTGTTATTTCTGTTGTATGTTGCTCCCACAGATTCTTCATCTCCCTCGCTACCTGCTCCTCTTGGCGGTTAACCAGTACACCTTGGTTCTTCGGTCCCTCAGCATCCCAGTGTAGGCGAAAAAGGGTGGAACTGAGGTCACAGGGCGTGGTGCCTATATATATATATATATACATATATATATATATATATATATATATATATATATATATATATATATATATATATATATATATATATATATATATATTTCTGAGGCCTGTGGAATCTGCTTAGATCACATGCTGTGCATAGGCGGACATCTAGTGGAAGCTGCGGAGTATTACTGTTTGTTTTTCGAAACTCGAAAATGGGCGTCGACACAGGGCGTGCCAGTAATACTATCCCTAGTGTGACGTCCACTGTACCCAAGATCCCTCACGCGTCTAGGATCCTCAGATTGTTTTTTCCGCCATACTGGTCGGAAACATTTTGCGGAGTCCCCTGGCCTTAGCCATACCTTTGCTAAATATTGATTAATTACATCCTTTCCCCATCCCAACGTCGAACTTCGACACTCGACACCGGCTTGGAGAAGAAATCGACCGTCGGCTGCTGCACGACAGATTTGGGCCTCGGAAGGCCTCTGGCCTCGGCCCGGGCCTTGGAAGGCCTCTGGCCTCGGCCCTGCAAGTAGGGAGAGTGGGGGGTTGCACATGCTCTACACTTTTGGTATAGAGGTACACCTTATACATTTCCTACACTTACCAGCCCGCTGCCTCAAGGTGCGTATGGAGGGTACCCCTTTTCAGTTCTGCCCCAAGTGCAATCGCAAATACCCTTGGGTCGACAGGCACGCTACGTGCAATCTCTGCTTGCCGAGGGACCACCCCGTAGCAAACTGCAGAGCGTGTAGTAGGTTTAAACCTAAGACACTTAAGGACTGTTCGACGAAGCGTTGGGCCCACCACGCCAGGCAGGCGGCCATGGCAGCGGAGGGCGCCTTCAGCGATGGCAGCGATGCCGTGCTTTCAGACGGCGAGGGCATTACGGCCTCGAAAGACAGCCTAGCGCAGGTCCCCGACCTCGGAAGGTCGTCCGACAGGGCGGCTATGGGGAAGACCCCCGGCGACACAAGCGCTTCACACACCACTCACACAAAACACACAAAGTCCAGCCGAGACTCGACGACGTTGAGTTCTCGGAAAGAGGCACAAACAGAATGGTCCGAATCGGTGTCCTCTGGGCGTTCTCGATCGAGATCGCCGCATGACTCCAGGCAATCATCCACTCTTGCCAAGAGTGCCTCGCTCCCTAGGCTAACAGAAGTTCGATCGTCGGAGGACGAAGACGACTTCCACCCCCAGGCCGCTTTCCAGGAGTCGGAGCCCGCAGACAAGATCAGCGCGGCCCCACGTTCGAAAGACAGGGACTCTACCCCCGATCCTCGACGCCAGGCGTCGAAAACCTCCGGAACCACAAATGGACAGGGAAAACACTTTTCCACTCCCGGGGAGGGGGGAAACAGCAGAAGAAGCAGCCCCTGCAGTCTTCCACACCTGTGAAACACCCCTCTCCTCCTAAACAAACAGACAAGACCAGGTCTGATGATATTTCTAAAACCAGCAAATCTACTCAAGATAAATCTCCTAGACTTTCTGAGAGAGTCATTCCCAGTTCCAAAAAATGGTCGAGTGATGACATAGATAGGGTCATGTCAAGGATGTCTTCTTTGGCAGACTTTTACAATAAAAATCCAGACCATTTCTTTTCATATAATCCACAAGGGGCTACACCCTCAGGCTCTAATGATCCTATCCCCCCGAGTAAGAAGCCCCGGTTTGAGACACCGATGAGGTCTACAGACCTCTTCGAGGTACAACCATACTCACAGCCATATGCACTGTATCAAGGAGAGACTTCCTTTGGTGAGTACCAAGATTTTGGCATGATAGAAGAGCAAACCGGGACGGGCTACTATGGGGATGATGAGGACCAAGAAGAGGAAGAGGAAGACCCTGAAACCTACAGAGTAGATTCCCCGGTAGAGAAGGAAGCCCCGGTTACCGACTCCCTGCACGAGCAGCAGAACATTTCCATATTGACACCCACGGTGTCCAGGAAGAGAGGGACTTCGCCGAGGAGTTAGTGGGAGAAAGGAGGCCTGTTGCCCAGACCATCCTTAATCCTTTATCCTTAAGTCTATTCAGCGAAGAATAGACCCGTCCCTGGTGAACCCGAACCTCACCAGAGCAGTCAATCCCAGAGTTGAAAAACTTTTCAGGACAGCCCAATCTGACCCTTTCTATATAAGAGGACATCTGAAGCCAGACTCCCTAGTTGTCACTAACACTCGTAAGAGGGCTGGAACACCCTTGTCATCGTCCGAAGCTCCTCCAGACAAGGAGAGCAAAAAACTATATGGTTTCGGCAGGAAGGTAGCCTCAACATCCGCCTATCAGTCAAGGATTGCAAACTCCACCACCCTGTTGGTCAACTACAACTGCCATCAGTGGGAAGAAGTCGCGGCACTCATAGCCTCTGCACCAGAACCCTTAAAGGGCCAGTTAGCACGAATTTCCACAGAGGGTAGAGCGTGTCTGGTTGCATTTTAAAAGCAACTTTTGACGCCGCGGACAACGCAGTTAGATTGATAGCAGAAGGTACTGTTATCAAGAGACATGCGTGGTTACGGCATTCTGGTTTTAAGGCAGAAACTCAGGCATCATTGTTGGACAAACCGGTGGAAGCCGATCTGTTTGGTAAGGCGGTCGAGGACGCGCTGAAGAATGCCAAGGACGAATATGAGACACTCAAGTCCCTTGGCCAGTTAACCAATAAACCCCCTAACCAGAGAGGGAATAGTAATTTTCGTCGCCCACGCATCCAAAATTCCCAGAGAGGATCAAAATATTCCCAGGGGCAGGGTACACAGTGGAACAACAGCCAACAGTCTACCCAGGGTTACGGCAGGGGTAATAGGAGGGGACGTGGTAAAGGCAGAGGCAGCCCCAGTAAAGGAGGCGGCACGCCTCCACCAAAGCAGTGACGCTCAGTTCAGGGTCCCTTCTCACCCAACCCCAGTAGGGGGACGCATTTCCAACTTCACCCAAGCTTGGGAAGGGATCACATTAGACAGATGGGTGCTGTCAACAGTATCCGCAGGGTACTGTATAGAACTACTGCAGCGTCCCCGGAACCATCCTCCACGACAAAGAGTACACTCTTTAGAACATCAGAAGATTCTCCTCCAGGAGATCGCCAATCTGCTAGCAAAGGACGCGATAGAACTCGTCCCGGGACACCAGGTAAACAAGGGTATTTATTCAACTTACTTCCTTGTGCCAAAAAAAGATTTGACAATGCGCCCAGTATTGGACTTACGGACTGCCAACAAGTATGTCAAACCCCAAAAGTTTCATATGACTACGCTGCAAGAGGTAATCCCCCTCCTAAAACCGGGGGATTACATGGCAACCTTGGATATGAAAGATGCCGATTTTCATATTTCCATGTTCCCAGCGCACAGAAGGTACTTGCGCTTCAAGGTGGACAGTCGGCACTACCAGTTCAAGGTACTGCCCTTCGGGATAGCTTCGGCACCAAGGGTATTCACCAAGGTACTGGCGGTGGCGGCTGCACACCTATGCAGGGAGGCAATCCCGGTGTACCCTTATCTGGACGACTGGCTCATAACGGGGGAAACCCCAGTAATTTGCAGAACAAACATTCAAAGGACTATCAACCTCCTCCACGAGTTAGGTTTCTCAATCAACGAGAAAAAGTCAAGCCTGGTGCCAAGCACCTCCAAACAGTTCCTAGGAGCAATCCTAGATACTCAAGAGGGGTTGACATTTCCTTCAGAGGAAATAATTCGGAATATACTACTGCAAATTCCGCAATATCAGTCCGGTCACCAAATAACAGTACGCAAAGCAATGCGTTTGCTGGGCATGATGGCGTTGTGTATTTACCTGGTCCCCCACGCGTACCTGCGCATGCGTCCCATGCAGGAATGGTTGGCGAAACAGTGGTCTCAGGCAAGTGGTCAGTGGGACGACCTAGTGGTTGTTTCGCCAACACTAGTACAAAGCCTTCACTGGTGGACAAGAGAGAATCTTGCACAGGGAAAACCCTTTTACGATCCCGAAGTACAGGCATAAGTGACTACCTATGCATGTCTGACGTGGTGGGGAGCTCACCATCTCCACCACACAGCTCAGGGTCTCTGGTCTCCCTCAGTGGCCAAGAACCACATCAACCTGCTAGAGCTTCTGGCAGTATTCAGAGCGCTTCAAGCGTTCGAGCCCCACCTACTAAACCTGTCAGTGCAAATCCGGACGGACAGCACAACAGCCATGTTCTACCTGAACAGGCAAGGAGGGACTTGTTCGCCAAATCTGTCCAAGCTTGCCCAGAAAATCTGGATATGGGCACTCAGACGGAACATCTTCCTGTCATCACATGTTCCAGGGGAGCTCAATTCCCTAGCAGATGCTCTGAGCAGAGACTCCCTCCCAGAGGAACACGAATGGGTTCTACACAGAGAGGTTGTAGAAGATATCTTCTCTCAGTGGGGTTTCCCCACTATAGACTTATTCGCCACAAACGAAAACAGACAATGCCCAGGATTTGCATCCAGGTTCCCCAAACCAGACTCCCAGGGGAACGCCCTGTGGATGAACTGGTCAGGGATGTTTGCGTACGCTTTTCCACCAACTCCTCTCATCAGGAAGGTGGTCAACAAGATGAACAGAGAGTCGATGACGCTCGTCCTAGTTGCTCCCATGTGGGCAAGACAACCGTGGTTCCCACACCTACGCAGGATGGCGGTGTGCGAGCCCATCAAACTTCCAGCCTGGTACAACCTACTGTCCCAGCACTAAGGTCAAACAGTGCATCAGCAACCCAACTCAATGAACCTGGCAGCATGGCTCCTGAGGTCATAGAGTTTGGACATCTCAATTTACCACAGAGGTGTATGGACATCCTAAAGTAACCTAGGAAACCAAACACAAGGCACTGTTACTTTGACAAGTGGAAGAGATTTGTTATCTGGTGCCAGAGTAGACAAATCAACCAGTTGATTGCACTCCTTCCACTATTGTTACATACATGCTCCACCTGCTAGATGCAGGGTTGGTTTTTAACTCACTGAAAGTACACCTGGCAGCCCTGTCGGCATACACCACTTCCCATAACAAGGTCTCGTGGTGGAAAGTACCAGTAGTTAAAGCCTTCATGGAAGGAGTAAAGAGACTTCACCCTCCTATTTCAAACCCACCACCAGGGTGGGACCTTAATGTGGTACTATCTAAGCTCATGGGCCCCCCTTTCGAGCCCATGCATAAAAGCAGTCTCAAACACCTGACTTATAAAACGGCCTTCTTAGTAGCTATTACTTCTATAAGAAGGGTCAGTGAAATTCAGGCTCTGTCAGTGCAGGATCCCTTCTTTACTGTCCATAAAGACAAACTGGTTTTACGCACACACCCTAGGTTCTCACCTGAGTTTATATCTAAATTCCATGTAAACCAGTCCATCGAGCTTCCGGCTTTCTTCCAGGACCCTCAAAGCTCGGCTGAGGTGAAACTACACACCCTAGATGTGCGTAGGGCGGTCCTCTACTATGTAAATAAAACCAGACTGCTAAGGAAAACAGATCAACTGTTTGTCTCCGTAGCTACAGGCAGAGAGGGGGATCGCGTCTCTAAAGGTGCCATCTCGAAGTGGATTATTAACTGTATCCAGCTGTGTTACTCACTCTCTGAAAGAACTCTGCCTTTCACGCCTAGAGCCCTCTCTACTAGAGGCATTGGGGTCACTCTGGCTTTCGTTGCAAATGTACCCCTTGACACCATTTGCAAAGCAGCTACTTGGAGCTCTATTCACACTTTTACTCAGCATTACTGCATTGACACCCATTCCAAGGCAGATACACAAGTGGGACAAGCGGTTCTAAGACACTTATTTGCTCATGACCCTTCTCACATCCCACCTCCTTCAGGTACTGCTTGCTAATCTATGCACAGCATGTGATCTAAGCAGATTCCACAAGCCTCAGAAGGGATACATTACTCACCGTAATCGTATTTCTGATGCTTGTATCTGCTTAGATTCACATGCAACCCACCCTTCCTCCCCTCTGAGAGAAGGCGCATGGTTGCTTGTAGTCTTACCTTTCTATCTATCTGCTTGGATTATCTGTACTCGCGCTACTCCTCATGCTACCTCATGTCAGAAAAAATACAATCTGAGGATCCTAGACACGTGAGGGATCTTGGGTACAGTGGACGTCACACTAGGGATAGTATTACTGGCACGCCCTGTGTCGACGCCCATTTTCGAGTTTCAAAAAACAAACTGTAATACTCCGCAGCTTCCACTAGATGTCGACCTATGCACAGCATGTGATTCTAAGCAGATACAAGCATCAGAAATATGATTACGGTGAGTAATGTATCCCATATATATTACACGGCCTGCGGTAGCGTCTGTGTAGTTATGATTAAGTTGCTAAACTAATAGGAAGAGCACTTTTTCGGCGGCTTATAACTTCACTCCCCCCTGGAGGAATGCTCAACAAACTTTGCAAAAAAAGTATATGGCCGGCTCTGAATTTTTTTCACCAAGTTGGGTGAGATTTCGTGCAGGGGGAGAAAAGTTAAGAGGGGGCTCCCAAAAAATGTTTTTTTTCCATAGACTGAATGGGGAAACATTTTGTGCACGACTACAGCCCGAACGGCTGGATGGATTTTTCACCTGGAAAATATACCGTACGCCATGTGTTGGCTGCAAGAAGGGAGGGAAAGGGCGGGGGAGTGAGAAGTGGTTTATGTGAGATATGCGAGATATGTGAATAGGTGGAAGAAGACAGAGGAGTGGCTGCAGTATTCGTGCGTTTTGCGCCAAATCGCGGGTACCTAGACAGGCGACTACTTTGTGTGGTGATTGGAGACTGCTGTTGTAACGGCCCACTAGCATGTGCTGCAACGTGTTTGCACCGACCTGTTTCCGTGGTGAGTGGTGGCAGGGAATTCTCAGAGGGGGAGTGATTTGTACATGGCATAGGTTGGGTGGGAGCGTGGGTGAGTGTGCTGTGCGGATGGATTGCAGTAGTTGGGCACATGGTGGCAAGCATGGGTTCATGAAGGTGCAGTGGGTCTGTTGAAGGGTTAGACTATTGGGTGCATGGCCCAAGCCATAGGCCGTAGGACATGCAGTCGAGCCTAAGCCTTCAGCACACCCACCGCAGCAATGCATATATTACTCTGCATTCAGTAGAGGGTGGTGCTTCCATAGTGTGGTGTGTACAGATAGGTAGAAGTAGGGCCAATGTTGCAAACAGTATGTGGGTAGGTTGGCAGTGACAGAATACTTTGTGAATGGAAGTGGGTGCGGCTGTAGTATGTGAATGAAAGTGCACAGGGGTGCCAGAGACAGTGGTTTCTTTCTACATTATAGTAACAGTTCCACTTTTTTTGCTGCACAGCTCCATGGTGGTGCACAGGATGGGGAGGAGTGCTGGTGGCAGTGGTGTGTATGTGGATTGTCGTACTTGGTGACATGCATGGTGGCATTACGTTGCGGTCGGTGTGTTCAACGCCTAGACTATTGGGTGCATGGCCTAGGGCTTTAGCACACTCACGGCAGTAATGCATATGTGATACTCTGCATCAGTAAGATGGAGGTGACTGGGGCGGAATGGGGGAGGAGCACATTTCAGACACACTAGAGCAGCAAAAGTGAGATGGCATGCGCGTACGTTGGTTTCGCAGGTGAGGTCACAGTTAGAACATGGTAACGTTTTTATGTGTGAGTGGAAATGGTGCAGTGAGAAGTCACACAGTGTGGGCCCTGGGGTCATAGTGTCAGTATGGAAGAGGGTTTGGTTGAAGTGCAGCTTAGATGTGCTTGGATAGTGTGCTGTGTGTATGTGTAGATTGTTTGGAGTAGGGGCAATGTTGTGCACATTTTGTGGTTAGGTTGGCAGTAACACAATACTTTGTGAGTGGAAGTAGGTAAGACCATGCTATGTGAATGAAAGGGTGTATGTGTGCCGGAGACAGTGTAATGTTAGTAGAATATGATAACTGTTGCGTTTAACGCTGTGTAGCTCCATTGCAGTGCCTAGGTTGGGTAGGAGTGCTGGTGCCAGTGGTGCATAGTGGTAGTTGGTGACATGCTGATATGTATGGTTGCATTATGATGCGGGGAATGTGTGCAAGGAGCACACCCACTGCACCAATGCAGGTTTGACAGTGCATCAGGCACAGGGTGGTGAGCTGTGGAGAATGGGTGTGGAGCACATTGTAGTTGTGGTGCAGCAGTACAAGTGAGTTGAAAAGCGTTTATTGTGCGTCACATGGTTGTGGTGATAGTTGCAACATGCTACAGTACTTGGTGTGCGGCAGGAGATGGTGCAGTGAGAATTTGTGTAGTGTGGACACAGGGTGCAGTGTTTATGTAAAGTGAGTATGGAAGAGGGCATGGTTGAAGTGCAGCTAATAAGTGCTTGGTTAGTGTGTTGTGTGCAGATTTATTGAAGTTGCCCCAATGTTGCGAATGTGTTTTGGTTAGGTTGCCAGTGACACAATACTGATCTGCATGCGCTAGAGGATGATGACTTGCACGGATTGGATGTGGAGCACATTTCAGACGCAATGGAGCGGTGAGGTCACTGTTAGAACATGGTAAAGTTTTTCGTATGTGGTTGGAGATGGTGCAGTGAAATGTCATGCAGTGTGGGCACTGGGTGCAGTGTTTGCGTACTGTCAGTACGGAAGAGGGTATGGTTGAAGTGTAGCTTATATGTACTTGTATAGTGTGCTGTGTGCAGATTGCTTGGAGTAGGGGCAATGTTGTGAAGCTGTTGTGGTTAGTTTGCCAGTGACACAATACTTTGTGGATGGCAGCGGGTAGGGGTGGTGCAGGCTGTGGTATGTCTGTGGATTCTGCTAATTGTTACATGTTTGGTGACATGGTAGCATTACGTTGCGGTGGGTGGGTTTAAGGTCTAGACTATTGGGTGCATTGCCAAAGGCCATAGGCCATACACTCAAGAGCCTAGGGCTTGAGCACACCCACGGCAGTGATGCAATTGTGACTCTGCATCAGAGGGTGGCGACTTGTACGGAATGGTTGTGGAGCACATTTCAGATGCATTAGAGCAGTTGAAGTGAGCTGCCATGCGTGTACCTTTGGTTTTGCAGGTGAGGTCACTGTTGGAACATGGTAAAGTTTTCCTGTGTGGTTGGAGATGGTGCAGTGAAACATCACGCAGTGTGGGCACTGGGCGCAGTGTTTGCATATTGGCAGTATGGAAGAGGGTATGGTTGAAGTGTAGCTTATATGTGCTTGGATAGTGCACTCCGTGCAGATTGCTTGAAGTAGGGGCAATGTTGTGAACAGTTTGTGGGTAGGTTAGCAGTGACACAATACTTTGAGTGGAAGTGGGTAAGCCAATAGTATGTGAATGAAAGGGTGAAGAGGTGCCAGGGACAGTGTAATGTTTGTAGAATATGGTAACTGTTGCATTTAACGCTGTATAGCTCCATTGCGGTGCAGAGGTTGGGTAGGAGTGCTGGTGCCAGTGGTGCATATGTGTACAGTGGTAACTGGTGACATGCTGACATGCATGAATGCATTACGGTGCTGGGTATATTTGCAAGGAGCACACCCACTGCAGCTATGCAGGCTTGACAGTGTATGAAGCACAGGGTGGTGATCTTTGAAGAATGGGTGTGGCGCACATTGTAGACGTGATACAGCAGCACAAGAGAATTCAAAAGCGTTGATTGTGCATTCCATGGTTGTGGTGATAATTGCAACATGCTACAGTATTTGGTGTGCGGTAGGAGATGGTGCAGTGAGAAGGTGTGCAGTGTGGCCACAGGGTGCAGTGTGTATATAATGTGAGTATGGAAAAGGGTATGGTTGAAGTGCAGCTTCTATGTGCTTGGTTAGTGTGATGTGTGCAAATTTATTGAAGTAGGACCAATGTTGTGAAGCCGTTGCGCTTAGGTTACCAGTGACACAAGACTTTGTTAATGGCCGTGGTTAGGGGTGGTGCAGGCTGCGGTATGTTTGTGGATTCTGCTAATTGTGCCACAGTTTCGTGAATGGATGTTCTATGATGTGGGGGAGTTGGGTAGAAGTGCCAGTACGTATGTTACTTTTGTGCATATGGTTAGCTGCCCACATAGTCGCATGCATGTATCCATAGCGTTGTGGTGTGTCTGGACAAGGGCTGCACTGTTGTGTGCATGGCCAAAGGTGTGCTGGGTGCGCCGCTGGATATTTGGTGATGCTGCAATCGTGCATTTGTTAACAGAAGTTTCTGGTGGAGGGGTTTTGGAATGAAACAGAACATGCACTGACGTTGTGGAACGGTAAGTATGGAGTGGTGTATAGAAATGAGCTGCATGCATGTTTGATACTTTGACAGCATTGAACGCGGGAACGCTGCAAAAATGCCACTGCAAAGGGAGGAAGTATTGTGTCTGCTTTACTGGGCTGTGACCCTCACTGTCGAAGGGAAAGCGCACGTGGCACATCCTGCCATTATGAGCACGCTGGCCATGGAAATGGATTTGTGGGAAATAGGCAATTAGGTGTTTAGGGTGTGGTTGCCAGAAAGGGGCAGTACCATATCCTCCCAGTACTGTGTCATGAGGTTGGTGGAGATAGAGAGACACACAGTACTTATCGTCGGTGACACCTTTGTGCGCCTTCTGCACAGGTGTTGTATGGAAAGAGACGTTACTGGTAATTTCGGATTGGAAAGAGTGGACGCTTTCTGGGGCTGTCAGGGTAACTGCAGTTTCGGCGGGATGGTTCGGCTTTGCAGATATGTGGCCTCCGTCACGAATGTAGACTTTGTCGTGGTGCACTATGGAAGTCTACATTTGGGTTACATGTCGTGTGGACGTTTAATCCGTCACCTGAAGAGGTTGCTGAACGCAGTGATACAATTTTCCCTACTGCCAAGGTCGTTTTCTCATGCATAAGACCAAGAGGAGTGTGGGCCCATGAGGGTGTAATTTGTCCCCAGCCAGAGGTGGGAAGGTGTGTTATAAACAGAAGCATGTGTGAATTTATGCAGACTGCTGGCATGTTCTCCATCCACTATGAGATCATGAGGTGGCAAAATATGCAGTGGTTCCGTAGAAATGGCATTTATCTGAGCGCCATTGGCAATGACATTTTGTTTTACACTGTGCAAGAAGCATTGACCAGAACGTGGTAAAAATGTGAGGAGAGGCAAACAAACGCATATAAAGAGAAAAAACAGTTGCTTGACGTAAATAAAAAAAAACTTTATACATCTACGACTGAAGACTCAATCTCTTACCCAGCTTGACATTATTTCACCCGCCACTCCCCGCCCTATCCCACCATACCCCCTCTCACTATCACGAAAAGGTAGCAGATTCCGTGGTACTTTCAGGATTACACGTGCCACATCATGGGTGGCCATGGGGATGTATGCAGATGGAGAAATTGTGCATACTTTTATTGAGGTTTGCAGTGGACGAGCTTTGGAATGGCACGACACTTGTACTGTAATGGTGTAACGGTACATTTGAATTGTTATATAGGAGTGACAGTGTTGGATTATGGCGGCTTCGGTGCGATTGGTGAATGTGTGTGTTCTTATTTACACAATGAGGTAGGGCTTTAGAGAAGATAGTGGAAATGGAAGAAGGAATGCTCCAGTTTTACAGGGGTGCGGCCCTCGCAAATTTTGGGAGGTGCACGTGCTAGAATCTGCCCTTACCACCATGTTGCCCAATTGACATGGGACTGTGAGTTTTGTCCAGTCAGGTGATTATGGTGTGCGGCAATAGGAAGGAGGACTCCTGCTTCACTCGGGCCCGGCCGTCGCCATACTTGGGGAACCACTCATGCCACATTCTGCACTTCTCGCCATGCTGGCCTATGGAAATGGGACTGTAGGGATTGTCCTATCAGGTGCTCAGGGTGTGCATCACAGGAAAGCACACCAATAGGAAGAAGGACTCCTCCTGCTTCACTGGGGCACGGACCTTGCACTAGTTTGTGCCACATTCTGTCCTTCTAAGCATGCTGGTCAATGGGAATGTATGTGCCTGTGGGGATTATCCAATTAGCTGCTTAGGTTCCGCCTCACAGGAAGCGGCTGTAACATATTCTTACTGTACTTGTGTACTCAGACTGGTAGAAATGGAGAGATGCAGAGTGCTGTTACTGGGGGGATGCGTTTGTGGTACATTTGCACAGGTATGCCCAGGAAAGAGACTTGCATGACAATTTCAGGTTGGAAGGAGTGGAGGCATTATGGTGTACTGCCGATGTCTGCAATTTCGGCTTTGTCATTGACCTTTGCAAAGAAGTGGTCACTTTTGCATCTTTTGATGTTGTCGTGCTACCGTACGGAGCTCAGCATTTGGGTTACGCCCCTTGTTCATATGCTTTGCATCAACTCAAGAGATTGGTGAAAGCAGTGAAGCGTTTTTTTTCCCACTGTGAAACTTCTATTCTCCTCTATACCGGCAAGAAGAAGGTGGGACTGTTCTAATGCAGTTTCCTCACACCCAGAGGGTGAAAGGTGCATCATCAATTGAAACATGTCTACTTTTTTGTATGCTGCTGTAATGTTCTTCGGCAACAATGATATCCTTGATTCCAAAAATGCTGACTTTTTCCATTATTCCATGACAATGGCATTTCGTTGTCCAATATTGGCAATGGTTTTTTGTTGTTCCATCTACAGGATGCAGTGAGGGGCTTACTGTAAGAATGGGCAGAGTGCAGAAAAAAATAAATCTCTATAAAATCCACAAAACGAGTGTTTCCTCTAAGGCATCTAAACAAACAAAACCACAAAAGGCTCTTTTTAGAGCCCCCACTACATATGAAATCCGCTGTCCTTGTTGAAATGTATTCTGCCACGCCCGCACACAGGACGAAAAAAAGTACGCGGAAACTCTGCTACTTCCGGGATTCCACGTGCCACATCCAGCCCATTTGCAGAATGGCGCGCATGGAAATGGGCATGTGGAAACCAAGAGATAGTGCAATAAGGCTTCTGGGTGTGGTGTGAGCATAACGTTTGCAAAATAGTCACCGACAAAATATTATAGCACTGTATATAATGTTTCTAGCAGGTAATTGCAATGGCTACTGCAAAGGATGGGCAGGGACTTGGACACCCATTGCGAATGAAAGCCGTTGACTGCAACTCGGTCCCAATACACACTGTGTCCCTTTCTTCTTTCCTGTGAACAAAGGTTCTCTCTACAGGTTACTATGAACAGTACAGTACAACAGCGAATGTATATATCCAACGTCTGATGCACTACTCCTAAACAGCTTGTGCAGTGGCGCTGCCATATGTGTGAATGTCTCACCAAAGGTAATGTGTTGTCGCACATATTGCTCTGCAGCATATTGTATGACATGTATTACGCCACAAAACTGCTATTTGCACGTCTTCAAATATAGCAATCTGTCCATTGAAGCGAAAGCACCGTCACTTGATGGCACGCCATTAGTCGTATCTGTAGCATTCATGGAGATTAGTACATTTTGCTACATAGGAGCCACATAGGAATGCTTTTCATCAGGAGACACGCAGTTTAATTAGGCAGAGCAACAAGACAGTTGTTCAGGCAGCCGCACCCGGCCACAGTACCTTTGCAACCGGCACTGATAATCTTTGAGATCCGAAGATTTAGTTGTTTACTTAGCTGTGCTTACATATAACTGTCTGCGAGTTAGCAAGCAGCAACAGCGTTCATATTTTCCAGACTCACTACGGATTATTATATGTGCAGGGCAATCTTTTATGCACCTGTACAAACCGCAGTGAGCAACTTGGTACGTACCATCACGGTGCTAAGTGCAAAGACATTGTGTGAGTTTCACGGGTCATGGAAGAGCAAGCAGCTCATCCATCAAGGCAATGGGCCATTTAACACGGTCACTGTACACTGGAGCATCCTGCTCATTGCTCCCAAAAGGCCTCAGGCAGCCATTCGTGACACAGTCATGAATCGGTAGCTTTGCAACACGAAATCCGTAGGCGGCAGGACTGTTTCGAATGTTGTAGCCTGTTGCATGAATCGGTAGGGTTGGCGAAAGGGGCGGCATTACCAGGAGACAGAGGATGGCATACGCATACGTATAGCTGTGCAACCGACAGACGTCCGGTGCTACAAATAATTAAAAGGGAATGAGGCCAGTCCTGTAGTCGTATGGACACTTCCATTGTGATTGGACATACGCCGGGCAGGTGCACTCCCAGTAGGAAACCTCCATTTTGCTTACCTGAAGGCATCTCGGACAGCACTGTGCGCTACAGAGTCACAATGCAATTACAGCACCAAAGCAACAAATGCGCACACACTCACAAACAGTTTAAATGTACACGTTTAATTTGTAAGACACATCGCCAGTATTAGGACTGGGTAGGGGTACTAGTAATTGTTTAGCAATTGTTCAATTTTTACATACAGGCTGTGTACGTTGCTTTTTACAGCGTCTCATTGATTTTGTGTGGCTACATTCTGTTACGGAAGAGGTGCCGCTTCTGATGCATTCCTTCAATGTAAAGTATGTCCTGTTACACACAAGCATATGTGTGAAGTGTACTTAAAGCAATACATAATAACTACATTACTTTTTAGACTGTGCTGCTTGCCAATGCAGTTACTTTCGTTACTCATTTATTGAAGAGGGACGTTGTCTTCCAGTCATTTTAGGGTACTTGACATTGTTGCATAAAAAAACAGACCGCATGGTTTGCTATTGTGGTACACTGCAGAAATTCTGCATTCATAGGAGAGACTTCAGTGCAGTTACCACGTTGCAGTTACGTTCTGCTCTCAATAGTTTGCATTCTTTACTCTGCTAATTGCTTCATCTTGTCCATGTATAGCGGCAGTGTGGTAATATTGTTGGGTGCACACGTTACTTCATGTACTGGTGCATTCCATTATGGTGCATACTGTATGCCTTTGGTCTGTTTCACAAGTACACAGTTTGTACACTTAACCTACTTCATTCTCCTTGCAATGCACATACATGGTGCTATTTGTACATGTTTAGTCACTTTGGTGAATGGTTGCAGTATGTAAGAGAACTCATGCTGTTTCCAGCAGTTTGAATGCTAGCCGCTATATGCGCACAGACGTACAGTTTGTGGTTATTGTGCTCATCGGTATGGAGACATCAATTTCATATGCTGTATGCTACATCTACATAAACTAATTACTTCCTGGTAAAAACCTATTGAATTTAGTAAAAAACGTTGTTAAAGGGACATTATGGTTAAGTTGCGCTTGTACAAACCTATCATCTTCACTGAACACTTTATACTGAAGGAACTTCATGGATCCACTGCCCAACTAAAAACCTATGAAATAAAACAACAAAACATTTTGTTAAAGGGACGTTTATGGTTAAGTTGCACTACTAAAAAACCTATGAAATTCAGTGGAAAAACGTTGCTTCAGGAACATTATGGTTACAGGTAAAACTGTAAAACCCCAGAAAATCGCGAGTTATGGTAAGGTACGCAACCATAACTTGTGCTACCACTGTGCACTGCAAGGACTAACACCCAAGACCTCAAAGATGACATCACAAATGTCAGTCTATCCCTAGTGTCACATCGACTGTACCCATCATCCCACACAGGTCAAGGTCTCTCAGATTATTTATTTCCTCCATCTTGGTCAGTTGTGTTAATCACGTAGTCCTGTAGCAAAGCTACTTCTGAGTTAATATTCCTCTTTTACAATACTTTACTGATTACCGCTCAATGCAACATCTCAACGTAAGTCTCAAGAGCTGAAACAGATGTTCGTTCCAGCAACTGGCTTCAGCCTACACCTGGCTTCGGCCTAACAGTAGGGAGAGTGGGGGGGGACTGATCTTCATATAGAGAATGCGTACCTCCATTCCCTGCTTCTACTGCTCTTGTCTTGCTGCCCTTTACTTCACTTTTAGACCTGGAGCGTACTCCATAAAAATGTTGCCCTAAGTGTAATCGTAGGTTCGATTGGAAAGACACCCATAGAGTATGCACCCACTGTCTTCCCTCATGATTACCAGTAGACCCGTTGAACTTCTTGTAAGCTATTTTGACCCAAGACTATTAAAGAGCATCGAACAAAACGGTGGGCAGCACATACCATGATGACAGAGTCGGTAACTGCCGCCGGTTCTTTTGAATCAGATCCGATAGGCCAGAGCTACAAAGGCTCTGGTTCGAACAAAACCGTGGGGGGGGCACATGCCATGATGGCAGAGTTGGACATTTCTGTCAGTCATTTTGAATCAGATCCGAAAGGCAAGAGCAGCAAGGGCTCAGGTTTGGAGCCCAAAGACACCTTGAGGGAACCATCAGGGTCCCATGCGTCAGTCCCCAGCCCCAGAAGACAATCGCAGTGCGCTGCTATGGGGAAGGTCTCTGGCGACAGCGACGCACACACGCCGACATACCCCAATACCGCTCCTCAACAGAACCGTTGAAGGAAGGCCGCATGTTGACGATAGGCACCTTGGAGTCTAGCGAACCACCGCCGAAAGAACCTCCGCTGATAAACCTGCTGTGGTTCCGCTTCAGTGTTTACCGCACAGCGACACGGACAAACTACCAGCAATCGGCATGCAAAAACTAGATTCGACAGATGAATCTGAGACGCCGGAACATCTGTCGAGAAAACACAAGACACATTTTTCGACTGAAAAACACCATAAAATGTCCCATAGCCATGCAACACATACTCCTACTTCCACAGAAGAATGCCAAGAGGCCCATTCCATTCTTTCTTTATCCTTACAAAAGAAAAGGCCAAGGGAGGAACCTCAACCTACTATAGAGACCCAGAGGCTATTGCTTTTCCTCTGCCAGATGCCCCAAGAACAGGCACCTGGATCAAGGAAAGATTACCCAATTCGGCAAAAAAACCACTAGATCTCGAGGAAACATAAGCCCTCGAGTCACAACCACCACAGCGTATAACGTCACCCTCTCCAATGCCCACCCTTACATCTGTCGGCACTTCCGAAGGCTCTCAACATGACGGCGCTTTGCCTGACCAGGACTTCTGGTATGTTGACCAAGATGATCCCAATCATGACCCAGATGAGATATATTTCGATGATCAGATTGACCAAGATGTCACCGTTATTGAT